>NC_071550.1:7275138-7575138 GCF_026979565.1 Vidua chalybeata | reverse complement strand
GGGCATCACCAAAACTAATTATAACACTTTCAACCTAAATAGCTTGGCTCCTTGTTAGTTGGATTTAAAAGGTCAATTTTTTTTTTGACAGAGGAAGGGTTTTGGCTGAGTGTTCAGGGGAACATTGTCCCTGCCAGCCCACTTACCCTGGGTGTGTGGTGTGTCCATTTGCCCTCTGCCCACTCCTTCCCACAAAACCTGGCTGGGGATGAAGCAGCAGAGCCTGGAAAAGCAGCTTCTCAATAAAACAACCCCCTTGCTTTGGTGGGTCAGTGTTATCAGCTCCTGGGATTTCATCTCCCAGCCCAGGCAGTGTGCCCTGAATGGTTAGGGTTTTCTTGCATGAGCTCATTTTTCCCTGCAATGGCTCGTTTTGTCCTTGCAGAATTTCCTAGGGCTTGGTTAGGCTCCAGGACTTGCTTGCATCCTTGCTGCCTGTCTCAGGTTCAGGGGGAAGGCAGGCTGGAGCTGCAGGAGGGCAGGAGGGATTGAAAAAGCTATGGGCTGGAAAGCTGGTGCCAGAGCAGTTGGAGAAAACAGGAGGATGGAAGGAGGCTTTGACTTGGAATTGTGCCTTGGAGGGGACTTGGGGAACAGGTAGAGGCAACAAGCCCAGCCATGGCACCACAATATAAAAAGGACATTAAGCCATTGGAGAGCATCCAAAAGAGGGACACGAGGATGGGGAAGGGTCTGGAGGGGAAGCCAGTGAGGAGTGACTGATTTGACTTGGTTTGCTTAGCCTGGAGGAGTGGAGACCAAGGGGAGAACTCTTTGTGGTCTTCAGCATCCTCAGGAGGGGCAGCAGAGGGGCAGGCACTGATCTCTTCCTTCTTGTAATCAGTGACAGCAGCCAGGGAACGACTGGAGCTGTGTCAGGAAGGTCTAAGTTGAAAATCAGGGAAAGGTTCTTCCCCCAGAGGGTGCTGGCACTGCCCAGGCTCCCCAGGGAATGGGCACGGCCCCGAGGCTGCCAGAGCTCCAGGAGCGTTTGGCCAGCGCTGCCAGGGAGGCACAGGGTGGGGTTGTTGGGGGGTCTGGGCAGGGACAGGAGCTGGGCTCTGGTCCTGGTGGGTCCCTCCCAGCTCACCGTATTCTCTGATATGCTCAGGGTCCCTCCCAGCTCATGATCCTCTGTTTCTACAGTCCTATGATTCCATGATTCTGTGACAGGAGTGGGGACCTGCCATGGCTGGAGGAACTTTTATTAAGCAGCAAGAAGGACCTGCTAGGAAATCCCCAGGATAAGGAATATTCCACGTGAAATAGAGGGCAAAATCCCCATTTTCCCACTCCACGGCTCTTTTGCTGAGGGATCCCTATCGATTCCTCTTTAAGATCTCTTCAACAGCCCTGTGGGGTGTGGGGCTGATGGAGCCCTGTGCTGAAGGACATGGATCGCTGACACATTGGGTCACCCGGAGCTGCTCTGCACCCGTGGCAGGGGTGGCCGCAGAGGGTGCTCGGTGCCGGAGCAGGCACAGGGAGGTTTTGCTGTCCCCGGCCGGCCCTGCAGGCTGTGGCAGCCTGCAGTCTGTGCAATGTGCACCGACAGCACATGATGGCACTGCAGGAGCGCGCAACGCTCCGCTCCTCTCGCTCCCTTCGCGCTGCCCGAGCCGGGCAGGTGCAGCCTGCCAGGGAAGAAGTGTGGAGGGACACTGAGGGACGCCGCACCCAAAGTTCTGCTGTTCCGAAGTAGGGCAAAGCTTTCTGGAGCTGGGATGGCCCATGTCCTGGGGAGCAGAGGAGACACAGAGCTGCAGCGTGGCCCGACAGTGACACTGGGCTGGCACCTAGCACGATGCACAGCGGCTGCTTCCCCACTGCTCCACGCACCCAAACCTCCCTGACACAGCCCCAGCCGTTCCCCGGCTCCTGTCACTGATTACAAGAGGGAAGAGATCAGTGCCTGCCCATCTGCTGCCCCTCCTGAAGCTGTTGAAGACCACAAAGAGTTCTCCCCTCGGTCTTCACTTCTCCGGACTGAGCAGAGCTGAAAGACCTTTCCCTCCTTCCCCAAAGGTTCCCAGCAGCAGCACAGCTAATTTGGGCAGCAGCACCTGGAAGGCAGCGTGTCCCAAATTCCTCCAGCACTGAGGAAAGCCGCCCTGGGCTGGCTCAGCCCCCGTGGCTGCCAAATCTCCGCTTTCACCTCCTGAGCTCCCCCAGGCACAGAGATGGGCTCCAAAGGCGCTGGGCGAAATGAAGCCCCAGTGCAGGTTTTGCATGACAACAACATGCTCAGCTGCCAGCTGGAAAAAGAGAGAGAAAGAGGAATTGGTTGGGTTTGGGTTTTATTTATTTATTTATTTTTTTATATATAAAGAAAGAGGAATTTGTTACTTTGCTTGTTCCTGAAGGCACAGATCCTCCAGCCAAAAACCAGGGAGCACCGTAGGGATGAAGAGAAAAGCTGTAACAGCATTTCCATACAGAACAGGCTTTTTCCTGAAATAATCCCCGCAGGAGAGAAACTCTGTTAAAATATCTGGAAATGATAATCCTGGTATTTATCTGGTCTTATCTATAAAGATTTTGAGATGTATAAACGCAGCGAGTTCTGCCCAAATTGTTGTCAGATCGAAAACAGTGTGATCCCCTTTATGGAGATTGTCTGGAATTGTCTGGTGGGCTCAAGGTGGAATGGCTCTGCTTTTTCTTATCCTTGTCCCCACAGGAAAAAAAGTTCTCACTAGGACTTTTCCATAAGCAAGAAGAAATATATATAAGAAAATACACTCAGGAGAGGAGAGGGGGAAAACCCTATTCCAAGAGAGAAGGACAGAGGGGGTTTGATTCCTGCAGCTCTTGTCCCTCTCGCTGGATGGAGCACTCTATACTTGATATCTCCCTGTTGTAAATGCAGCTGATTGATTTTCTTTCTGTTTCTTCTTTTGCACTTGTTTATTTTAATAAAGATAGATTTATTTTATTTGGAAGCCTGAAGCAAAATGTTCCTGTGTCTCCACCCACCCTTCTGGCACTAAGCGCTGATGGTTATTTCAGTGGTTATAATTTGATTTCTGCCTCTCCTGCTGGGCTGATGTGAGAGAAACAATATTTAGAGAAGCTGATTTTTTTTTTTTTTTTCTGGAGTAAGAGAGACAGAGGCTGGGAGTGGTATGAGAAGAGGGAAGCAGAATCAGCCAGAATGCACACATATTTTCTAGGCATTTGATTTCCAAGTTTGGAATCTCTGATGGACAAAAGGGACAGGGTAACTCAACTCACCCATTGCTCTCTGAAGGATGGAGAGTGGTGCATCTTTTGGGGGTTTCTGTGTTATTCTTGGTCTATTGCAGGAACTCGTTGTAGCTGCTCTTTGCCAGTGATTCCAGGTTTGTAGCCTGAGCTATGATAATTTCCATTTTGCAAGTGGGGAAACTGAGGCACAGAGGAGTAAATCAATAGTAAACCAGTAGTAAATCAGTACTAAACCAGTAGTAAATCAGTCCTTTTTCCTTCAGATCACCTATCACCAAGAACAGTACCAGGAACAGGACTGAATAGCAAATCCAGGATGTTGTCAACACACACAAACCAATCCCTTCAGCACTGCCATCTCTCAATTAAACTCAGACAAAACGAGATTTTTCACCACTGCTTAGCAGCCAGACCTTGAGCAGCAAGTTTTCCAAATAATTCAGCTACTCCCCATCTCTTGATGTTTCTAAGAGAAAAAAATCCTGTATTTTGCTAAGAGGATTTTTTTTTTTTTTTTTTGCCAGGGAAAAAAATCTGACCCTTCATTTCAAGACATAGAATAAAAACTTGTCTATTACTTTTTTCCTACTTTTTAAAGGATCAGCCTCCCTCTTTTTCCCTTTGTCTTTAATTTTTCTGGCTTCTAGAAAAAGGGCTAGAGAGTGCCTCTGTGCATAGCTGAAGATAATAACTTAGCTAAAGATTTTTTTTCTCTTTTAAAATATATATCAAGATTGCCTGCTGCACAGTTTACATTTCCTGCTGTGGAGACAAATACTTTAATTAAAATGGGAGGAAAAAAAAAAACCCATGCAGAAAAAGAAAAAGCCTCTGTGAAAAGAATCCTAAGAGGCTTGAAATGGGCAAATGAAGCCCTTTGGCAGCCAGGCTGCATTTACATTTATGCAAATATAAATATTTGGCACTGTTTTGCTCAAGGCAAGGAGGTGTTGGTGAAAGCCAGGCTTTGAGAAAGACCTTTTTGAGAAAAGGTCTCAAACTGCTTGACTTCCACGTCCTCCAGCCCCTGCTCCAGTCCTGGTGCAGGACAGATGGAACGGTTTTAGATGATCATGTATTGACAATAAAAAGAAAAGAGAACTTTCTAAATGCTTTGGCCTTTTCTCTTTCACTTGAGCACAAAGCATTAAATTAATTCCTTGTGGTTGCTGTATTTGATTATGGAACTCCTTGTACCTGCTCTCCCTCCCTTGTCCTGAGGGAAACCCCTCAGTGTGCCAGGCTGGCCCTACCTCCAGGCACAGAGCGGAGGGATGGGAAACTGCAAGTGCAAAATTACTGCTCAGACCTGAAGTTCTTCTCCCAGTGTGGAATTACAGGCTGAAAGATTCACATCTGGTTCTTCACTGCAAATTTTGGCAATGCAGGAAAAAGGGGAAGCCCTGTTTATAAGGGAGAGAGCACAATGTGAGTCTGCAAGCCTTGTCTGGAGGAAAAATGCCAACAGAAGCCTTTTCTTGCATTTTTAATCCAAAGGAGCAGCCTGTGAAGGGCACTCCCTCACTCCACTCCCATGCCTGCAGTAGGTCTGCAGCCAGCAGAGATCAGCTTGTTCTCTCTAAGATATTTCTGGGAAATACTCCCAATATCTTTCCCCTGTGGTACATCCATCCACACAGGAAAACACCCTGCCTTCCAAAGCACACCAGGCTCTCGGGGCTTCCCCTTTAAAGCCAGCCACTGGGGGATCACTGGAGCCCCTCAGCATGACCAGAGGGAGCAGCAGCTGCCAGCCCTGAGTTCCAGAGGGTGGTAGTGAGCAGTAGGATTTGTTTGGATGCATTAATCAGACTTCCAAACCAGAGTATAGGTGGATTGGATAGTTTTTCCCAACCAGAGTATAGGTGGATTGGGGGCATGGTAGTGTGCTTCCCCCTGCTAAGCTGGGATTTGTATCGAGCTCATTGAGGATAATTAGATGATCACCATCAGATGGGGAAGCTGAGCTCTCACTTTCTGCACCCTCCCTCTAAGAGAGCAGAATATTGTTCCTGCTTTCCCCCAGCCTGATCCAGCAATTGTCTCTTTGAGCTGTGACGCTGTCCCTGTATAATTAAGGCTGTCAGTCACACTCAGACACCTAAACACTCTAAACTCCATAGCTTAGCAGGGCTGATCACAGGACTTTAGTGCTTGGCAGTCAAAGCAGCTATTGCAGGCTCCTTTCCTGTGAGGGGGCTGTGGGGGGAAAGACCGCTGGGAAGCAGTTCTGTGCCCCCAGAGCTTCCAGGACCAAGGGCCCTGTGCAGGTGCTGGGAGGAGCTGTGCTGATCCTGAGCATCCTTTCTGCTCCTGAGCCTGATTCTTGGCCTCAGGGTATGGGTGGGACTTGCCTGGCAGGGAGTTTGGGTGCTTGTTTGTTGTCTCAATTGTCCAGAGCACCCAGGAAAACAGGGAGAGAAAGGCTTGACCCACCCAGCTCCTCTAGCCCTCACATATTTTATGTGGCTGGAGGACAGCAGGATGAAGCAGGGTCTGTGCCATGGAGATGCCTCAGCTGGACTGCAGCAGATCCCCTGGTGCTGATAGTCCCTTCCAGAGTTCCTGGTGGCCATGCCACAGCCTGTTCACTGCCTGGCTTCATCTGGAGCAATAAATGAGGCTTACCTGAGGCCAAGGATTTTCTAACACTCAAGCTGTTCAAGGTCCTGAACAGCTTGACATAACTTTGGCAGTAGCTGTCCATCTGTTTCCACCTAAATTCCTCTGTGGAGGAGCCCTTTATTTGCTTGGGAAAAGGCTGGCTGTTCATGGAACTGAAGTGTCCAGGGGCTGGGAGACAGGACAAAATGGTCATGAGCTCAAAACCCTGCACTTCTAGACCTCTTTTGTGGGAACCTAGGACATCCCTCTGGCTGTCTCGAGACCCTGGCAGGGGGCTCGGAGACCTTGGCACGAAGTCAAAAAAACCTCTGACTTCGATTTTAGCCCATGGGAAAAGCTGCCAACTTTGTGTGAGGAATTACAAGCCACAAGGGTTTGAGTAGTGTGGTAGGTGAATTAACACAGGGTGAAAAAGTAGAATTTTAGGGTTTTAAAATAAAGGGTTCAAGGGGACAAGATGGAGGGATTTGGGTGTGTCCTGACCTTCTTCTCCTTCTTCTTGTCCTTCATGTCTTGCTGTGATGGCGACACTTCTCTATTGGTTTAAGGTACAGACACACTGTCCAACATAAATGATAGATATTGGCACGTTATTAAACACAGCACACAGAGTTTTTGGTATAAAATGTGAACACTGCCCTAGAGGGCAGACAGAATGCCATGGCTGACTTGCTAGACAGAGCTCAGCAGGTCAGAGAAAGAATGTTCTAGATAAGGGAAAATAAACAACCTTGAGAAGTCGACCCTACGCATTCAGACTCCTCCTTTGGCTACACAGGCTGGGAGAAAAAGACTTTTACACTCTCGGGGTCACCTCGATCTCCAGACCCCCGAGACTCTTTAAGGGATCTCCTGAGCTATCACTGATTCTCCTGAGCTATCACTGACTCTCAGGCCACAGTCTGACAGCCTTTAGGAAGGACTGGTATGGAAGGAACTTGGTTTCTTTCACAGGAAGTATCCTTTGTGTGGAGAAAGGCCTTTCTTGGAAGGTTTGTTACTCATGCCTTATGTGTCTGGGGAATTTTGTTGAATGAATCTGTGCCTCAGTGGTTGCTGATGGGTGGCAGCAGCTTGGAGTTTGTGTGCGGATAAACAGGGAAGGAAATAGGGTTAAATTCAGTGAAGTGTTGCCCACTGGCATCTGGATACCATTGCAAGTGAGCCAACAGGCCAGCAGAATGTGGGATGCAGACAGTGAGGAAAATGTCCTCTGAAGGGCAGTCAGAAGATGCACTGTCCAACTGATGTGTGCACAGTGAAGCTTTGTCATGGCTGTCAGGAACTGTGTCATGAGTGAATAAATGAAATTAGAACTGGAACTGGAATCCAGCCCCTCTCTCCTCTTGTGGACAAACAATAGGAGGATGAATAAGTGCTCCCCAAATGTGCACAGATAGAGGAATAACCAGATATAAAACCCTGCTTCAGGTTTGGAGACCTGCTTCTACCAGGAGAGAAAAGCTTTCCCCCTGTCACAGCACTGCAGTGTAATTCTCATTCCAGTCTGCCCCACCACCATTCTGCAATCAAATCCCTTTTCAGAGTTACATTTCTGTCCGTGGTTCCAGACCTCAGAAAACCTGAGAGGTTCTCTGCTGATGAGCAGCTGTGCTGTAAGAGCCCTCTCACACATTCCTGTGCTTTCCCTGTGTGAAGACCATTACTGATAATTAGTGCAAAATGAGAGGAATTTTGTTTGGCATTCCTCAGAACACTCTCTTCTCCCAGCTCTCTGGCCTGAGGCTGGCTGTTACACCCACTGCTTCTGGAGCACAGCTTTCCCATCACTGCATGATGGAGGATTATTTCATTAATGGATCTAATGATACTTTGTCTTTGGTGCTGACGATCTTTGTGGCGGTGCTGTGCAATCTTTAATTAACTTTGAGCCTGCCAGGCACTACGAGGATGTTGATAACCTGCAACAAATGCAGCAGAAGCTTGAAGGCCTGGCGTGGTAAAATAACCTTGTGCAAGGCCACTCAGTGACTCTTGGCTGGGTTGAGGTTTGATGCCAAGTCTCCCGGTGAAGCAAAGCTGTAGAAAAAAGTACATTTCCCTGCTAAAAAGTGTGAAGTGGGGTAATCCAGGCGAGGAACGTGAAGTGCTTGGGGACCAGGGAGGTGTTCAGGAGCTGCTCAGTCCCACGGCTGTCAGGGCAGTGTTTGAGTTTGCATTTGGCCCTGTTGGCTTTGCATGAGCAGGAGCGGGTTATGCAGCACACGGGGCAGGGACAGGCATTTAATGTGTGGATGAAAAGTGAGGGCTGCCAGCAGGGAATACACACTCACAGGCACGTGGGGAAGAGGGAGATGCAGAGACCTTGTATGGGCTCTGTTGTGGGTGTGGATTTGTTAAAGCTGTGCCGATTTCTTACAGGATTTGTTAAAAAGTCTGGTGATTTCTTACAGGATTTGTTAAAAAGTGTGCTGATTTCTTACAGGATTTGTTAAAAAGTCTGGTGATTTCTTACAGGATTTGTTAAAAAGTGTGCTGATTTCTTACAGGATTTGTTAAAAAGTCTGGTGATTTCTTACAGGATTTGTTAAAAAGTGTGCTGATTTCTTACAGGATTTGTTAACAACTGTGATAATTTCTTACAGCATTTGTTAAAAAGTGTGGTGATTTCTTACAGGATTTGTTAACAACTGTGATAATTTCTTACAGCATGTGTTAAAAAGTGTGGTGATTTCTTACAGGATTTGTAAAAAGTGTGGTGATTTCTTCCATTCAAAGCTTTTTGAGTCCCATGGAGCTCTGTGCTTTACCAACCCAGAGGCTCTGTGTTCACAAGCCCTCATCTTCTGACCAACTTTCCATAAGATGCTTCTTGTTTGAGTTTTGGAGGTGCTGTCCATGCACTTGTCCTGTTTTATTTACATTTTTTTTCATGTATTGAGTGTGGAAGAAGCTGCTGGTCCCAGCTGCAAGGGCGTTGCTGGTGTCAGTATTGTAAAAGCATGAGTTTGAAAACCTGAACAGATGCTTGCTCTTTCCCCTTCCCAGAGATCTGCTACCAGGGGAATCATTGCTTTGGACTTAAACCCTCCATATGTGCCCAGAGGTCAATGCTGAAATTTTGGTTACCCTGGAAACCAGGACAAAACTGCTCCAAGCCATTATTGCAATATGGGTCACTCATGGTAAAAAAAGAGAGAGAAAATCCCTCCCCTTCCAACTAAGGTGTTTTCCACAGGGGAACCTGCAGGTTGGAGCGGGTCACAGCTTGTCCTGTCTCCTGTGGGGTGGGAGATGAAGCCCTGAGACTCAGAGCACTTTGCTGGCCCCTGGTTTCCACTGCTGACTGCAGAGGTGGAGGGTGGGACGTTGCACAGTCCTTGGGCAATCCCCTCCTGTTTTGTAAACAGCCACGCTGTGCTCGTCAGTTCTTTGGGAAAAGCGCCAAAATGAGAGGCTAAGCCCATCCTTAGTCCCTGAGAAAGGGAGGAGACATGGGTGCCATATCTGCCATGGGATTTCAGATTGTTTCCTAAACATATTGCAGTGAGGTAAAGTCACACTCATCCCTTTGGAAAAGGGCCAGGTTGAACACTCAGAGATTTCAGTGATTTGCTAATTGTTGGGAAACATGACTGTCTGCAGGAGGTAAGAAACATTTTTTTTTTAATTGTTCTGTTTAAGAACAAATGCAGTTCTAGTTTCAAGGAGTTGACACAGTCTTGTGGGAGAGGGAATTTGGGTGAAAACAGGTGAAAATTACCTTCATATCTCCTCTGAGGTCTTCCCATGGCTTCATGATCCTTCTTTTTTTATTTATTATTGTGTTCCTTGGCATGCTATCAGAGCATTCCATGTCTCTTCCAGCTTGTTTGAAGCATGGAGCCACCCTGCCAAGTCTTTGTGTGATGAAGATCTTCCACATTTAAGGAGCCACCTTAAAACACCACTTACATGTGCTGGCTCCTGCCCACATTCCACCTCTGGAGCCACATCATCTCACCCTCGTTTGCCTTCTCCCAGGATGCAGCTATGTTATATTTATGTTATGTTTTCCCTTCTTTACTTCCCTTGTTGCTGCTTTATTCCTGGCCTCTCACCTTCATTGGTTTACCTCAGTTGCAACCTCTCCAAAATGCTGCTTCTGTAGCAGAAAGGTCCTACAGTGATGGATTTGCTGCTGTACAAGCACCTTGCTGCAGCCTCTTAGCTGGGTGTTCCTTGGGAAGAACACTCTTCCTGCCAGCTATTAGAGGGCAAACCCTAAAAGTGGGGCTGGTTTGCTTTAGATCAGGCTGTGTCTCTGACAGCAGCTTCATTTGAGTTGTGGGAACATCAGTACAGCTGCTATGTCCATGGGAAGTGAAGCTTCTGCTTTTCCTCACATTTCCTTCCTCCCTCCCTGCCCTTCACTGTGCTCAGGCTGTCAGGACACTTGCTGTGCCCTTTGTGCCACTCCTTTTTTGGGGTAACTTCCCTTCTGGTATCTCAGCCCTGCTTCCTGACAGCTTTCCATAGCACCCAGCCTTGTGATCTGCAAAGGGTTAATGCTCTTCCTATGCTTCCCCTGCTTGGTTCCTCCTCTGTTGGAACAAAAATGGTTTTGTCCTGGTTGGTGCAGGCAACTCAAGGCCAAAGAAGTGCTTAAAAAAATCCCCCCAAAACATGCAAACTGAACAGAACTGAGAGAAAAGGAGTGTTTGAATAAATTCTTCATCAGGAACACTGCTTCGGATTTTACTCTGTGCACAAATAAGTCTTTGCTCTCCAAAAAGCACAGAACAACCACCCAGGTTTTGTAGATTGCAATATACAGCCCTCCAAGTGCAGGCAAACCCTGCATCTGGATCTGTCACACCCACTCTTTTGGAATTTATTGCTTTGCAAGTAATGGAAGTGGGCTCTCAGCAGTGCAGACAATTAACATCCTGTGTTATTCTCCTGGCAAATGCCATAAAAATGTTAAAGTCTGGGAGCTGATGTCTAAAGCTTGCCATGAACAAACCCCAGGGAGGGTTTGCATTTTCTCTTTGGGTAATTGTACACAAGAACTTTGCCACGGCTTACAGGAGCTGGGTCTGCACTTTCTGCTGCAGCCATTGCAACATTTTCCTGTCATCTAGTGTCAAGTCATGGCAGTGAAACCACAAACATGAGGCTCAGGAGTCTTGGCACGGTCAGTGCCCGTGGCAGTGCTCTCAGTATTGACAGAAAGCAGGTCTGCTACGCAGCTTTTTGCTCTTATGGTATGGTTTTCCCTCAAAGCAGGGATCTGTAATCTCTCCAGATCATCATTAGAGCTGCCCCTTGTTTCAAGCTTTCCCAGAGTGTCACAGCAGTGCTGCAGGGGCTCGATATTTAATCATGCTTCAGCTGTGGCACTGAGTCCCCAGACCAACCTTTCTTGTGTCCAGTTTAAAAAGTCTGAGCTCTGCAGTGCTCCATGCCCTACACACCTTTCATGTTTGATAGTCTGAATAAATCCTTGCCCTACAGCGGACTCATTAAGAGAAGTGGGGGAGAAGAGGTAGAATAAGCAGGATAAGTCAAAGCCACAGAAATACAAAACATATGTAAATCAGGCTATGAGACACCATAATAAAGTTGTAATGGAGGGGGAAAGAAAAAGAAAATAAGTCCTATTGTTGCTTCAGTAGAAAAGCCAGCACCAGTCTGAGGTGGCCAATCCACCTTTCTCAGGGCTGTGGGAGGAATTTATACTCCCTCTAAGCAGTGTTCCACACCAAGGCACTGTGGGCACCCTCACCTCCATGGTGCCAGTGAATCCCTGGCTCTGGCCAGCCCAGGGGTGACCGTGGTTCATCCCAGGCAGAAGGACAAGGTGCTGCTGGGCTGTTTGGTGCCAGCCTGCCTCTCTCCAGGGGTCCAGGGAGCTCCACTGTCACTCACTGCCTGCCCATGAATGCTTGGCAGGCGAGGCTGGATGCCTCCACCATCTGTGTGAAATCCTTCCAGCCATTTAGATTAAACAGTAAAATGTAGGGCTCCTAATGACCTGACATAATCCATATGGAGTAGCTGCCACAGATAGTGACTATCTTGACACTGATTAATCACTTCTTCTAGTAGTGTATTTGTCCCTGGTTACTTGACACAGTTCTTCCCTAATAGCTTTGGAATCGTTCCGGGGTGTCCACATGACCTTGGCTTTGGGGAATAGCCCACCTCATGGCACACATGGCCCACTCCAGTGCAGGCCCAGCTGATTTTCATCAAACCAACTTGGACTCTGGCTTTTGGGTTGTTTTTGTGTCCCCTGTGTACACCAGTCTCAGTCCTTCTCTGTAATGGGAAACTCCTCAGCCATGCTGAGCTCTGCTAGGTGCCACCATTGTGTGCAGCACGAAGAGACTGTGATGTCACCTCCATGCCCTTCCTGGACACTCAGAGGCACCACAAGCAACCTGCATTGCAGATCTCCTTGCTCTGCAACTGCAGCTGGAGTCAAACACTGCTCAGACAGAGAGAGAAGTGATGCTGGGTCTTCTTTGGGTCTGACACCCCAAACTGAATGTGCAGTTTCTCAGCCTGAGTGTTGCTCTCTTTTTCAAAGCTGGGAGATCCAGAAGCAGAGGCAGGAGTTCTTCCAGGCTGATCAAGTGTGAGTTGTGGTTTCCCTGGAAGTGTCCAAGGCCAGGTTGGATGGACCTTGGAGCAAGGCAAGGGTTGGAATGAAATGAACTTTAAGGCTCCTTCCAATCCAAACCAGTCTGTGATTCCATTATTAGACCCACTTTGATGCCTTAAGTTTTAACTTTCATATTTTTTTAGATTCTGTCCTCTCTTAGTGTGTGACTGAGCTGCATATAAAGTGTTAGCAAGTTCTCCTCACAGTTCAGTCAGACAAAACAATCCTTTTCCAGCCAGATCACCAAGGACACCATTGCAGCTTTAGGCTCAAGGAATACAAACAACAGTGAACTGAGGAGAGCAAACTGGGAGGAAGGGACTGCATCACCTGGAGCTGGAATTGGACAATTAACCCAAATTTGTAAATGGACCAAAACTTATAAAAGTATGAAAACTCATGACTGGTCGTCCATCTTGTGTCCATCATGGGCAGAGCCACAGCCAGGCTCTTGCACTGCCCAAGGTGTATCCTTTGAAGGCAGTTTAATAAATCCCTGCTTTATTCCTTTAACTCCGCCCAGTCTCTGTTCCAGGTCAGCCTCTTTAGTCATCAACTTCACATGGGGAAGCATCACAAGTGAGAGTTACAGGCATACAGGCTCTCTAGGACCTGTCCTGATGAAATCAGTGTCTCAGCTCCCTCCCCAACCTTGGTGCAGGCTCTGTGTGCTCCTGCACTGCCTCTGTCCTGTGCCTGCCAGGTCAGGCAGGGGCTACTGTGCAAGGCAGTAACTCCCCAGGTTCAGCAAACAATGTGTTTATGGAATGCACAGCAAAAAGATCTTAAAGATGTTTTCAGATTATTCTTTCTGGCATTTTTATTGTAATTTATAGAAATTGTTTTTCCCAGCAGAATGGCTGGGAAAATTCAACTTGCTGTTAAATTTGTGCCACATTTCCTATCACTCTTCCTTTCCACTCGGACAACCTTTCAGACCTGGACAGGTGACTGACTTGCTGAGTATAAGGACTGTCAGTTGAACCCCAAGGATTGGTAACTGCCTGCACTCCCTGAGCCTGGATCCCTCCTGCAGAGTGGCTGATTCCAGCCTAATTCACCACAGGTGACTGCAAGACTGACTCTGTGATAGTTAGGAAGGGACATGTGGCCAGCCCACCTGAGAGCAATGCTGGCTCACCTGGTGCATCCTGAGCTTCTCAAGGACTTTTGGAGCCCCTTGTGGTGCTCCCCAAGCTCCACAAGTCCTGTGCTGTGACAATGCCAGCACCTCAGGAATGCTCCCCCCTCTTTGATCCATGAATCTCTCTTCTCTGATCCACAGCTCATAACCAAATAATTGCTAGAGATGGCTCTTTCACATAAAATAAAACCTGGTTTTGTTTAATCTTGAAATAGTTTCTGTCATGTTCCTCAGCCTCTGTTTGCAGACAGACTTGGGGAAGTGCTTGAGATGACTCCTGAAGCAAACAGAGCCTCTCTACAGGGTAAGAGCTGCTCATCTGCATGTGGTACTGGGTTAACTGTGACCTTGAAAGCACTCTAGGGACAGACAATCCTGTTTTTATGGCTCTCACCACTTCTCTTGTCCAAGAGTTTAGCTAGCTTGGCTTTTCGGCTGGAGTTCACAAATCATTTTCTTCTAAAATAAGTAAGTATAAGATGTTTTGTCAGTCCAGCTACATTGTGGCTGTCTTATGCTCTGTAATAGCTTGCTTGAGATCACAGAGGCTGCATATGCACTGTCTGCATTGTGTTATTTATATTATAATAATGTTCAGGAGCACAGAGATGACTCAGGCATGTGTTTTTGGAAACACAGATTCTCTGCAACACCTCCTTGCTGAGAGATCTTTAATGATCCCAGTAAATTGCCAGAATAGTGAATCATGTTTGTCTTTAGATGTTATTCTTGTCGCTGTAAGGGATTCCAAATTGTTCTTTTGGTGTTTGTGAACAATCACATAGACATTATGGCTTTATCCACGCTGCTGTGTGCCAGCTGAGCAACATAAACTTAACCAGCACTGACTCTCTAAACTGGTGGCTGGGTTTAGTCTGCTAACTTGCATGTTTTCTGCTAGTGCCCCATCCCTTGCAGTGTCTGTAGGACTTGTCCTTGAAAAAATTAGGATGTGTGCTGTGAAACTGTCCCATGTGACAACAGCAGTGCCTCCTTTGAATGCCCTTCAAGCTGCACTTCCCACTTGACCTCTGAGCGTGGCTGTGGGAGGGATTTTCTGATGCTCCTAAACTCTTCAGCATCTTCAGTAAGTCTCCATTGAAATGGTAATTTCTGGAGCATACTTCAGGCTCATCTCAGCTTTAGATAAAAATTAAATGTGGATTGCCTCATTCCACATATTGAATACTAAGGGATGCACTCATTTGTTCTCTCTGCAGACACATGATGCTCTGCCAATTTCCTTAATCCAGGCACAGAAGCAGTCAGCAATTGTTTCCATTCACTTTTGATTCCATCTATAAAAGGAAATACCTGCAATCACCAGAGGCTTTTCAGAGCAGGGATTTTGTAGAACTTGCCCAATTTCAACAAACTTTTTGTCTGCTGGCTTAATGGGCACTATCTGGCTGCACATCAGGGTGTCGGTTTTAGCTCCCATTGTGCTGCCATGTGTTTTTTATTGCAGAGATCATCAGTTATTTTAGGATTTCCCCATCTCTCTTGGGCTCTCAACTAACCTGTCAAAAAAGTCTAACCCCCACCTCTGAAATATTTTAAACTTTTCAAGTGGATTGCTTGCTGGGCTGATATCGCATCTTATATTTAATATCAATTTTCACAGACGTTCATGAGTTGTCACACTTTATTCCATCTTCCTCTAGACCAATATTCCACCCTTGTCTCATATTTTTGCCACTTCTCTGTCTATGTGGTGTTGGTAATACCCAGCAACCCTATGGCTGGATCCCCTGTAACATTTCTTAGTTATCTCCACGAAGACAGGAGGAGATACATGAATGCACGACCATTTATCAGACTAAATGAAGGCAGGGAGTTTTATTAGAAGGCTCACAGCTGAACTTAAATTAATATTGCCCACAGTGAGGTTTTACAAAGCTTTTTTCCCGAAACAATGGTCTGCATTGGGAATTCAGCATTGAGATGTTCTGTAGGCAGGCATCAAACAGAGATTCAGGCATGAGCAGGGCAGGGAGCAGCTCTAAGCCCAGCTCAGGGTGTTTTTGCCTCTCCTTTTTGCTGCCCCAGCAACTTCTTCCACGGGAAGGGTGGGGAGGGGTAGAATTTCTGGGACCACACCTCTGATCACTCTGTGAATCTCCTTGTGCCTGGCCGTATTCCTGCAATAATTGCAATAAAGGTCCAACCAGATGGATAAAACCTGGATGTTTGTTCACAAGAGCTTGGCCAGAGATAAACCTGTGCTTATCTGGCTTGAGAAAACCTCTGCCACAGCTGAGCTCTTCTCCAGTGCTTGCAAGGGTGAAGCTGGGAGCATGCAGGAATGCAAAGGCAGAGTGTCACCCTCTCTAAGCAGTGCATTTGAATTATGGGATGTGGAGCATGAAACTGGGCTCAGAATTGCACAAAATGTTCTGTTGGTTTGGGGTGGTTTTTTTGCCAATTTGACCTGAGCTAATCAGAGGCAATCAAGTCAAGTGGCACTGATGAAACCCATATTCCTCTTCAATTTCTAGCCCAAACTATATCCATCACTACTTCTTTTTTTCTTGTTGGCTTTTTTTTTCTTTCTAAACAATTGCAAGAAGAGCAGTTCACCCAGAGTGTGCGTAGAAACCAGGCAGTGACCAAGTTTCACTTCCTTCCTCGTTCTCTGCAACTCCCAGAGATGTGCAGTGAGAAGCAGGAGTGGTGAAACACAACTCCTGGCGCTGCTGGAGGTTTCTGTCTCCAGGTTTCTCTCTCCATGCTCCTTTCTCCTGCACTTCTGGCCTCCTGAAGATGCCCAGGAGAGGAGCCCTTCCTGTGGGGACACTCCTGGTGCTGCTGCAGCTGGCATTTGTCCCATCCCCACTGGCAGGCTGCCTCCTGGATCCCTGTTTGGAGGTATGTCAGCTCCGAGTGAGCACAAAATCCTTCTGTTTCTCTGGTGCAACTTTTGTCTTTGCTTGGGAGATTTGTGCCTCAAGCTTCTTAGGAAAGCCCAGACTTTTTTTTTTTTTTTTCCCAAGGTTGTTATCAAGGTGATTGAAGTATTTGAAATAAATTCTAGTCTCAAAAACATCTGAGAACCAGAACCAGCAGCAAGAATTTTTTTCTTCTCATTGGCTTTCTGAACCTCTGAGGGTGCTGCAGTGCAGTTATTGTAATAGATTAAATTTCCCTTGGAAGGGATCCAAACTTGTCTAATTTCTACAAAACACAGATTTTTGCCTGGTTTGTGCAGTAGAGTGATTTCACCAAGTACCTGACACGGACCAACTGCCTTTTGCAAAGTTTTGCTGACAATTATTTGCTTGCAGAACAACTTTGGTTCAAGCTGCCTGGTTATGTGCAGGGGAAGAGAGCTGAGAGCTGTTCCTGGACATGCAGTGCATCCATGAGTGCTTGTCCTGCTGGCTCTCTCAAAGGTTGCTGCTTGTTCATCTGTAACCTCAAGGAAAGCTGTTCTGTAGTTTTGTCCCAGCTTCAATCAGCAAGAAATGCAGCTCTTCCTGGACTTCTTCTATTAAAATGAGAAAAATGTTTAGGGTACGTAAGATTATTTCCTAAAACTCAGGTCAGCTCCTTTAGAAATGCACTGCAAAGGGGGGTCATTCTGCTCCTGCTCTCCTGACAGTGACATTTTCTGGCACTTCATGAAGAGCAGATGTTGACCATGATGGGATCTGCCTCTGTTACAGATCACCCCTAACACAGCTTTCAGATGCACTGGACTGAACATCTCTGGAGTTCCTGATGGAGTCCCAAACACCACCCAGAACTTGGACCTCAGTTTCAGCAATCTGAAATCACTGGGGTCAAATTATTTTGCATCAGTCCCTGAGCTGCAATTTCTGGATCTTTCGAGGTAATGGGATCTATTATATGGATACTGGTACATTTTTCTTCACCAGCTGGGTTACAATGGTGGCTTGTTTTGGGGTCTAATGGTCTTGGCTGTTTATTTTTTTTTTCTTGTGATTTTGTGCCTGTGTCTGTCATTTTGCACATCCTCGTGGTGAAGTGATGTGCAGCTTTTAGTCCAGTCACTGAGTGCACACCCTCCTCTCAGAGCTGGGTCTGTCAGTCTGATCTTGTAGGTTGCAATGTGAGAAGGAGGAGGAAGATGTTTCACTTGTCTGTGAACAAGAAAAATGTCAGACTTTTCACTGTTACAAAAACTCTGAAGTGGAACATCTTGGGTGAGCTGTTTTTCTAATCACAGTTTAAAAAAAATAACATGAAGGTGCATTCATTTTCTAAAAGGCTGTTTTAAAATATCAACATATTCTCTTTTCCCTTCTCCTCACATATCTGGGGGAGGAGATGGGGGAGGCCTATTAGCAAATTTGAATTGATGTATAATTTCCATTGACTTCAGACAACAGTTTCTCTGGGTAAATTGTTTCACTGAGAAATGTCACTCAGCCCCGTCACAGCTCTGGCTCCAAAGTGGCTGAGTGGCAGAGCACGTTTGCTGTGAGGCACTGCCTGGATTATTAAACTAATTCTGCTGGGATTCACTGCAGAATGGATTTGGGTCTCAAATTCTGGATCTTCCCACGTCAAACAAACCTTAGGGGGCCACGCTCATTTTCCCCTCTTCCTTTTCCCTTTCAGAGCCAGCACAGCCTGGGCTCTGCTCACCATCATCACCAGAGATCAAGTGCTGACAGAGCTGTGAGCTCTGCCACAGCTGCACTGCTCTGGTGCCAGTGGGGCTGCCCAGGTGTGGCTGAGGTGGCAGTCAGAGGGCTGGGGGGATGTGAGAGGTGAGGGAATGCTGGCTCTGGTTGGTTCTTCCATCAGTGATTTGTCCTGTCCCCACTGGCAGGCTGCCTCCTCGATCCCTGTTTGGAGGTATGTGAGCTCCAAGTGAGCACAAAATCACATCATTGTCATCACAACGTCACTTTGGCCTAAACTGATGGCTAGGATTCTTCTTTCCTGCTGCCTGCACCAATTTTTGATCTCCACCAGGCCTCCAGGTCTCTTGCTTTGAATTTAAGGTTGGAGAGGAGGAGGTGAGAGGAGGTCTCCTGCTGGAGGAGTGTTCCCTCTGCACATCCAGGGATGCTGGCTCTGCCCAGCACAGCACAGCCAAACCAGCCCCCAGCGTGAGGCTGAGCCTGAGGGTGTCACAGCAGCACTTGGTGAAAAGGAAGGGACAGTGTTTCAAGCATTTGTATTTTCTTTTCATGCCCAACAGGTGCCACCTCCATACAATAGAAGATAACTCCTTTATGGATCTCCACAGACTTTCCACCTTGGTTTTAACTGCCAATTCCTTCCAGCACCTGGGGAAAGCAGCTTTCTATGGCTTAACATCTCTGAAAAAATTGGTTCTGGTGGAAACCAACAGGACCTCTCTGTCTGAGCTGCCTATTGGCCACTTGCATACTCTGCAGGAGCTGAATTTAGGCCACAACAGCATTACTTCATTGAAGCTTCCCAAGTATTTTGCCAACATGACCTCCCTCAGGCACCTGAGCTTCTTCTCTAACAAGATCACATCTATCTCCAGAGGAGACCTTGATGCCCTGAGGGAAGGGACCAGGCTCAACCTCACGCTGGTGCTTTCCTTGAACAACATAAAATCCATAGAGCCGGGGGCCTTTGCCGGGATTCACCTCGCTGAGCTGGCTCTCAGGTCTGCTTTTGAGAAATCCACGATGCAAACTTCTCTGCAAGGCCTGGCTGGATTGCAGGTCAGCAGACTCATAGTTGGGGGGTTCAGCGACAGTGAGGGACTGCAGGACTTTGAGAGGGGGCTCTTGAATGGACTGTGCCACGTACAGATGGAAGAGTTTGTCTTAATCTGCCTCAGGGAGTTTGAGGATGACACAGACACTCTCTTTAACTGCGTAGGCAACGTCTCCACTATTCGCCTGGTGGACCTCAGACTTGAGGAGATATCACAGGTTCCTTTGTGGTCTAAAGTGAAACAGCTGGAATGCAAGAAATGCAGTTTTGAGGATTTGCCTGCCCAGAAGCTGTCACTTTTCAAGGAGCTGAGAGTGCTTCGTATCACCAAGAACAGAGATCTCAAAAACTTTGAGCAAAAATTTGACGGTCTCAGTAACCTGGAGGTCATTGATTTGAGTGAGAACAGACTCACCTTCAGCAGATGCTGTTCCCCTCAGTTTCAAAATTGTCCAAATTTGAAACACTTGAACTTAAGCTTCAATTATAATATCAGATTGACGGGAGATTTCGTTAATGTGAAGAATTTGTTATATTTGGACCTTCAGCACACAACTTTATTTGGTCCTGGCTCCTACCCTGTATTTCTGTCCCTTCAGAGACTGATTTACCTTGATATTTCCCACACCAAAACCGAAGTTAAATCCCAGTGTACATTTTGTGGCTTGAACTCTTTGCAAGTGCTCAAGATGGCAGGAAACTCCTTTGCAGACAATAAGCTGGCAAATAACTTCAAAAACCTAAGTCACCTCCACACCTTGGATATTTCAAGCTGCAAATTAGAACATGTGGATCAAAGTACTTTTGATGCCCTGTCTGAACTAAAAGAGCTAAACATCAGCAACAATAAGCTCCTGACTTTTGACCCTGGAGTCTACCAGCCACTGCAAGCCCTCAGAGTCCTGGATTTCAGCAGAAACCAGCTGACTGTTCTGTTGGACCCAGCCAGGGAAATCCTGCCTGACAGCCTGGTCCTGCTGGATATCTCTCAAAATCTCTTTGATTGCTCCTGTGTGTACCTGGACTTTCTGAAATGGGTCAAGGAGAAGCAGGAGCTGCTGCAGAACAAGGAGCTGATGCTGTGCCACACTCCCTCGTACGTGGCCAACGTGAGCCTGCCAAGCTTTGATCTGTCCTCCTGCCACATCAGTGCAGGCAAAGCTGCCTCCTCAGTGGTTGCGCTGCTCTGTATAGTGGTGCTCCTCTTCCTGGTTTACAAGTACTACTTCCAGCTCTACTACTCCGTGGTGCTGCTCTGTGGGTGCAAACACTACGCAGAAAGAGGTGACACCTACGATGCCTTTGTCATCCACTCCAGCAAAGACCAGGAGTGGGTGACAAAGGAGCTGGTGGAACCCTTGGAAGGAGGAACACCTCCCTTCCACCTGTGTCTGTACTACAGGGACTTCCTGCCAGGGATACCCATTGTCACCAATATCATCCAGGAGGGTTTTCTCAGTAGCAGGCATGTCATCGCAGTCATCTCCACTGACTTCCTGGAGAGCAAGTGGTGCAGCTTTGAGTTTGACATTGCCCAGTCCTGGCAGCTGGTGGAGGGAAAGGCTGGGATCATCATGATTGTGCTGGAAGATGTGAATAAGGCCCTGCTGAGGCAGAGGCTGGGGCTGTCTCGGTACCTGAGGAGGAACACCTACCTGGAGTGGAAAGACAAGGAAATAAGCAAGCACATCTTCTGGAGGCAGCTGACAGGAGTGCTGCTGGAAGGAAAAAATTGGAATCATGAGGAGGCAAAACTCATGTGAAGAGAAAGAAGGGTTCTTCCTGCCCTGTCTGCCCTCCTGGCCTGCTGGATGGCGCTGAGAAGCTGGTTCTTCTCAGCTGCTCAGAGTCAGAGGGGGCGGATGGAGCCACTGCCACATCACTACAGAAATTCCTGCCTTGCTGGTCACCTTCTCTCAAGGAAATTTGCAAGTTAAGGAGTGACAAGGGTCAGAAGAGCTGCCTGAGCTCCGTGTTTGGTCATGGCTGTCACCCACAGGTGGCCCAGCAATACCTCAGGTTTGGTGGGTATAGGAGCAGACCAGTGCTCTTACGGTCATCTGGCTGCTTCTGAAACTGGATTTGGGTCCTGAGACCATTTACCCAGAGGAACTTCACAGTCTGTTGCTTTGAGTGGACCCCAGAACCTCAAAGGCAGAGTAAAGACACAGGATTTTCAGCTCTAAAAACTTTGTGAAACAGAAACGAGGTTTGGATTCTGAAAGTCATGTGCCTGCCTCTGCAGGTACAGTAACTTGGGACAAGCCCTCCAGGGAGCAATGGGGCATCCTACAGCCCAACTGGCAGCTGCTCAGGGAACCTGAGTAGTTTTGTCATCAGGGAGGGAGGTTTCTGTGGTTGGGAAATTTGCCCAACATGTTTCTTTCAGTTTTCTTTAGACCAAAGCTAAATATTGAAACCATCACCTGAAAATCTTACTTATATCCAGATTATATAGCATTGGAGAGGGCGTTTTTGAGTTTTCTTGGGGGGACAAGAAATGTGTAACACCTCTAAACTGAAATAGTTCTTTGCTCCCACTGCTTCTACTCATCCAGTGTTTGTGGATATGCTCTGGGACTGCCCTAAACAAGCAAAATTGAGCCTGAATGAAATGTTTCAATGCTTACAGCCAGACAGTTCTAGATTAAGCTTTTTCACTCTCTGGACCAGCCTTAATTCACTGTTGGAAGGTGCTGCAAGAGCCTCCAGGGTTTGAAATGGGGTTCAGAGCTGCCTGTCTCTCAGCCTTTCCCAGGGGTCAGCTGCCACCTGGAGCAGCACTGGGTGGGGGAGTTTTTGCTTTTGTTTCACTGAGAACATGCCTGGCATTTTGCAGGGAGAAGAGATAGAGGGGGAAAGCCTGGGTTAGCTGAACAGTGCTGGCAAAAGTTGAATCACAGCTCCCTCCCTATGTCCTGTGTCAGACAACACTACCAAAACTCCCCACAGCCCCCCCTAAGCTTTTTTTGTGACCCAGGAGATGAAGATTTAATACAACTACACTTGATGCTGCATTCCTTTGCCCAGAGAGTTTGTTCTGGATCTGCTAAATGCTGTTCCAGCAATTCCCAAATTGAAGTTCAATGCCTTTGCTGGCATTGATGGGTCCTGTAGACCTTCCTCCTCACCTTTCCACCCCAACCTTCCTCTTCCTCCTCCAGGAAGCTGCTGGAGATGGTGGGGGAGAGTGAATCTTGAGGCTCCCTGGACTGAGGCCAAAGGAGAGCACAGAGGACAAAGCAAAGATTAGCTTGAATTTCAGCAGCTCCAAGTTAAATTGGGAAACAAAAGAGGAAAAATTAAATAGAGTGGGAGTTCCTGCTCCTGAATTGAGCAGCACTGAAGCCGCATTTCTCCTTCACTCTTCCTCTCTGTGGCTCCTCTGCAAACAATTCAGTGGATGTGTATTTCTGGCACAAAGCACAGAGTCCTATGATTCTTGATTGTAATTATAACAATGAGTTTCAGAAAGCCTGAGAGTGGTTCTGGGCATTTATAAAAGGGATTTAGGACAGTATTGTTTAAAAAGTCAGTGTTTTTTTGAATATCAAAGCAATTTTAGGAGAGCTGGAGTGATGCTGAGATGAGGCTCCCACCAGTACAACTTTAAAAGAAACTGGTCATTTGTTTTTCTCTTCCTATTCAGAGTCTCCACAGCAGACATGATACGTGAGTTGCCCCTGGCTTCCTTATTGTCCAAGAAAAAGCCACAAAACCCATCATAACTTCAGCTGCTCCTCTGTGGTCCCTTCCAGCCTGACCCACTCTGTGATTCTGGGACCAGCCCAGGCAGTGCTGAGGTTTATGAGTCCAAGATGGACAAGGCTATGTGAAGAATTGTATTTTCACCATTTACCCAGCAGAGAAACAGTAGATTTTTTTTTTTGAATATTCAAAACAGCTTTCCCCAGTACTATAAATGGGGGAATATTGTGGTTCCCACAGAAACACACAAACTCATTTGTCTTATAGTAGGAAGCAAATGTCCAAAGGAAAGCTCAACATTCTCATATTTCCAAAGCTGCTGGCATGCACTGTTTGAAACTGCCCACTCTGCAGCAAGTGGCTTTGATAGGATTTACTCACTGGGTGAAAAAAATGAGCAGCCAAGCAAACACCCATGCAGGTCTGCATTAATCTCTCATGTAAATATCTGAAAATATTCCAGTTATTGAAACATCTCTTTTGCCCAGGTCATAAAAACAGATGGAGACAAAGCTCCAAAGGGCTGTTCCATCTAAGCTATTCCATTTGCAATGGGAACTTGCCCTGATTTCACTCTGAGCTTCATTTAACCCATGCAAAATGCCAGGACAGCTGCAGCTCTGGACCTCCTTGCCTTGTGGAGGGTGCTGTCCCTGGGGCAGGACATCCTGGTGTGCTGGCACTGTCACCAAGCTGTGCTTTGCAGCGAGGGCTCTGAGCAGAGTGTGCCCTCATTAGTGTGATTGCTTTGGTGCTCTGTTGGAACCCAAAATGCTGGGAATTCTCACAACTTTGGGCCTGGAAGCCAAAGCTTAGAATTAAACACAGGATTTGATCTGAGACCTTGGAAAAGGCTTCCAAACTCAGGTGCTAGAAGAGAGAGAATGTGGAGTTGTAGTTTAAAGCAGGGAGACATTAAGCTAAGGAAAGGAAAGTTTAGAGTTTAAGATATAAAAATAAAAGTAGTTAGAAAGGAGTTCAAGGAGTTCAGAATGCAGCACTGTAGCTTTGTGTGTCATAACATGATTGGCTAAGAAAGCTCACACTGTAGCATGGGTCCATAAGATGAAATATTTAAGGACTGGGTCAAAACCAGAAATATCCTTGTTGGTAGTGTTTTATTGGTCAATAAATCCTTAAAAGGTCTTGTAACTGGGGGGTCTTGTGACCTTCTGAACCATGGGGTAAAGATGTGAGCTGAGCTCACCCTTCCTGCCTATTCAGAAGATAAGAAAAATAAATTGCATCATCAAAAACAATTCAGAGGTCCTGTCTCTAACTCATTCAAAACTCCTTCAAAAATCTCTGTAGTGCTCCCACACTGCAGCAGCTGGAAAAGCTGGAAACCAGAGCCATGTGCAGCCTGTGGGTCTGGCTGGCTGCAGGAGCAGCACTGCAGGAATGCTCCCCTGGACCCCTGGGCAGGAGCACAGATTTCCAGTGGCACTTAAAAACCCAGCAGAATGAGGAAAAGCACCTGCTTTCCCTGGACCGACTGGTACTTGACAGGAACAGGTTGAAACTTCTCAGAGAGAGCATTTGTCCTTTGGGAAATGCTATTTTGTATGTGGTTTCTGCAATTTAATGAGGTAGCATGGTGAATCTATGGAATGGGAATTGTCACAGCAGAGTTTCTGGTTTACTGTTGCATGTAATTTTGGAACAGATATTTTTTAATGGAAACAGTGATTTTAAAAAATGGTTTAGAGGGGCTGAGAAAGGGATTTCTAATAAAAGTTAAATTGTTCCACAATGTTATTTTAAAAAATGTCTACTTAGGCTTATGCTGTTGTTTTTCAGAGTACCTTTTCATTTAAAAATTTGTTTCTATTTACACAATATGACTAGCCTCCCAAAACAACACCAAAATGTGAAAATATTTCCCACACACAAAAATAAAAACCCTGGATTTTGTTTTGTGGGATTTTTTTTTTTTTTTTTTTTTTTGGTAACATGCTGAAAAGTATGTTTGGCAAAATGGAAATTCCTCTTCTCTGACAGCTCTTACCGTGACCCTCTCAGAGTCAAACCTTCACCTGCCCGTGCCCCACGTGCAGTCCAGGCAGCAAAAACCACTGAAAACCCCTGGAATGAATTTCACTAAGTGCCTTCTGCAAAACATCTTGAGTAGGTGCAGTGGATCGATAGGACCTGCCTGAGAGCAGCTGAACAGGGGAGGAAAGAAGCAATTCCTTAATAAGTCGTTCCTTGCCATCACCAGCTCAGGCTGGGAATTGGGACACATGACAGCAAAGCACGGTTTGCAGAGAGGAGCCCATCTGCCAGGAGCTCTCACCTTCCTCAGCCTCAAGGTCACCCAGAGGGCACAGTCGATAATGCACCAGCCTGGGCCTGGCCGTGCTGCTCTGAACACACAGAGGAGCATTGCATAACTGAGGGCAGCTCTGCTGAAACACCTGGAAAGCCAGAAAAAGGAAGAAAATGAGCAGGGAAGGTACTAGTGCAGGATCTCAGGGGGGGAGGAGGCCACAGTTTAGCTGTGTGGATCCCAAATGCTGGAGGTGGCGTGGTCCCAGGGTTTCCAGCACTAACCAGAGCACCTGCATGCAGAAGGTTTGTGGTGAGTCTGTAGTGATAATCAGAGGGATGGAAATGAGCATTGCATGGGTACCAGCCATGCTTTGAAGGGGACAGGATGGAGCCCTTGGGGTCCAGCAAGGATAGGTGGTTGTAGATGTCGGCGAACCCAATGGGAAGAATGATGATGTCTAACTCCAGTTCAGAAGGCTGAATGATTGCTTTATTATAATTATGCTATAATACATTAATATACTATATAAAAGAGGATACTAAAAACTACATGCTACTTTCTCTAACTATCATATCTAACTAACTCACAACTTGTGACCCTGTTCTCCAGAGCCCAGACACAGGTGGATCCGACTGGCCATCAGGCCCAAACAATCCACCATGATCCAACCAAGCACTCACTCTGGGTAAACAATTCTCCAAACACATTCCACAAGAGAAAAACAAGGAGCAGAAATAGAAATTGTTTTCTCTTTCATTTCTCTCTGTGCACCTCAATAAAAAGTCCTGAGAGAGAGAGAAATGTGCTTGCCACAGACAGGTGACTGGGATGAAAGAACCTCGGCATCTCTGGAAGGCAAAAGAAGCCCAGCCCAGACCTGCCTTGGTGCCTGCCAGCCTATCCAAAATACAGAGGGAGTGACCTTTGGTCACACACCTTTTGTGTGACCAAACCCTTGACCAAGTCTACCAATCAAACAGCAGGGAGAGGATATTCAAACGCCACACTTCCAAAATCCTTCCACCAGAGCTGTTCAAAATACATTTATTATTGGTGATGGGGAGATCCTCAGCTGAGGTAAAGGGACACCCCATAGGATTGGGGCCCACGGCCCTCCAGCCAGAGGATTTTCAAGGATGACAACTGCAGCTTCCCCTGCCTGCAGCTCCTTCATCCCTTATCGCAGCATCTGGAGTACTACAACGCAAATAACAATAGGGTATTGTTAGACAAAAGAGATTTAATTGCAGCCTACACTCCCTGAGAGGGTAAGATCGGCTTTTCTCCAGATCTAATCTTCATTCTTCATCTTTTCTTCTCTCCCTCTCGTCCCTTTCCTCTCCTGGAAGTTTCTCTTTTCTGTCTTTCGCAGCCAGCAGCAAGTGACCAACCTAAAACGTAAGAAAGAGGGAGGGGTGTCCTTGTCGCTTCTTCTTTTTCTACATTTTTGAATAGCCTTTAAATCCTTTGGAGTGTTGTGTCCCACAAGAAAGGATTAGCAGTAATTCCCCTGCCATCTCCTGCTTCCAACGCTGTGACAATTCATTCTCCTGAGATCCCCTAAACTCACCGCTGAATACATTAACCAGAGGACACGGAGCGGGCTTGGGGGGAGTGACACCCCGTGTCCCCTCCCTACAGCCTGCTGGTCCAGCTGAACACACCCACCCATCCACCACGGGCTCCTGGGGCACTTCTACTCCTAAGCGACCCAAACCAACCCCAAACTTGCCCGATATGGGGTGCTCTGAGTGGTTCAGCTGCCCCTCTGGAACTCCCTCTCCTTTCCATGTCTCACCATGGATGTGCTGGGAGCCTGTGCCCCTCCCCTGCTCCCACACTGCAGTCCCTCTGTTTCTTTCCCAAGCAGAGCAGTCTGCTGGGAAGGGCTCTCTACCACCCCTGCCTGGCTCTGGGTGCTGCCAAGCCCCTCGGATGATGAATGCTGCCTGTTATCTCTGCCCTGCTCTGCTTTCCTGTTGGTGAAATGGGGTTCACAACCTGCACGCTGTGCTTTACCGGAGTGCAGCGCTGACAGACAGGGTCTAGATCAGAGCCCATGAAAAGGCACTTTCTGTTCCTCAACTCCATTTCCCTAGGCCTGGGATTTTGAAATCCTCCTCTACAGCTCTCCCCCAGGCCAGCAGATGTCTGTCTGTAGCCAGAGCCTTCCATCCCCTTTCCTGTCACTGGTTCTATTTGTGGTCACTTAAGTTTTGCTTTCTTTAGGGGAAATAAGTGCACTGAGAGTAGCACAAATAAAGAGTAGTATTTGGCCCCCACGACCCTCTTTGAAATTCTACTTAGCAGAAAAGCCTTCCCTGCCCAGATATTTCTTCCTGCCATCTCTTCTCTCATACTGTAAATATTCAAATAAGCTGTTAATAAGAAAACCCACAGGCTTCCCCCTCTCAGCTCCTCCTGAGATTGTGGCCCACGTCTTTCTGTCCTGCATGGAGTCAGCAACTTTCACTTCCACACCTCTTGCCCCCTCCAGCAGCCTGGATTTCGCTGGGTGCTGAGCACTGAAACTGCCCAAGCTGTGCCATTCAGAGCCCTGATGGGAATTACAGGATGTCTGCCTGCTAAAAGGGCCCTGGTGAGAAGCCACCCTCTGCTCTGGCTGGGGTGATGGCCACGGGGGTCCCCTGGGTGATGGGGAGGTGCTGTGGGCTCTGGAGGTGCCCTCCTGTCACCTCTGGGGCAGTGACAGGGAGAGAAGGATGACAAAATGCTGAGACTGAAGCCTGAGCCAAAAGTGTGCAGTTTCTTGCCCTCCTTGATAGCCATTTCTCCTGGAAAAAAAAATGAATGTTTTATAAAGAGCATCATGAAAGCAAAGTATATCATGATTTCAGTGTGAGAAGACAGCAAGAGAGATAGGAGCATCCCCTTGGATTTGCCTGCCTGAGGTTATTTACCTCAGGAAGCTCCTGAATAAAAGATACAAAAATACAGTGGAAAGTAGTATTATTTGCTCATTTCAAAGCATGATGGGAGGCAGAAAAACATTATAAGGGGCATCTTTGAGTCTTGCCAGCCTGGATTTGTCAGGGCAGTGTTTTCATGGAGCGCTCTCCGGGTGACCCAGTTTCTGAGACACAGGCACAGACACACACACGTCCACACACAGAGCCCAGCCACAATCCACAACTTTAATAGCTCTGTGACATACAAAGGAGATTTTGATGCAAAGTGGAGCTGACAGAGAAGTAGAAGAAGTATCTGCTTTTTTTTTTTTTTTTTTTTTTTTTTTTTTCCATCCAGTGCCAAGCCAAGATTACAGTCAAGGTGGTTTCAACCTTCAGCAAGGACTGATGTTACCGTGGGTTCTGCTTTTAATGACATTTAGCAAAAAGCAGCAGCTCGAGGAGGGGGAACAAGGGTTTTCTTTTCAGGGGGAATTTACTTGGGCTGTCAGGATTAAAGGCATGAAGCGAATGCATATGGGGCTGCACAGGGGGCTTAATGGCTTTGCTGCTGGTAAGGACAGCACAGCTCTGAGACAGGGTGTGCCAGGCCTGTCAGGCAGCTGATAAAACATCTGTGGACGTGGAAGGGTGCAGTGAAGAGATGTCATGGTAGTGTGGTCACGCTGGGGTGACTCTGTCACCCGTGGTTTCCTGGCTGTGGTGACATGAAGGTGTCATTATGTAGCAATAATCTCTGTTTCAGAAAACATCCCCCGAGGGTGGGGTGGCTGCCCCAGTGCAGCTGATGGCTGTCACTTCTCACCATGGCTCCATCAGACTCTCCTGCAGATCCTGCAGGGAGCAGGCACAAGCCTGGGTGGGCTTCAGAGGACGCCAAGGCGGTGCAGGATTGATGCTCCAGGTTGGGCACCCACCCATCCAGATCAGAGCTGGCCTGGCATGGGTCCAGACATCCCCAAAAGCTCCTCAGTCATGCCAGGTTGTTGGGTTGAGTGCACCCAGGCTGATTCCATGTCCTCAAAGCAACACAGACTTCATTATTGCAGCGAATGGCCTTATAAAACCTGGGGCTTGGCAAGGAGCTCGACTTGGAGAGGAACAGCAGGCAAAACATCCAGAGAAGATAAATGCTGGGCCAAAGTGCATCCCTTCCTGAGCTGCCCCAGCATTTGTTCACGCTGGGGAGGGTCCCTGGAGTGGTATTTTGGCTTGGGCCCCCATTTAGAAAACTACAGATCAGCTGGTGATGCCTCCAGGAAGCTGTAAGTGCCTGGATTCAAACAGCAAAGGATCAGTGGGTGAGGCAGCACTACCACTGAGCAACTGCAGCCCTGATGGTGAGAGCTGGCAGAGGGCAGTGGGCACAGCTCAGTAGAGATGGTGCCAGATGAAGAGGAAAATGAAAGGAGGAGGTTCTGCTGTGTGTGGGGTGTGGTGGTGCTGCAATTCCCCAGTGCACTGCAGTCACCTGAACTTCAGCAGATTGAGGTTGGTGTTTGCTGGACTGTGCTGGGAGACCTTGTCAGAAATCCCCGGGGTGTGGAGGACTCCAGCCAGCTCCTCTGCAGAGATCCAGATGCAGAGGCTCTGGCAGGGACCTTCTGCTCCTGGGCACTGAGAGCTCGGAGTGAAGGGACCTGGCAGAGAGTGCTCAGGTTCAGCAGGAGGCTCTGGTGAGAGAGAAAATGAGCCAAGCAAGCCCCACACCTTGAGCAGGGTTCTGGCAACTTGCTGTGAGAGAAATGTGGCAGGCTTGACTCGTCTTTGGGAAAACTGCTTGTTTTATGACTCGGGGAATTTTAATGGGGCAGGCTGGGGCTGCAGTGGGGAAGAGCCAGTCCTCAGTGGTGAGTGCAGAGCCACGCCATGGCATGCAGCAGGGAAAGGCAGCCCTGAGCTCCAATTTCTCTGCTTGGATGGAAAGTGCTCTCCCCTCACCCCTGCAGCTGGAGGGGACAGCACCCACCATCCCAGGGACCCTCATCCCTGTGGGATGAACTCTCTGGGGCTCAGAGCAGAAGCATCAGGCACCAGCCAGGCTGCTCTCCGTGCCTGGATGCGATGGAGCAGTGACAGCTCCATGTTTTGTGGCTGTTCTTTGCATCCTTTATACACACATGGTGCAGGGGAGGGACAGCAATGTGTGTCCCCCTGACGCCCAGAGAATAAAGTGATATTGCTGTGGAAATGAGGCTGCTGCTGCACGGCTCAACTCTGAACCTTCCCTCTGCCAAGCAGCTATGATTAGAATCTCATCTCGCTCGCTGTTGCACAGCACCTGCAGGAGAAAATCCCACCCAGCAGCACGGAACTATTTTTAAAGGCCTTTTTCCAACAGGCTGGGAAATGGGGTTGGTGAGAATCCTGCTGGTACCATGGAATTCTTTCAACCCCCCTTGCAGAAGGGCATGGAGCTAGACTTGGAGAATGTGAGTCAGAGAAAGGAAGAGGCAGAAACTTCTTGCCAAGTCTGAAGCTTGTGCCAGCTCTTTGCCTTGGGAGGCTGAATTTCAGCATCTTCTGGGTCTGTTGAGGGTTTGTTTTTTGTTTTTTTTTTTCAGGTTTGCTGTACCTGACTCAGCGAGACACCTCCAACTGTCAGAAATTTGCTGAGAGATTTGTGTGCTTTGAGCAGAGAGGCACAGGGGTCCATGGCATGGGAATTGTGGGCAGGAACGTGTCCCAGGACTGCTGTGCTCTCACCCAGGGCTGTGGGAAGGGGTTGCCTGCAGCTTCTGGGCACCACAGAGTAAGAGGTGGGGGAAGCAAACAGGCAGAGAAGACCAAGAGGCTGAAAGAGTCAAGTCCGTGGGGTGTGGGATACGATGAGCTGTGAGCTCTGGGCTGTCAGTGCCAAAAGGGTTAATTCACCTACATTTTGGAGGTGAATAAATGTACCAAGAAGCCTCAGAAGTGTCTGGGGATGGAGAGGGAGAGTGAGGTGTGGGCTGGTGGAAGCAAAGCCCCACTGTCCTCTTGGTATGCTGCTCATGGATGGGGTTTGACGCTGTTCAAATATAATTTGCTCTCCCTCTCTGAAAGGAACCAGGGAAGTGTATTACATTTATCTTCATAAAACAAGGGGCTTTGGAAGCGGTGGAACAGAGGAATTCTGGCTTTCCACGGTCGTCTCCCATGTGGATTCTCTGTCTGAGCTCATCTCACACCCTGGGAGTGGGATGGAAAATGGAAGGGCAATGGCAGAAAGTGCTCATTTGAGAATATCCTACTTTAGAAAGCTTGTTAGGACTTCATTCCTCAGAGATGCTTCTTCTTCCATCAAATCTGATTGCAGGCCAGCAGGTTTGGAAAGCTATTGTGCAGTGCCATGGGGCAACCAGCCCAGTCTGGTAAACCTTCTTTCCATGGGGAATTATGTTAAAAAATAAACAGAACCGACCTGAAATCCCTACAAATTATTTGTCATTACACCCCACAGTTTCACTCATATATCTGTGCTTTTCATGCTGGCATTTAGTACCAGGGCTCTGGAGCTCAAATGGAGATTGGCACCTGAGGAAAGTCCCACTTAGGATGTACCATGGACCATACAGGCTGCAGGTGGAGCATGCAGCATTAAATTGATGTACCCAGCCACAAAACCACCTCCCATTTTGTATAATACAGGCCAACAGGGATTTGAGAAATGTTCCCTTTCTGTATAGAAAGACTATTTTTAAAATTGAACAGCAAGTTAGTCCTCTATTGACTTTCAATTTCCATCCTCTCCCATTTCCATAGCAACTCTGGCCATTTATGCATTTATCTTCATATTTAACTTTCCTCTCTCATATAATTTCAAGTGGACTCAAGTGCTACAAAAGAGTTAAACTAGTCTTCCAAACACCTCCCTGTTTTGAAGTAATTACTTGAAAATACATATATGTATGTGTATTTATATATACACTAGGCTAAAATGACAAGTTTGTGGTTTAATGAAAAGTGTCGCTGGAATATTTGCCCTGAAAAGCCCTTCAGGGCAATAATAAGAACGAGTCACAGCCTCTCTCCTCTCACCTTTCCTTGTGTAATGACTGTGTTCAAAATTCTCCTCTGGAATCTAAACTTGCAGCTGTGAGAGCTTTGGGTTTGGCTGGGGATTGGCTGAGCTCAGGATTTGGCAATTTGGGCTGGTTTTCTTTTTTTTTTTGGTTTTTTTTTTTTTTGGTTGGTTTTTTTTTGGTTGTTTTTTCCCTTTTTTGAAGTATTTGTATGTGTATTTGGGAACAGTCAGAAGGCAGCAGTGCTTCACATATGTTGTGCTTCTGGGCTTGGGGCAGAGATGTGAGTTCACCATGACCATCTACAGTGCGCTGCTGGAGTTGTCCCAAGGATCTGGAGGGCTTTTAGTGGGAATTCAGTGACCTTCTCTGGGACTTTGCTGTCCAGGAGAGCAGCCAGGCAAGTGGCTAGGGGAATCTCTATGCCTGACACCAGAGAGCCCCTCCAAACAGGCATTGCTGGCTGAGCTCCTTGGAGAGCAGATTGGTCTTGAAGTCTTGGTCTTGAAGTCCTGTCTGCATGAGGCACTGGGACGAAAGCTTTGGGGTCAGTAATTCTCTTCTAAGTCCACACTTGAAATTCCATCCCTATATTTTCACATAGTGTTTTGCAGTGGGTTTTTTGTTTGTTTGTTTGTTTATTTGTTTGTTTTTTCAGTTTTTTTAGCTGCAAACTCATGTGGGATTTTCATGCTGGGACTCTCTTGACTCTCAATTTCCATCGTCATCCTGCCTCTCCTTTAGTGCCTTCCCAGCCCTCCTCCATCCAGGTGATTATTTTTACAGGGGGAAAATATCCCCCTGTCCCCAAGAAAACATGGATGGCTTAATTGCAGCACAGAAAAAATAGAACATGTTTCCCTGGAGTGCTGGTCACATTCCACAGGAGCACAAGGTGACCACGCTGTTTTGGGACAGCTCTGTCACCCTGGCTCTGTTCACTGATAACCTGCACAAGGACTTGCCCAACTGACCAAGGTGCTGAAGTGCCAAAGGCATTTTAGAATTTTTATTTTAATGGGCCTGAGAGTCTAAATCTCATTGACTTTCAAATCGACTGTGCAGATCAATGCACAATGCCCTGACGAGGCAGGATGGTTTCCTCCTGCACACCACCCTCATTCTGCTCCAGCAGCTTGGGATTCAGGCCTGATCTCCTACTGGGGGATTTCTGCTGAGTCCTACAGCCAGACCTTCCAGTTGTTTCGTGCAAGGATATGAGTAAGCAACTGGTGGAACTGTTCAAGTTATTTAAGTGCCTAATTCCCGTTGAAACCTGCTTAGATGCACTTTAAAATCCTATTAGAGGACTTGCCTGCACCTTTAAGCACCTAAACACCTTTGAAAATGCATTCTTTGATCATTTAGGGATTGAAGGGCAGAGTTTCCATGGGATTTGTGCTCCTAACTCACTTGCTGCTCCTGAGAGAAATCTCTGGTTTTGTCTGTGTTGTGCCAATGTCCCATGTCACCTTCCCCTTTCATTGCATCACTTGTGTTGTTCCTTGGGGAAGGACTCTAAATAATTCCTCCCCCTGCTTTACTGTTGACACCTTCCTGAGTATTTGCAGGGCATTATTAAATCACCTCTTTACTCATCCTTTATCTGAGCTGTACATAATTAGTTCCTTTAATCTTTCTTCATAGGTCAATCCTTCTAAACCCTTAATCATCTTTATCTCCTTTTGCTGGAGCCCCTCCAATTTGCTGACAATTTTTTCTTCTTAATTTTATTTTGCATCAAGGAACAACAAAACCTCCAAGTTCCAAGGGCTCTCTGGGCTCACTGATGGCAGTGTGGGGCTGTGCCTTTCCCTGTGAGGTTGCCCCTTTTTGCTTCTGACCCAGCCTGGGGAACAAAACTGGTGTTGGGAGGGAGAAAACTGTCCCTGCCCCATCCATGGAAGTGTCCAAGTCCAGGCTGGATGGGGCTTGGAGCAACCTGGGGTAGTGGAAGGTGTCCCTGCCCATGGCAGGGGTGGGATGAGAATAGCACAGCCTGTTTTGCTTGGCTTGCAAAAATCCTCTTTCTGTGCTTCACATTTTTAAAAAGTCTTTTATTTAGATCATATTTGTCCTCAATTCTTCACTCCAAGGGTCTGAGAACCCTTCTCAACTGATACCATGACCATCTTCACAAATTCCTTGGCTGGCACCAGCAGGATGAGGAAACTGAAGCACCATGGAAGGGATGAAAGGCAGAGCCCTGATCCCCACCCTGGCAGCAGCTGTAGCCCTGCTCTGTCTGAAAGCACAGGAGAACAACCCCAAAAAGACCAGAATTCCTGGGGGAGCAGAAGGGATCTGTGACTACTTGGAGTCTGTTTAGGCAGTACTTTTCTTGGTTGTTTTATCCAAACAAACACTTGCCCTTCCTTGGTGGGAAGCACAGCTTCTTCCTCCCAGACAGGCACACCAGGCTGCTCCCTGGCACACACCTGGATGAAAAACAAAGGCCTCCTTCATCTCCTTTCCTTTTATTAATCATAGGTGACCTCTGGGTTGAACTGATTGCAAAACCAACAGAAGCCAGGAGAGGGTGGTAGAAATTTTCAGCTCAAACCTGTCTTGTGGTGCTCCTAAAACATTGGAAGCCTAAGCCTGTTCCACTGAACTGGGAGCCGTGAGTGACCACAACCAGCCCTGGGGGACAGTCCCAAAGTTTCTGTGTCCCTTGGTGCCAGGGAGCCCTGACAGAGCCACCACAGACACAACTATGATGATAAAACCTGCACCTGGAGGGATCTCTCATTCTACAATGACTTTGCTTTCCCTTCTCCCACCCAGCAAAACCTTGCAAATGGGGTGTGATAACCACCCTGAGCCCTTGGAGGATGGCTGGAAGTCAGACCTGGGCTGGCACACCACAAGCAAGGTGAGATGGAGCTGGCTTGGTGGAAAGGAGCTGGGCTTGGGCTGTGTTCTGCACAAGTGGCTCCCAGATGTGCTCCAGGTGTGGTAGGAAGGATCAGGCTGTGGAAGTGGACAGGTGGGGTTAACAGAGACTGTCCCTTCAGCGTGCTGAGAGGTGTCCACTCGTGCAGAATGAGGATGGAAAGCTGCATGTTTATGCAAGTGCTCCAGGAGATGGGGGAGCTGCTGACAGGGAACTTTCTGCTTGTCAGGGATGTGAAAAACTCAATCAATGCAGCAAGAGTCACCCTGGAGCTCAGGCTGGGGGCAATGTGACCCTAGAGAGGAGATGAGAAGAGAAAATTGCCACCCCTTTCTTGTGCCCCTCCCAAAGCCCAACAGGACAGTCCAAAGCCCTCAGGGAGCCCACTCTTCCCTGTTCCCTGGCACCAGCAGCAGGCAGACAGCCCAGGGATGCTCCTAGTGCCCTGCAGCACGGGGAATTCCTAAAGCTGAACAAGGCTGGTAAAAAGAAGAACTCCGGGCCACTGCCAGTGTAGGAGCCACGTTGTTCCTCTCCCTGTTCCTGGAGGAAGGCGAGGTGAGCACTGCCTGTGTCACATCCTTGCAATGACTTTTATAGAGCCCCATCCATCCACCTCCTGCTGCTTGGAATTGCCACAGCCATTTCCAGCCCTCTCTGAGCTCTGATGTTTCCAGATGGGATATTAGGTTCCCTAGGAGTGCAGCTGTAAATATGTGCAGAAATGCCACCCAGGCACTGCAGGAGCAGCTCTGCCACCAGCACTGCCTGGCTCCTGCTCTGCTCTGCAGTCACGGGAGGGGCTGGGGCTCCCTGAGGGCTCCAGAATCAGCAGAGCTTTGCAGCAGCTCCATTAGCAAAGGCTGCACTCCATAGAATCACAGAGTGGTTGGGGTTGGAAGGGACTTTAAGGATCTTGTTCCACTCCCTGCCATGGACAGGGACACCTTCCACTATCCCAGGTTGCTCTGAACTGTGACATTCGCATTCTCTGGACAGACAGACATAATTCTGTCTCTCAGGAGAAGCACAGAGAGAAGAAGGGAAAACAATCTTTATCTCTGCTCCTTTGTTTTCCCCATGTGGAATGTGGTGTGGAGATTGTTCACCCACAGGGATTGCTGGGTTGGATTCTGGTGAAGGTTGTTTGGGGTCAGTGACCAGTGGGATCCAGCTGTGGCTCGGGCTCTCAGCAGAGTCAGAGTTAGTTAGTTAGTTAGATAGGTAAGTAAGAAGTAAATATGTAGAATAGTATAGTATCTCTTTAAATTGTATATTAATGTAATATAGTATAGTTTTAATAAAGCTATCCTTCAGCCTCTGATCTGGAGCCAGACATCCTCATTTCTTCCCTGAGTCAGGGTTGCCTTTTTCACTGTACCAAGCCCTGCCCAACCTGGCCGTGGACACTTCCAGGGATCCAGGGGCAGCCACAGCTTCTCTGGGCACCTGTGCCAGGGCCTCCCCACCCCCATAGGGAACAATTTCTTCCTAATGTTCAATCTAAACCTCCTCTCTGTAAGTTTGAAGCCCCTTTGAGCTGAGAAAACCAATAAAGCCAAAGCAATCAGGGCATGGCTGGAGTGGGATGGAGCCACCCTGTCTCTGCCACTGCTTCCTCAAGTGTCCATGGTCACCTTACAGGATTGGTTTGGAGTTGCATGTCTATGAGTCTTTGCAATGTGGGAATGTCTTCTGTAATGTGAACAGCCCCCACACCAAGATTTTAGTGGAACCTTTACCACAATGGGAATAATAAGCTTATCAGTGTATTTTTTTTTTTTTTTTGCCAATAAAAGTAACATCATCACGCCCTTCATGAGATTCTTTTCTGTGTATTTCCCTTCTGAGGAGAAGTGTAGTTGTGCTGCTTCTTCCACCCAGAAGAACTGGTGGAACTGTCAGTGCTGGATGTCTGGAGGCAGCTCACGGATGGTGAATCAGAGTTTGTGCAGCACAGCAGCCGTGCCATGAGCTGGTTCTGTGTCCCTGAGCTAGGGCAGGCTGTGGTTCCCCTTCTCCCCTGCCCCCCTCTGCAGTGACTGCCTGCAGCAAAGGGGGAAATCCCGGGCTCTACTCAGCTGGGGGAGCTGTAAAACTCCCCCTGAGCTGAAATCTGAATTTTGTGCTGTCGGCTGTGGCAGCAGCTCTCTGGCACAGAGAGCAGGCACAACTTTCCCAGGCATTTTCCCAGGGAAGGCTGTGAGAAGATCAGAGAAAAGAATGAGAAAAAATTCTTATCTCCACTTGTTGCACCTGCTGTTGTGCACGTGTGGAATGTGTCATGGAGATTTGTTTACCAAAGGTGATTCCTTAATTGGACACTGGATGGTGTTTGGATGGATTGACCAATGAGGTCAAAGCTGGATGGGGCTGGCTGTGAGGGTTACTGAGTTCTTAATAAGTACAGTATAATATAGAATAGGATGAGATAATAAAGCAATTGATCAGCCTTCTGCAATCATGGAGTCAGTGCTAATTATTACCCAGCTGGGGGCCTGCAGTGACAGTCGGCATTTTAGGAACACAGCAGGGAGAGTCAGCAGCAGGTGCCTCACTCTGGGAGCAGTTTCTTGCAAAGCATTTAAACTATTCAGTTATGTTTTACTCAGGGTGCTGTTCAACAGGGCTCCTCCCTCCCCTTCCTGCATCACAGCACGAAGTGGGGTGGCTGTGGTATTTTCCTGACAAGAAAAGGAGGGATTCTCCTGGACTGGGAATGCAGCATCCTTGTAGCAAGCACTTTCCAACACAACACTTGTTCCCAAATCACTGCTGCCTCAAATAATTTTAAATATCTGTGTCCATGCCTGCAGGAGAGGGATCCTGGACAAAGCTTTTAGGGAGGTATAAGCCAGCCCTTGGTTTAGGAAAAGCTGTTGTGTCTACCAGGACCTGCAAGACACCAAGACACTCCTTACAGGATCCTCTTTATTAGGAGTGGATTTTTTAAAATAGCAGTGAATAGGGGAAATTAGTAACTCTTTTTCTTTGCAACCTGGGAAACAAATTTATTTTAATGCAAAACATGCCACACTTCAAAATTACTCAGAGGATGGATTTGTCAATAGAAAGAAGACCCCTTCCCTTCCCTTCCCTTCCCTTCCCTTCCCTTCCCTTCCCTTCCCTTCCCTTCCCTTCCCTTCCCTTCCCTTCCCTTCCCTTCCCTTCCCTTCCCTTCCCTTCCCTTCCCTTCCCTTCCCTTCCCTTCCCTTCCCTTCCCTTCCCTTCCCTTCCCTTCCCTTCCCTTCCCTTCCCTTCCCTTCCCTTCCCTTCCCTTCCCTTCCCATACTTGCCATCAATTTAGTTATTTTTCTTTAGGTCCCAAACATATTCCCATCCCTCCTGGAGCTGCATTTCATTACACATCAAATGGATGGATGGATAGCACAATTTACAAAAATTTAAAATTAATTTAAAAAGTATGAAAGGAAAAGCTTAACTGGCTGCATCCTGAAGGACAGAGGGACGGATCAGCTTTTTCTATGTGCACTGATTCACCTACCCACAACAAACTGAGACCCAAATGGGGCCTCCTCACAATCCAAACTTCTCGAAACAGCCTTTTTCTAAATCAGCTTCCATCCAACAGCACAGAGCTCCCAGCCCTGTCACCGTGGTGCGGGCAGCAAAGCTGCCAGTAACAATATCAGCAGCAGCTCTGGCTTTAGAAAAGCAAAAGTCACCAGCGAGCCCCTCAAATCCCTGATCCCTTCTGCAGAGGTGACCCTGGGACCTGCTCCCCTCCCTGGAACAACTCCCCCGGTAAATACTTCCAAACAAACGGCTGAGCAGCGAGAAGCAGAACGTGGGAGATTTGATAAGCGAGGCTTTGTCCCCTCCCTCTGGGGATTGATGTGCAAATAGCGGCTGAGGCTCGCTGAGCTGTTTTCCACATCCTCTCACAGAACCCCGGCATCTCTGCGGGAGCATTTCCACCCACCCCGCTGAACTGCCCCCTCTTCATAAACTGCATTCGAGACGGGCTTTAAAACACACCCACCCTTTCAAAAGGCGACTTTGAAAGCTCAGACTCCCTTGGCTCTGTAGGGCTGAAGTGAGACAATTTCACGCCTTGGAGGAAATGATTTATAATATATTTACAACAGAAAAATAAAAGATAAAGACTATTCTCTTGTCTGTCTTTTTTTTTTCCTTCTCCTTTTTTCTTTTCCCCTTTTCTTTATTTACCAAAAGTACCTCCAGGGCTAATGGCATTTTCTTTGGCCGCTGGGAGCAGAGGAAGATAGAAGTCTGAAATATGAAAGCTTTTCTCTTGGTTTTTAACAACTTTGGATCACTCTAGTTAACTCTCAGTCTCAGTTCAAAGCAGAGCTAGAAACTAAAAGGCTGGTTCTGTTTTTGTCTGAGAAAAACTACATTACTATAAATGATTGCTTATCCCAGAAAGAAACATAGAGGCTTAAAAATCCTTCCCCTGGTATGAAAAAAAGTCAAAATCACGGAAACTTTTGTGAGCTAACAAAAAATAAAAATAAAAATAAATAGTCTGCAATACTTCATTTTGATGACATCAAAGTGTTTCATGCATGACCTGTTTTTCATTTTTAAAATATATTTTTATTGTTATCAGCTTAAGTCTCAAAACAAAATGACTTTGAATAAAAAGTAGAAACAAGTTGTCTTAGTCTCTCTTTTTTTTTTTTTTTTTTTTTTTTCTCAGCAGAAGAAATTCATCAAACTGGGTCTCTTTCTTCCGAGCATTTCAACAGAGATGAATCTGCCTTTTCCAAACTGGAAGAGATATCTTAACAAGATATTCCTGCCTGGCTCTTGCTGTTGCAGAAAGAGTGAGTTTCTTGGGATACTGATGCCTGATGATGGCAGGGCAGATGACAGAAGTTCTGGGACAAGTAGGGTTCAAAATGCAAAATGGAAGTCTTAAGGAGCCAGGGGTGACAAGGATTTCAGCCTTTCCCAAACTCTGAGGTCCTGGAGATCTTAACTAATCCTAAACTAAGGGATGGCTGTGTTAATGCTGTTGATCTGGGATTCCCAGTTTGCCTGCTCAGGTGCAAGCAGGAAATTTGTCATGAATGCCCCTTGATGTGTTATTTTAGTGTTCTCTCTCAGGATATAAAAGTCCAAACCCAGAAAATCTGGGCAAATTAACAAATTCCTTTTAGCTTCTGAAAAACTCTGTGATTTCTCTTTGAGCTGGCTGGACTTTGGCCTTGCCTCCACAACAATTGTTTGGCTCAGGTAGTGTCGATGTCTCGAGGTTCAGGAGGTCAGATCATAAAGAGTCTTTGCTTCCTAGCCCGTACAGCTGAAGAAGGAGTCTGGAATGCTTCGGATCACCTTCTCAAGGTTGTTTATTTTTTCTTACTTGTAACATTCTTTCTCTGACCTGCCGAGCTCCATCTAGCAAGGAGGACATGGCATTCTGCTCTGCCCTGTCGGGCGGTGTTTACATTTTATGTCAAAAGTTATGCATAGTCTGTTTACAATAACGTGCCAACATCTATCATTTATATTGGACAGTGTGTCTGCCTTAAACCAATAGAAAAGTGTCACCATCACAGCAAGATATGGAGGACAAGAAGAAGGAGAAGAAGGCTAGGACACGCCCAAATTCCTCCATCATGTACCCCCTGAATCACATTCTAAAAACCCCAAAATTCTACTTTTCTATCCTGTGTTAATTCAAATATCACACTACTAAAACCCTTGTGATTTGTAATTCCTCATACAGAGTTGGCAGTTTTCCACAGGCTAAAATCGAAGCCAGAGGTGTTTTTGACTTCTTGCCAAGGTCTCCAAACCCCCTGCCAGGGTCTTGAGACAGCCAGGGCAGCCAGAGGGATGTCCTGGACTCTGACAAGGCAGCAGCTCCTGAGGAGAAGTGCCAGGATGGGAAAGCAGGAAGGAGCAGTTTGCTAAATCCTGGTGCTTCTGTGAGGAACCATCCCGCTCCTGTGCCTTACCCACCTCCCCAACAGCAGTGGGTAATGGGGAAAAGCAAAATCGGAAATTCAGTGTTAGGAGGATCATAGCAATTTTTTTACCTCCCAGCCAATTGTATCACCACTTTACTTAAAAAAAAAAAAAAAAAAAAAAAAGGCATAGCATGGCTAGAGCCACTCCAAGGTTCAGAGATAGACAGAGAGATGACTTGATGCCCTAATCTTTGCTCTTCTGACCAGAATTTTTTCCACCATCACGAGCAGCTCATTTAATCCCCTTTGGATATAAGTTCTCCAGGAGTGGAACGAGTATCAAAACACCCCTGGAGTTAACCTATCCATCCAAATGGTGACCAAATATTTCATCACCCCTGAACCAAGTGGATGTAGAGATTGAACTGATTGTAGGAGCAGACTAATTTCTGTATTATCCTCTTCTTCCAAGTTTCAGATGTCCCAGGATTTCTGGTGCATCAGATTTCATGAACTTGAGCCTTGGCAAAGTGGACAAATAGGGTGAGAGACTCTTTCCCCAGTGGGCATTTCATCAAAGTGTTTTATCCTGGCCATGACAGATGTTCTTGTACCCAGCATCTGCAAGAGGAAGATTTATCCAGAGTCAATACATTCATTTTTAGCTCTGGTTGCGTTTGTGGATAATCTAGGTGAAGTGATTTTTTTTAAAAGATGGGAAAAAAGAACCCCAAAAGATTTGACAGGGAATTAGCTTCAACTTAAGAGAAGGGCAGTGCTAGGAATAGGATGGAGGATGGTCTCTGGATGTTGAGAAAATAGAAAGGAGAGGAAAAAAGCAGATTCTTAAGGGAATGAGGTCTTGGCCTCAGCTATGGAAACAGGTAATTTCCCAGTACAGATAGATAATAGGGATGAGGATTCAGGGAATGTGGCATCAGGGTCTGGTGAGATTCAGCTTGGCAAGCTGACACCACTGAAGAGATCACAAATGATTTCCCTCCCCTCCTCGCCTTCGCCTTCACCAAAGTTTAAAGTTTACCTGCTAATTCCCTTATCAGAAGTTTGTGCTGAGAACTCTTATCTGGATTTTACAGGCAGCTCCTGGCACCAGACCAAAAACTGGAGGAAAGCATTTCATTCTTCTCCAGTTGTTCAATGAAAGCAACATTTGAAGCCAACAATATTATTGTCATTAATGGGATGGGACCGTTAATGATGGGAATCTGTGTGTTTGGCTTCCAAATGAGACTTGCCATCTCTCCCTGCTCCTGACCTGCTGCAGCTTAGTGGGGCTAAATTGCTTTTTAGAGCTGATCAGAATGAACCTTAATTGAGGCATTAAACCGAGGTTCAGTTGATCTTCCTGTCCCCCCAGCCCTGCCACTGCTGGTGGCTGCCCTGGGCTCATGGGGCAGGCAAGAGGAGTGTCCACAAAACACAACCAGAGCTCCAGAGTGTCTGGGTTTGAAGGAGGTTTTTCTATCATTCCCCCCAGCACTCCCTATTTTTCTCTTTCAAATGTAATTAAAAGTCATTCTTTTAACTTTATTTATTTATCAGCTTGCTACATTTGAACTTGCAGGCGCCTTCATCTCAGCATTCATTTCCTTGCCCTTTAATGTGAACCTGCCTCAATTCCCCATCCCCTTCAAAGCTCTTTATTAATTCTGCAGTCCTTCCCCCACCCCCAACTCTTTCTCTGATTCCACCTTCCTCTTCATCTGCCCTGCAGACAAACATCCCAGGGCTCCGTGCCGTGCTTGGCTGGAGATGTGACCTGGGCTGTGAAGGTGGTGACATCCCCCTGAGTCCCTCAGGATGCAGCTGAGAGAAAAGGCAGCCCTGAAACCTCTCTGCCCAGATCCTGTTGCTGATGAAATCACCCCTGCACTTCATGGTGGAGGAGCTCACCTTTCCCTCCCGTTCCATGGTTTGAGGTGCTGCCTCCCCCAGGTTTTGGGGGCAGCTTTGGGGGTCCCTCTTCCCCTCCTGTCAGCTGTGGTATGTCTGACTCCATAATGAGTTAGGGTTGTTGGCCTTTGTTCCCTCTTTGCCAGAAACTCTCAGTGCCTGAACCCACCAGGCTCCTGCCAGGAAGAGCAGGGGATTCAGGGGAGGTTCAGCAGAGGAGCCAAACACAGAGAATGATTCAAAACAACGTCCAAGAAGTCCTTGATCTCCAACCTCCTTCACATGGAAGTCTGATGGTGATTTTCTCCTCCAGCTGAGGAAACTGAGGCTTGGAGCAAGGAGATGCTCTACTCTGTGTAGCTGGGATTCCAACCCAGGCTTCTTTTCTTTTAAATACTTCCAATGCTTTTTCTTTTAAATACTTTAATAGCCTTCCCCAGCAGGAGCTGAGGTCCAGCTGCAGAGAACCAAGGGCTTATTCCTCCAAGGTTCCAGGCTCTGGCCCTGCTTGGCTCTGCCCAGGCACAGAGTCGAAGCTGCCTGCAGAGAAAATAAACAACCTGCTCTGGATTTGTCTTGCTGGGAGTTGAGTTGCTTCACTGCCTTGTCACTGAGATGTGGTGATTAAAGAGATCAACTGTGGAGCTTGGGGCACAGTGAGGGGACTCAGACACTTTGTAAACTGTCACCTCACACTGCCAGGGTGAGTCTGGTGCAGAGGAGAGCTGTGATAAGGCAGCTGTGTGATGGGACATCAGTGCCTGAGGCACTGTGAAAGAGTCCATGGACCTCTTCGTACTGATGAAAATTAGTCTTTCACTTTCTTCCATTTTATTTATTTTATTTGATTACTTTACTTTATTTTCCTTTATTTTATTATTTTTTCCTCCCCACCAAGCCTCTTTTCATCCCCTTATCTTCTCCAGTAGTTAGTAGATTAAGGCATGTCTCAGAAAGATAAATGCACTTTCAGATCTTCAAAAGGCAAGGCAGCCTCTGAAACCAGTGTTTACAACCTCCTTGGCTGGTGCCAAGGCAGGCAGCATGACATGACATTCAGTTTAGCTCCCAAGGTCAAACTGAAATGCAGATCCTGGTCCTGTAGAATTTGGGTTTACCTTTATTCCCTGCCAGGGCAAACTCCCCCCCTCTGCCCCCAGGCACTGAATGAGAGTTTGGGGATGGAGGAGGAAAGAGAGAGGGAAGATAGAGTCAGGGACAGGGAGCAAGGCAGTCCTCCCCGGGATTCAGTACTATGCAGATATTGAGACTTTTATTGGCCCCAAATCCTGGACCAGGACACAGCAGCTGGAGATGTCCAGCTCCACAGGGCAGCCCACTGCTGTTCTCCACCAGAGCACACCAGTGCTTGCCCTCCTTGAAGGTCCAAAGTCCGGTCCAGGACTGTCTTGGCCATCCCTGAACATCCCATCACACATTAGGATAGTCACCCACGGGCCCCTGATCCTGACTTTCCCAGCCATGCTTTAATTCTGTGGCTAAGCCACACACAAAGCCCTGAACTTTATATCTGAGTGCTGAGGTGGCTTTGAAATACCCACTTTTCACTCGAGCTCTATCCTCCACCATCAGGAGGCAGAGTTTGGCAGCCCTGGCTGGGGTTTGCCTCACAGCACAGGGAGGAGTAGCAGGGCTGGGGATGGCAGGTCCTGCAGGGTCAGAGGAGCAGGGCTCACGTGCACCGAGCTGAAGTGGTGGCTCCAAGGTGGGAGAAAATGTGGTTGTGTTTGAGCTGTTCTCAGGCATTTCCAAGCTCATCCCTGTGAATTAGGAGCCGAGTGAAGTCATTAAACCCTAATCAAAAGCAGCTAATCAGGAATCAGTGGGAGATATTCTAATTAATTGCAGCTGGAGCCAGAGCTGGGAAGGGGGGGTGGCCTTAAGGAAAGGACAGCAGGGTCCTGTGCCAGCTTGAATAGTGGGTCTCAGGGTCTCAAAAGTATTTAGGGGATCTCAGAAGACACTTTGCTGTTGGGGGCTCCCCATGATTTCCAAGATGCACTTTGAAGCAGCTGTGGTGGTGTGGATATTCTGCTGCCCCATGGTGATAGGGGTCTTACAAGGCTTCTCTGCCTGTTGGAGGGGGAGAGCTCTCACTCAGAGCTCTTAGCAGAGATCCATTCCCCCACATCTCTTTACAGCTGAGACTCTCCAAGTGCTTTACAGACTTCAGAGGTAAATATCAGCATCTTGACTTTACAGGAAGCTGAGTGACATGCAAGAACTGCTCTGACATGCCAGACTTTGCTCAGGCTTTGTCTGCAGCCCAGGGAAGATTTCACTGCAGTTAAAACAGAGGTTTGGGAGCTGGATGCAAAGCAGCCTCAGGTGTGACAGGATGCTCTGCAAGGGAGGACACTCTCAGCTGACATTTTCCTCTCTGCTAACTCACGTTCACAGCTGAGATGAGAAGCAGGCTCTCTGGTGGGTCACTGGGAGTTAATAACTTCCCACAACCCCAAGGCACTGCTCTTCTGATGGAACCATTAATGGGAGCAGTGTTTGCATTGCATGTTCTCCTCAGTTCAGCCAGGGTCAGGCTTTCCCACCATATCCTTCTAGACCTAAAGTCTTTCCCCTCACCATCCCTGAAGTCAGCAAACAACTGTGCCCCATGAAAGCAGACAGTGTTGTGGTGTGGGGAACCGGGCCATGGAAGGTGCCTGGACCCCCCTGTGCCACTGAGTCACTGGAGCATAACTCTACTTTGTGCTCCTTTCTATTTGATGATAAAACCCCTCAAGGACATGATCAACTCTTCTCACCCTTAAAGGCATCTGGAGAAGAGCAGAGGTATTCTGCTGCTTTTGGAAATTCCCTTGCTTCCCACTCCAGAGAAACATCTTTCTTTATAAATCTTGTTGAGCCTATAAAACACCTTCCTGTTCTTTAGCCTCTGCTGGGCTCCCCTCAACGTGCCTGTTCCACCATTGCATTCAGCTGCTTTAGAAAAAGAATAAAGTGCATTGTGCTGGATCAAGCTCGGCTGTAAACCCCTGCCAGCCTGGAGTCCACACAAATTGAATTCCATCATGGCTCTTCTTGGGAGGGTTTGCCAGCTGCCTCTTCAATTTGCCAGGGATGAGATGCAATTTCATTTAAGTAACAAAAGTGGAAAGGTGCACAACATTGTTGTAGAACTTCACCTGAGAGGTTCAGGTCTGCAGGAAAAGGAACACTTCTCTGTCCAAAGAGTCACTACTCTGTCACAGCATATGGCCACAATACACAGAGCATCACCATAAAATTTCAGAAAGCTTCAACCCATACACAGTAACACCATACATCCTCAAAAGGCTTCAGGTGTCCACCCTTTTAGTGCCTTAGCCCAGCCTTTTATACCCTCATGCTCATGCATTGCCCCTGTGTGCCCTCTGCTCCCTTTGGTGGTTGCTCAGCACACCTGGGCACTCCATGGCTCATTGCTGTCAGTGCTGCTCACCTGCTTTTCACAGCTGGGCCCGCTGGGGATGGGGCTGGGCCACAGCCCCACTGCCAGTGACCACAAACTGTGTGTGACACACAGCCCCACTGCCAGTGACCACAAACTGTGTGTGACACACAGCCCCACTGCCAGTGACCACAAACTGTGTCACACACAGCCCCACTGCCAGTGACCACAAACTGTGTCACACACAGCCCCACTCCCAGTGACCACAAACTGTGTGTGACACACAGCCCCACTGCCAGTGACCACAAACTGTGTGTGACACACAGCCCCACTGCCAGTGACCACACACCGTGTGTCACACACAGCCCCACTGCCAGTGACCACAAACTGTGTCACACACAGCCCCACTGCCAGTGACCACAAACTGTGTGTGACACACAGCCCCACTGCCAGTGACCACAAACTGTGTGTCACACACAGCCCCACTGCCAGTGACCACACACCATGTGTCACACACAGCCCCACTGCCAGTGACCACACACCGTGTGCCTACACTGCTCAGAAATGCAGATGACTGCAATCAGCAAGCCTGAGTTCAGGTTTGCAGGTATCATTCAAGGATTTTAACCCCAAAAGACAATTTTCATGGAAAGCCACCTCCTCAGACAGCAGAGTGGCAGCAGAGTCTGATAGAACCCCCAGAATGTGCAATCTGCTCTCGGGTACATTGTAGGGGGTGTGTGTGTCCATGAAGGTTTTCCCTTTGGCTTGAGATAAAGATTCCAAGCCCAGCTCACGATCTAAACAAATTCCTGTGTTATTGCATAGCCCTATGTTGGCCTCACTGAGGAAGGTGCTGGATCAGGGATGAGGGATGTCTGAGGGTCTCTCACTGTGTGACCAGAGCACTTTGCTGTGGAGCTGCTGCTTGAGAGACCTCTTAACTATGATGCCTTTAAGGATTACCTAAAAACAGAGCCCAGAGAAAATTAAGGGAATAAAAAGCAGTTCTATTTATTGAAGGGCCTTCAGGTACATTTCAGGCAGACAAATCCCCCCAGGGGCTACACCCAAAATGGACAATGGGTCACGGGTTTCACACTTTTATAAGTTTGGCCCATTTGCATATTGGGGGTTCATCTGCCAATTCCAGCTTCAGCTAATGAAGTCATTGACCCCAGGTTTGCTCCCCCCAACTCACTTTTGCTTCCATCTCTGGGGGCCTGAGGCAGTGAGGTGTCCTTGATTGCCAGGCCTGGAGAGGAATTGTTGTGTCTGCCCAAAATGGGAAAGCAGCAGCTCACACTGTGCATGGAGTTTAGAGTAATACACTAAAGAACTGCAGGGTTACAAATATATGAAAAGCATACACGCTAAAATCCTAAGGCATCACCATCCTTGTGATAACACCCAGACAACTTCAAACCAGAAGATTCTACACACACTGCAGGGATGGCAAATCATCCTCTGGCTGCTGGAAGCCAACCTTTGGGGAAGGGAAGACATGCCCGAGTCAGAAAGAAAAGCTGCATTCCCCTCAAGGTTTTGTTTCCTACCTACCACCCTGTGCATGTGCTCCTTTCCTCCTCCTCCTCCTCTCTGTGGCTGTGCTGAGCTATTGATTCCTGCTTTGCTCACTCTGTGGATTTGGGGAAGGGGGAGGGATGTCCCCAGGGTAGGTCAGGATAAATCAGCACTCACTCCATCTCTGCCTTGGCTTCTGCATCCCTTACTCGAGGTCTCCATTGCATCCTTGTTCCTGTCGCAATTTTTCTGCCAAATGCCATTTTTACCCTCCCCACACATCCCGGGGGAGCTTTTATTTATGGCCAGTGCAACAAAACTGAGCGACACCAGCTGTTTCCCAGCCTGCAGGAGCACATCCATCACGGGGGGGCTTTAGAGAAAGCCTTTTGTTTAATTATGGGATCACTCCTTTTCTCTCTCTAGTCCCTTGCCCCCCCCGGCCTCCCCTTGCATCACTCCAGTGACGAGGCCAGGAGGTATTTCATTTTCTGCTGGCAACTCCAATGATTTCTGGATGTTCTCAGTTCACCTTCCTGCTGGTGCAAACCCTTTTTCATTGCTCAGAACACTTAACACCTGTGAGGAGAGGGTAAAGGTCCTTTCTCTGCACAGGCAGTTTGGGAAAAATAAATATCATCCTACAAATATTTTTTTGCAGAAGGACAAGTAGTGGCCCTGATTTCTGTCTTCTTCCCTTGTATGTAGTCAGAGTGTTCTTTTGATGAAAAGGAAAACAAAAATCCTAAAGGTTTCACTGAAGGAGCATGAGAGAAATTTTCATGCATTTTTTTCCTATTTACTCAGTTTCTGATATGGCAGATGCCTTAAATGGTTTGAGGTTTTTTTTTTTTGTTTTGGTTTGTTTTGTTTTTTGTTGTTTATTTTTCACATAGCCCACTGTCTGGAAATGCATCTTGAAGTAGACTGAAGTTCATCCTCTGTGGCTCAGACTCTGAAAAGTCACCCACCAGTGACAACAGGCAGGTAAAACACCTTTTGGGCAAGTGCCTGCACAGGGGTGAATTCAACACCTCCCACTCCCTGGCAGAACGTGTTTATTAGGAGACTTGTTTATTCTCAGAGTTATGAGGAGGAGGAGGAGCAGAATTTTCTTGTCTGAACCTCTCAGAGCTAGAGAAATGGATGGTGCTGGATGGAACATTTGGTTCCTCTGAGGCGCTGGCATTGCCTTGGTGGTGATATGAGGCAACAGGAATGGCAATGCACTTCTCCAGGAGAGGGAAAAGCTTGTGAGCTCAGACTTGACAATAATTCACCTGGCTGTGTGTCTGGCCCTGCGCCCCAGGATCCCTTCCCAGCTCTGCTTTGCATTTTGCAAATTGTTTCAAGAAATGCCCGGTTTTCATGGGCCTGTCACGGGGTGATGGATGGCTGGGGACACCCAGTGAGGATATCTGTCTCCACCAAGGCTCTGTGAGTCAGCTACCCCATGTCTAGCTGCTACTTTTCTGCCTTAAAAGCCTCAATATTCTCCACTCAGCTCACCTTCCTGCTCTTTCCTGGTCTCCAGATCCATTAGTCTGTCTGGGCTGGTACCCATTAAACTGCAGAACATGGGCTACTCCGAGCAATCTTATCAGAGCTGCTGCTATTAAAGGCAGGAATAGTAAGAAACTGAGTCACCAGTGCAGGCAGTCTGGCACTTGGATTTAGACAGAAGTTTTGTCAAGGCTTGTTCTTGTTTGTGGAGAACCACAGAAGCTGCTGTGGACAATATTTGATTGCTGTGCCAGTGGTGATTAATAAATAGTTGGTTAATGCAAAACAGCAGTGCCCTGGATCCAAAAGTCTGAGTCTTGCAATGATTCTGGCACCAGTGGCCTCTGTGCCACCTCCCAAATGCAGAGAGGCTTCTGTGGGGGGAAGAACTTCCACCCCCAAGGGAGGAAACTGAGGCACAGGAGTTCAAACTGTGATGCCAGGTTGCTCAGGCAGTGCCTAGGACAGGTAGATCTGCAGATGTGCCAAGAGGCTCATCCCTGACTGAGACACGTCTTAACCTGCCTTGTGGGGTTTTTTCTCATACAAGGATTTCCAGAGTGTTTTTTATTCTGCTGCTGATGGTACTGAAAAAAAAAAAAAAAAACCCTAAAGTCCAAAAAAACCTTTGAACCACGTGTTTGTTAGTGCTCTGGCTGGGATGTGTTGCTGTGTTTTGGGGTTGGTTTGGGATGCAGGTGCCCACAGCCAGGTGCTGGCTGGCCCTGGATCTGTCCTACTTTGCCCCATCAGCACAGCTCTTGTCAAGTGTAAATGAGGCTGCAGGCAGGGGTGAGGACACCACTGGGTTCCATGTGCCTTCAAAAGCCCTGCTGAGCCAGCCATGATTAGAAGCATCCTTGTTCAGCTCAGCACAAGCAGATCCCAGCGAGATTTCCCAGGCTGAGGGCAGTAATTTGATAGTTACGGGGTCTGATGGGAAGGCAGGGTGGAATCTGCCTTTTATTCTGAATTTTCACCCATGCTCATTTAAGACATAGCTGGATGGTTTCAGCCCTGAACCTTCTGGTTGTTCTGTGCCACCCTTATTCCTGTTTGCATGCAGATTTACCTTAGATTAGATCCCACCTTTCTTTGAATCTATTTCTGTGTTTACTTGTTTGCATCATCTGGTAAATTCCTTGCAATGGAGCTTTTCAGGAAGGAATGTCTTTTCCTTCACAGTGTCAAAGAGAGAATCTTAGTTGATGTCTCTGGAAGCAAGAAAAGCAGTTTTACAAATCCCAACTCTACCTCTGGGTTAAGTGCAAGAGTTTGCCTGGATTGCCATCCTCGAAAGCAGCTCTTCTACCCCTGGGAAAAAATTGCTTTGTCACTTTAATTTGCTCTCAGCTCAGCAAAGCCATGGAAAACTGGCCAAGAGTTTTATTGGCACATCTGAGTCATAAAAAAATGAAATAATTAAAGAAAGATATTCACCCTTTTAAGTGATACAGCTCATGCTGGCCAAACATTTACATGTCCACTTGGCCTTTATATGAGGAGCTTTAAACCTGCAATAATGGAGTGCTGAAATGAAGATGTGGGACCATAGGTGTGCCCCTGGCTTCAAGAGCTCCCAGGTGAGAATTTGCTCACTGGTGACATCCCATCCATCAGCGATGCCGAGGTTTTGTCACAGTTCCCAGGAGGAAATTGTCACATAAATCAGGAAAGGTGGGGCCAGTCAAGATGTGGGACCTGTTAGTATTTCTTGTAAAATGAGGAGCTGCACACTGGGAAATGCTGGGTTTGTGCCCTCGTGTTAGTTGAAAGAGAAAATAAAGCAGTTAATTCCCATTTTGGATGGGAAGGAGTGACTGGAGACCCCGCTCCCCCTCACCCCCTCCCCATGGCACATGATTTAGTTATTTTGGCATGTGCACATGATTTAGTTATTTCACACTTGGCCTCTGGGAATTATTGGTACAAATCCCTTTGCACTGGGTGGAAATACATAATCATTGGTGCCTGAAGATGAGTTTTCCTGCCCTCCCAGATGGTGTGGGAGGGACCCTCTGGCTGGGCTGGCTCCTTGCACAGCACAAGCCACAGCCCTGGGACACTCTGACTGTGAAGGATGCTCATTGCTTGGTGATTTTTTTTTTGTTTTGTTTTGTTTTTGTTTTTGTTTTTGTTTTTGTTTTTTTAATGGGATCTTTTTAAAGTGTAGGGCTCTTTTAGTATTCAATGTTTTTCGTAAATCCCTGCAAAGAGGCTGCTTTGGCTGATGGGCTGGCTGCTAAAAGCCCTTACCTCCAGCCAGAAAAGCAGGTTTGAAAGATTTGCTGAGGGCTGTGGAATCAGATGTGCCCAGAGAACCTGGAACTGGATTTTCACCATTAAAGCCAGTTTTCAGATGTGACCAGTCTGAATCCAGCATGAAAATTAGTTCTGAGTTTCGAAGTCCTAATGAAAGCTGGAAACCTGCCTAAAAGGGCTTCTGTGTGGTGAGTGGTCCCAGACTTTTAATTGGTGTTCCTGTGAGACCTTTTCACTCTTTGGGAAATTTGCTTTGAATGTGGATGAGATGTGGAAATTTGGAACTTTTGTATGGAACAGAAGTTGTCACATTTTTCAGATTCAGAACAGCCAAGAGTTTCATCCAGCCCATTTGTAATCCCTTCATTTAGATGGAATGAAACGTTTCGTCCTGATAAGGTCAAAGCATGAAAATATGAATATATTAAAATACCTGTCAAAATGAAGGTAATCAAAATGAGAACTGGAGCAAACACTGTTGAAATAATTCACTAGTTTTCCCCCCTCCCACTATAAATTTCAGTGCTGTGGACATATCCTTATGAAATGTTTTCATGGGAAAACTCTATTTTTCCAGTAGATAGCTACCCTGACCAATGTAATAAGATTTTGATCAGCTCTTGGAAAAATACAGGCTTTGGGAGAGTGATGCCTGAGGTTCCTCAGTGCTGCCATCAATCACATCCTGCCTCCAGGCTCGCTGGCAGAGGAAGCTCTGGCACTGCTGCTGTTGCTGCTGTGACCTCTGTCACTCAGAGGTCCCTGGTGACCCAAAGTTTGGGGTTTGTGAGAGGGGCTGCACAGAGGCTGCTTGAAATCAGCGAATCCTAGAATGGTTTGGGCTGGCAGGGATCTTAAAATCATCCTGTTACACCCCTGCCGTGGCAGGGACACCTCCCACTGTCCCATGTGCTCCAAGCCCTGTCCAGCCTGGCCTTGGGCACTGCCAGGGATCCAGGGGCAGCCACAGCTGCTCTGGGCACCTGTGCCAGGGTCTGCCCACCCGTTGTAAAATACTTCCTTCTATCTAATCCAAATGGACCTTCTTTCAGTTCAAATCATCACCCCTTGTCCTACCACAACAGGCTCTGCTAAAAATGTTGTCCCCAAGTTTTTACAAGTCCCATTTACATACTGGAAGGTGCAAGAAGGTCTCCCTGGAACCTTCTCCAGGCAAAATAATCCCAGTTCTCTCAACCTTTCCTCACAGCAGAGCTGCTCCATCCAACAGGTTGATGTCCCTCCTGTGCTGAGGATCCCAGTGATGCTCTGGGTGGGATCTCCCCAAAGCACCATAGAGATAAGGGGATGTGAGAAATAGCCACTCACTTTTCATAAATTTAGAAAGGTTTATTAAACCGTGTCAAAAATACAACAGAACACTGAATAGGGAATATATTATGGTGTGGGGAGCAGAGGATTTTCCCACCATGTGCTCGGTCACACAGTGGAGGTTTCACCTTTTAATCCTTCAGGCCCTCCCAAAGTTCTGTCCATCGACTCCTTCGCTGTCCAGTGGTGGAGTTTACTTCCTCAAATCCTGATTGGAGGTCAGCTGTCACCATAGTGACAAGCCAACCCTCCCAAATATCCCAACCCCAGCTGTCCCTTGATAACAACTCAGGGGGTAAAAAAAAACTTTTCTTAACCTATATACATGATATTTGTCTGTTAATTGTGAGTCAATCATCACATTACTCATCTATCACATGGGATTTAATCCATAATTCTCCTCTGGCATGTCCATAAAAATCTTCTGGGCTCATCAGACACCATCTCTGAGGTTACACGTGCTGTCCTGTCCCCTGTAGGACAATCGTTCAAGAGGAGGGAATGCAATTGCAAATGCACACCTGAAAATTGATCCAGGCTATAACAGTCTACTATAAAATACAGTATTTTAATTGTGCCTCTCTCCTCCTCATTCCATGGCAATCAATTCTTCTCCGTCGAGGCCGTCTCTTCTCCTTTTCTGTCTCCACTTTGTCCCTCTTGGTCTGAATCCAAACTCAATGCATTTCCTAGGAAAACATGAACACTGTGTTCCCTCCCAGGGGTGCTCCCTGGCTGCCCTTTCCCAGCCACCAGCAGAGTTTCCAGCGTGGAGGGGGATCTATAAAACATGACTCATAAAGAGAAAGAGCTGGCATTTGACTCCTGAAGGGAAAGAGATGGTGGAGAGCTGCGAAAAAGATGGATGCCCCCCCTCCCCGAAATATAAAGAAATATGTGCAGAAAATGAAAGAGATTTAAAGCAGCTATCAATCGGTCGCTGTTCCAACTTTAAGAGCTGTTGAAACAACATAATAAAAGGCAATAAACAAGAGATTTATGACCTACCTGCTGGAAATTGCTCTCTGCAGCTCTGGTGTGGGGTGAGCGCAGCGTGCCAGGCTGGGGGGAATCGGTGCCTGGTGAGTGCACGTGCCCCTAATTTGGGGCCCTGCACGTGGCCACAGCTCTTCCCTCCCTTTCCCTCTCTCTCTCCAGCCCCTCTCCTGTCCCTCTGAGCCCTCGTATTTATGGCTTTGGCATTTGGTGTGTTAAAGGCTCGGTTTTGTTCAGTTTGAGCAGTAAACCCAAGACGATTTGTTGCGATCGATGGCAGCAGGCTGGAATTTTAAGGGCCAGGTATTTTACCATGGGGGCTGGACCCTCGAGCTAAATCTTGAAGGCAGGGAAGGTGAAAACACACAGTACTGCCTAGGGCAGCATCGGGAAAGGCTTGTAAACTGCTGGCACGTATTTAAATTCCAGGAAAATCACGGGGGGGGGGGGGGGGGGATAAATCTACAAAAACCAAAACCTAAGTGAGAAGAAAGTGAACGGCTAAACATGGAGATTTCTAATGCCTTCTTCAAGGCTGAAACTGTCCTTTTAAAGAAAACACCACTTTCACTCCTGCCCCAACCCACAGAGGGCTGAAACTGCAGACATCTGCAGAAAATTGTGGTGAGGCAGCGTGTGTCGGGCAGGATCTGGGCTGTGAGGTTTAAGGACCATGGACACAGCACAAGTACAACTCTGAAAGTCTGGGGAGACAACACAGCTGGAAAATGGGACGGGGACTGGACATTCACCTCCAAAACCCGCTTGCAGGGAAAAGTGGTTCCACATTTCCCAGCCCTGGGTGTTGCTCTGCTTCTTTCCAAGCCACAAAGCCTTCCCTTGTAAATCGTCCTTCTCTCTTTCCTCCTCAGACAGAGTTTTCCCTCCTGCCTGTCACTCCGGCTTTCCGGCCAGGAGTTCCAGGATTTTGTTTCACAAAGCACAGTCCCTGAGCGGTGACATGAGGAGCTCTGGCATAGCTGATGCTGTTTGTTCTTTGGGAGGGAGGTGGGGGGAAAGTGAGCAGGCTGAGAGGGGTAAATCAATCCACTTTCTGGAAGGAGTGATGCAAAATGGCACCGTGCTGTAATCCAGAGGAGCCAGGGAGTGCTGGGGAGACAGATCTGGGACGGAGGGAGGAGGGGCTGCCCTAATCCTCTACCCCTCTGAAATCCCCAGCATGGAACAAAGCCCTTGTTAGCAAATAAGGACGAGGGAGTGGTAGCAATAAGCTAAATAAATACCCTTAAATTCAGCTGTAATGAAAACCTGAGAGCCAGCACTGGAGTCTTTTCATAAACGCTGGGGAACAAGATTGTTCTAATTATAAAAGCCCAATCAGGGGGACCAGCAGGCATGAAACTATGGATTAATTCAGCTGCTTGAATGCCAGTGTGTGGCAGAGAGGCAGCAACAACCTCCTCCCTCCCTCCCTCCCTCCCTCCCTCCCTCCCTCCCTCCCTCCCTCCCTCCCTCCCTCCCTCCCTCCCTCCCTCCCTCCCTCCCTCCCTTCCCTACCCTGGAAGAGTTTGAAGGCTCTTTATTTGGCCTTGCTCTGGAAAGGTCTCCTGACAACAAAAGGGGAAAGGGCCCAAAAACCAAGAGAAGAAATGGCTTTGGTACCAAGGCTTTCCCCCATGTGCTCAGAAATGTCTTCTTGGTGTTTCAGACTGTGGGGATGTGCAGGAGCTTGTCTGTCCTCTGTTTTCTCCTGTGTCTGTCCATCTCAGCAGGCTCATGGACTATTCTCATCCATTCCACTCCCTTTTTCCCTCTTCTCCCTCAAATTAGTTCCTGTCTCTATAAATGCAGTGAAAAAAAAAAGAAAAATAAAAGCTAAATTTTTGAGGGCTGCAGGTTTGAAAACTGTCAGGAAAGGATTTCAACTCCTTGAAAGGAAGAAAACAACAATTTTCCTTCATTTCAAATTCAAGGGTCATGTGCTCCCAAACCCTCCACAGGAAAATATTCAAGATCGATTAAATCATAACCCATGGTTTCTCTCAAACAGTTGTAGTTTCAGGGTTGGCTTTCTAAAACTTCTCTTGGAGACTCCAAATGTTGCAAAGTTCCTGCTTCACAAGAACCACAGAGAAATGGCTCGTTGTGAGTGGTCAGGAACTGCAGGAAAATCTCCCTTTTCTCCCCTAACCACAAGACTATGAAAAGATCTTCAGAGCTGGAAACGATCTTGGTAAAGATATTTTGTAAATTTGAGTGGGAGGTTATTCCACACCTGTGGATGCTTGGAGAAAACCTTGTTGATGGTGGAGGAAAAGAATCCTCAGAGGGAGGAGATTCCCACCCGGGTCATTATTTCTACTTCCTCCTCTGCTGCCGCCTCTGGGGATTTCCCTCATTTCAATTTTTCACCACATATACCACAAATAAAAACAAACCAAACCCCTACTCCTGTCCCAGCCATTTCTCCTGCTCCACCTGCAGCAGCCCAGTTTTGAGGCAAGAAGCACAGAATTAATGGGAATTCTGTAGATTTACAAACAAGCACTCAGAGAGGAGACTGTGCCTATTTATCTCCTAATACAGTGGTTTAAAAAAAGTCCTTCTTTAATTGCATTTGGGATCTATTCTAACGATTTGCCCAGGAGAGTATTAAGATGTCAAGGCTTTTTCATTAGTAATATATCCCCAAACAAAATCTTTGTTAAGATAGGTTAAGGCAGTAAATAGACCATTAATTTACAGAACATAATTAGTACCTCACAGTTATTCATGGAAATAGTTGGATTTCTTTTGTTGTTATTCAATGGCAAGATTTAAAACAAATACAGCAGCAGCAGGTCAAAAAACAGAGGCAAAAAGCATCAAAGGTATTGATTAAAGTTTCAACAATAACCTTAACTCTGCAGCAGTACCCAAAACAACATCATTTACACCACCCAAATACATTCTCCCAGTGGTAAATAATGAACACAGAAAACAGCAGCAAGTTTTGAGCAAATATCAATACAGAGCTGTAAAATAACTCATTTTAAGGGCTAGGGACTATAGCCCACATCTAAAATTGGAAACAATATTGAGGCTCTTCTTTTCATAAGAGATTGTCGGTAATGTTAGTATGTCCAATGAAAATATTTTATTTGTTATTATTTATTTCATTGGATCTATTATCTTTGCAACTGTGGCATCATTTTGATTAGAGAAACTGGAAGAATTTATTTTGTAGTGTCCTCTACAGTCTCAGAATTTAAAACAAACAGGATTTTTTTTCTAAAATTGTTCTTAATTGTTGATTATTAAAATGAAGAAATTTTCAGTTGACTTCAGACTGACTGAAAAACCGATTTTATGAAGATTTTGATATCTTATTAACAAATTTGATTTTACATGATCCAGAAATCAAGTCTGAGCCAATTTTAGTGTTTTATGTTTATTACTGCAACTTGCAAAGCAGAATGGAATTTTTGGGGGTCAGGAGCTGTTCTCACAGAACAGTGAGACCATAAATCATGGTCAGTGCCCAACAGGTAAAATATCAAAGGGTGTTAGACAGCAGTTAATGCAGCACTTTGAAATAATAATGAATTATCAAACTGAAAAAAATAAAGTTTTTATGAGCTGGACCAAGTAGTTCAAAGTTCTGCTGTATCATGAGATGAAGGAACTATTGCTTCCCCGACTAGACCTCTTGGCAGCAGCAGAAATCAAAACAGAACAAATAAAATGTCACTGAAAAGAAATAAATAAATAAATGTTAATTTCTTAAATAAACTTCCATTACTTGTTTGTTACTCCTGATAATGTTGAGGTGACATTTCCTACAGATGGGTAGAAAATAGGGTTTTCTGTATGGGAATTTTGCCAATACACTTTGGAATACAAAAATTAGAACTTTTTAATTAATCAAAAAAAAAAAAAAAAAAAAAAAAAAAAAAAAAAAAAAAAAGTGTGCCAGAAGAATTTCTAGAAAAAATGGTCTTGCAGAATAAAATATTCAAATATATTATTAATTCATATTAATATCAGGGATATTATCAATCCATAATCAATAAATATTATAATAATAAAAATAACTATTCTAGAAATAATATTAATAATTGGGATTTATATATCACTATTATTTGATTTGCTGGAATTGATCTTCTAATGGCATTTAAAAGGGGTCCAAACTTAATTTTCTCTCCTCACAGCTGGGATCTGCCCATTTTTGAAGGAGAGACCAAAGCAAGTCACTGGGACTGGGGAAACCGAGGCACCGAGCAGTTTGGGATTAAAAGCTGCAGGGAGAGGCAGCAGTGACACAGGTGGACATTCCCAGGCCAGCTCCCTGGTGGCATCAGGGGTGACATTTCCCAGTGACACCCTTTCAGTGCCGGGGGCCTGCTCGGAGAGCCCCTGGGACGCAAATCCCAGCAGAGCCTCGCCTTTGTCACCTCTGGTGACAGCAGGACAGATTCCTGCTGGGACAGGGCACAGCCTGACCCTGCAGATGGTGACGGCTCCGCCAAGGCTCCGTCTCACAAAGCTCTGCTGCAGGCTGGAGAATTTTAATAAGGACAGGAAAAAAATAGCAGGAGACAGGGAGAAAGGGAGACGTCGCAAAGAACCTGACCTTATTTCCTCGGAGTGTGTGACTAAATCACACAGCTAAAAATAGGTAAGTGATTTGCTTTGATGCTGGAGGATTTTGCTGATACCACTTTTGTTACACGTATAAGTATAGAGATTTAATATAACATTTCCCTTACTGCGGTGTCTTCTATTAAGACAGTGCTGAAGTCTCCAGAGCTGCTGGCTCTGCCTGCTCTTTTAAGCTGTGAGCTACAGCAGAAACTTCTTGCCTCTGAAACTAATATGCTGCTGGCCTCTGGGAGAGTGCAGAAATTTCTGCCAGGAGGGATATTTAGTGCCAAGCTTTGTCCACTCCTGCTTCTCTGAGACAGCCACTCCAAGCCCAGGGGGAGCTCCCCTGCTTATTTGTTGTGAGTGACTTCTTCGGAAAGTTTTGGTCCCAATCTCCCCTATCTCTATAATGTGGAGAATAAAAATCCACCTCTGGAGGGTCTCCAGCAAATTGGCCAGCTGGGGCCATGGGGATGGCTGTGAGGGCTCGAGGTGAGACCTGTGAGCTCACACAGCTGATGGAGAGGACACCAGAGACCGGTGGGGAGCACAGAGGTCAGTCCTGGGGTCAGCATTGTTTCACAGAGCTGGAGGATGGCACAGAGAGCACCTCTGAGGATGCAGGAGACGAGAAACTGAGGAGTGTTTGATGGACTGGATGGTTGTGGCACCATCCTGAGGGAAGGGGCCAGCAGGAATCCCAGAAAATTAAATAGGAGAGGAATAACCCTTTCCCTGGGGAGCAATCACCCCAGGGAGCAGCGCACGCAGAGAAGGACATGAGGGTCCTGCTGGGCACCAGGCTGACCATGAGCAACCCGTGTGCCCCATGGCAAAGCCAGACAACCCGGGGACCTGGGGCAAAGTGGGCAGAGGAGGGGTCCTGCTGCTCCCCCAGCTCTCCCCATACCAAAGCTTTTCTCCTTTCCTGACTGAGCCGACTGTCGGCTCTGCTCAGCATCTGGGGCTTGAAGGGTACAAATGGAGAGAATTATTCAACACTAAACAATTATTCTGTTGCATAAAGCTCTCAGTATTTGTTGCTGAGGAGCCTGTGCTGAATGCAAACCTCCAGACAGAACTGTCAGGGAGCAGGGGAGAAGAGATGGGGCTTTACGTGCATTCAGAGCAGAGCATCTCAGCAGGGCCCATCTTCTTCCTTTTCTCAGTGCTTTCCCTCATTTCCCTCCACTTTTCCTCTTCTTTGCTAAACTCTGCTTGCACACAGAGGTGCCAGACCCTCCACCTTCTGCATGCACTCTGAGGCTGAGCTGTAGGTGGGGAAACTGAGGAAATGACTGCACTCCGAGGATTTCTGAGGCTCCAGGCACTCTTTGCCCCTCCTGGCCATCTGGGAAAGTCCAAGAGGATGCTGCTGCTGTCCACATCTCCAACTAATCCCGTGCCTCAGGGAGGGAGCAATGGGTGCTCGGATGAGCCGTGCTCCTCCTCGAAGAGGGCCCTGTAAACAAAGGCTCCAGCTGGGGGATTCCAAGAGCTGGCACGGCAGGGACTCCCACACTGTCAACATAACCCTGCTCCTGACAGGCCCTGCTTTGTTGAAACAATTCCTTGCCATGGACTGAGTTTATCTCTAAGTGCCTGGATTTACACCGGAGATGCAAACAGCCCGGTAAATCTGCCACCGAGGCACGGGGGTGGCATTTATCTGAGTGTCCCCGTGTGCAGCTGGGGATTCTCTGCACTGCTCAGCCTGGACGTGACTCTCTGCCCGTGCAGCAGGCAGCTCTGCGGCGCAGGGGGACTCTTAGCAGCCATAAAATGTGCAATTAACCCCCCCTTCCTACTCCAAACTGTCTCATCAGGCTCCCAGGCCGGGCGAACGCTGCAGCTGGGAAGAGATGAGCATGCTGTGTTCAGCCTCCAGCTGCAAGGCAGCTACCCAGTGTTTAAAAATCAGAGCTCTTCCCTCCTCCCTGCACCCAGCCCGTGCCCTCAGAAAAGCCACCTGCTGCATCTCCTCCCTGGCCATCACCTCTGTGCACCCATTTTGGGGGAACAGAGCCTCTTGTTACAGTCCCGGTGCTGAGCAGATACAAAAGCACTAAATTAATTTTCATAGAGCCTTTTGGTCAAGCAGCTCAAAGCCTTTTAGAGACTTTAATTGAGCTCTGGAGTTAATGAAGCCTCACTAACATGGCTACTGGATAAAGAAGTGTTTATGATCCTGTTTTGCAGAGGTTGAGCAGGAAGCTGGGCAGGTTGCTGTGTGGGCTGGGTTAAGGTTGTTTTTCCCTTCAAAACTAATCACAAAGCATAGAATGGCTTGACGTATCTAAAGAAATACCTCCAGTACATTGTTTCTGGAGACAGTGGGATTTTTTTTTTTTTTCTCCTTGTTCCCTAAGGAAATTGCCAGCAAACTTTGGGACTGAAATCACTTTTTTTTCATGCAAACTAAGTCAACTCTTCTAACTCCCTTGACAGCAGCAGCACCCCAAGAGCAAAGGCCTTCTGTGTTCAGAGGTCTCAGGCTCTCAGAGCTGTCAGTGCTGCATCAAACAGGAGAACTAAATAACTTCCAGACACCATGCAGTGAAACAGTCCACACATTCCAGGTGTTTCCTTCTCCAGCATTGCCAGGGTGCCCAGGATTTCTGTGTGGACCTGAAGACCTGACCCTGCAAAGTGCCTCCCACTGATGGTGGTGAAAACCCCTCATTCCATGACCATCCCCATGTCATTCCTTGGTACCTGTGATCAGGACTCTGCTGTGGCTGCCCAGCACAAGCCCTGGCCTGATGCAAATCCTCTGTTTTGCTGCTCTCTGCCAGCCCTGGAGATCAAGTCCTCCCTGCACAGCACCACTCCTGCACCATGCTGACCTCCAAACCTTTCAGAGGGACCCTTGGTGGCTGTGAAAGCTTGTTCCAAACTTGCCCTCTCTGTATGTTTAATTGTGGCCACTGCAGCTGTGACCGAGCTGTGACAGCTCCCTGTGCCCTGCCTGGCTCCTGCCTCCAGCCTGGGCACCTCTGAGACTTTGTTAAAAACCAATTCCTTTTGACACCCTGCAGCCCTGCTGCCCACATCTGCTGTGCACGGGGCAAAGGGATTCCCCAGGTGGGAGCCTGTGGTATCCTATAGAACAATAAAATGGATAAAGTGGGCAAGACACGTATCCTGCTTCCCTGCTTTTCCCTTGCCAGGCTCCCAGTGTCTCGTTTTCAGTGTGGGCACAAGCAGAGGACAGCCCTGGGATGCTGTGGGCTGGGCCAAGCACTAAAGTTCAGAGAAGTGAGTGAGCCACACTGGCCTAGAAAATACACAGAAATCACAGGGAAGGACCCCTCCATGAAAAAATCATTGGTTTTCCACGTGAAGGAAAACATCTGCATGGACACCATTCCTCTGGTCCTCCTTGCAGAGCCCCCCAGCCCCACGGACAGGGCTGGGGTGACCCCACAAAGAGCAGTGGGCATTGTCACTGTGTGGGGACACGGGCTGGCAGAGAGATAGAGAGGGAGAGAGCGCTGCACAAAGGGAGTCTTCCCACCCCTCAGGGAAGGCTCAATGCCTGCTGCCTTTTGGGACACATTGAATTAGGATCAGCCCTCCCTCCTATCTCCATCTGCACTTCCTACGGTGGAATTCCTTGAGGATTTAAAGGAAATCCTTCAGATCCACTGAAAAAAAAATTTATATATATATATATATATATATATATATATATATATATATATATATGTAATATATATAATTTATATATTTATATATATATATAAAATATATAATTTGTGTATATATATTTATATATAGGTATGTACATATTTATACATATATGCATACACATATACATATCCACATGTACATATATATACATTCATATATACATGCACACACGGATGGACAGATAGACAGATAGATAGATAGATAGATTAAAAAAATAAGTATATGTATACAGAACCGTGCTTTCTGGTTGTCCCAGGAGCAGGCTGGCTGCATCCCACCCCTACAGCTTCCCAATCCCCTCCCGGCACTGCCTGAAATCGGGCTCGAGGAGGGGCTTGGGCGTTTCCTGGCCGGACTTTGGTGGCCTTGGGAGCAGTGTTCCGGCGAGCCCCGTGCGCGGCAGGTGGCGTCGCAGCTCCACGGGAGACGGGCGGCCGGGGGTGGGAGGCTCGGGGATGTGGGGATGTGAGGATGCAGCTCAGGGATGCGGGGATGAGAGGATGTGGGGATGGGGATACAGCTCAGGGATGCAGGGATGGGGCTCAGGGATGTGGGGATACAGCTCAGGGATGCGGGGATAGGGCTCAGGGATGCGGGGATGTGGGGATGGGGCTCAGGGATGTGGGGATGGGGATACGGCTCAGGGATACAGGGACGCAGCTCAGGGATGCAGGGATGGCGATGCAGCTCGGGGATGCGGGGATGAGAGGATGTGGGGATGGGGATACAGCTCAGGGATGCAGGGATGGGGCTCAGGGATGCGGGGATGGGGCTCAGGGATGCGGGGATGGGGATACGGCTCAGGGATGCAGGGATGGGGTTCAGGGGTGTGGGGATACAGCTCAGGGATGCAGGGATGGGGCTTGGGAATGTGGGGATACAGCTCAGGGATGGGGGGATGGGGTTTGGGAATGTGCAGAGGCGCTCGCGGGGCAGGGAGGAGGGGAACGGGCTCGGTCTCTCAGCTCCGGGAGTTTCCTGTGCTTCCCCGAGTTTGTCCCCGTGGCAGCGCTGGGGTTTCTTGGCCTCTTCAGCTTTGTGGTCGTACTGGTTGTTGGTGTGCATGGGCTGTTCATCCCAGACAAAGCTGTTTGGGGTTATTTCAGCTGAATTGTAGAATCACGGGATGGTCTGGGTGGGAAGGGACATTGAAGATGATCTAAACCCTTGCCCTTGTCATGGGCAAGGACACCTTCCACTCGGTTGCTCCAGCTGGTCCTGAGCACTTCCAGGGATGGGCAGCCACAGCTTCTCTGGGTAACCTGTGCCAGGTTAGAATTTCTCCCTAAGAGCCAATCTAACCCTGACTTGTGTCAATTTAAATCCATTCCCCCTTGTCCTATCCCTACATGCCTTGGAAATCTGTCTGCACTCAGGGAAATCATCACTCCTGGCTTGAGCAAGCATCCCACTTCTAAAATATAGGAAGCTCCTAAAAGAAGGAGTGTTGAATTCTCTAAGAGTGCCACCCATCTCACACAGACACACAACCCCACTGTCACTGTCTGTGTTTCTATCCTGACTCTGCAGGATTTGCAGGCAGAGAGCCTGGAGCATCCAAACCATGCTGTGCCTTCATCTTTTTTTTTTTTTTTTTTTTTTTTTTTTTTTTTTTTTTTTTCTTTATTTTTTCTTCTGCTTTTAAACTGTTCAATTTTCAACTTCAGAAAAGCTGTGGCGACATTGCCAGAACCACTGCAGTAGGAATTGCACTAAAACTAAATATAGAAATGAAATTTTGGATGAAATACAGGCTTGGGTGCATTTTGGCAGGAGTCTCAGTGTTTTCCTCACAGTGCTGGCTCTGTGTGGAGTAGAATATTCCCAGGAATAGAAGTGGATGGCACTTGGGGCTGCTGTTTTGAAATGTGGAGGGAAAGTTTGCATCAGCATGAGAGGAGTTAGCAAGTAGAATAGAACTGAACACAGATTTTATGTCCTGTGAAATTCCCAAGGTTTGTTTAATTTCTAAATTGAATAAAACTTTTTTTTTTTTGTCTCTATGTAAGAACAGAATAAACAGAATAACCTGAGGATAGATGCTTGTATTTAGAACAATTAGCATCAGTGTTGAACTGTGTGGGTTTCTGGTAGCTGATAGCTCATTCTGACACTTCCATCTTGACTTGTGATAAGGTGGCAGGAGTCCAAAAAAAGCCAAAATAAATGGTAAAGTAGAACTGTATCAAAACAATAAAATATAAGTTAAATTGTCCTGTTCCTGCAAGCTACTTTGCATTCATGGAAAAGCATCCACTGCCTGAAAAAACCTTCCGTGGAGAACTTTTGACCCAGCTCTGTTTAGATTTTCATTTGCTATGGCAAGAGCAGAGGCGTATGCAATTTTCAGGTCCAGGTGAATTGTAATTTATAATATGGCTTTTAAATGAAGCAATACATAAATATTTGTGTATAAATATGTGTGTATTTATAGATTAATTTTTAATTTAATTTTTTTTTTCAGCTGCTGAATTATGATTTATCAGGTGTAATGTCTGTGGGGTATCCTGCAGTCATTCCATGGGTTCACTGCCTTCAGCCCTTCCCAGGGAGCAGGGCTTGGAGGAGGATGCTGCTGAAGGAGCTGTGAGGCACAGATGCTGCTGGGGGGAGATATGAAGGACCTTGGAAATGAACCAAATGAAGGCTTGTCTCCTCATAAAGGCCTGTCTCCTGCAAGCTTAATTCCACTGAGCACAGCAATACCCATTCCCTGCAGGGTGGGAAGGCCCAGGGGAAGGTGGCTGCCTGTGGTGGGCTCCTCTCCTAAAGCTTCCAGCTCTGTCACCCATCTCACTGCGTCCTTCCCATGACAGCCCAAAATCAGAGAGGCACACACACACACACGGGGGTGTGCTGAGATCCACGGGGGCTGTGAGTGCACTTGGGTGGGAAAAAGAGATTTTATCTCCATGGGGCTGCTTGTGCAGCTCTTGTAGGGTGTGGCTGGGCACATCCCTGTCACCTGGAATGGGAGGACACTGTTCCCTGTGGTGCAGGTTTCATCATACTGGGTTTGTGTTTATTTCTTGATTTTCCTGTTTTAAACCCCAGCCCCTGGCCGGCTGTGTGGAGCTGCCTGTGAGGAGCTTCAGCAAGTGTTGGTGTTTGCAGGGGGTGTCCCCACAGACACCCCAAGCTGTGTGAGCAGGAGAGCTCCCTTTTTCATGGAATGCTCTGCTGTCCACCTTACAGTGCTGTTGAGTCCCAGGGAGCTGGTCCCTGGGGACCTCAGTGCCACCACCTGCAGCAACCCCAGGACTGCACGGGGACTTCCCAGGGAACTCCCTCCTCTCTCCTCATTCCCCTGCTCCCTCCCACACTTCTCCTGCTCGCAAACACTGTGACCCAGCTGAACTCACCAGGGTTTTGTTCCTGAGAAACCTGGAACCCAGCACCTCCCCCATTTCCTGAGCTCCTGGTGAGGGGGGAAACCGAACTCAGACTAAAACTACAGGATTCATTTTGTGGTGAGCTGGAAATGAGGAGGCAGGATGGGGAGGGAGGAGGTGAAATCTGGGCTGAGAAGGGAGGTTGGGGTTTGCTGAGCCTTCCTGTGGTGACTCAGCTGCTGATAACTTTTTGGTTTGCATGCCTTGGTTTCATAGTACTGTGCTTTTCCTAAACTCCTTCACAGCCAACAAGACCTGTGAAATTTGAGGTTTCTGCTGGTTTTAGGCTTCCTGTGAATTAATTGAGCACTCGTGAAATAAGCTACTTGTAAGTGTATTTTCAGCTTCACCAGGGTAAGGAACATGGGGCCTGATTAGGAGGAATGGCTGAGAGAAGCTCAGAGCTTCTGTTGTGAAATTCACGCTCTGGGGTCCAAAGCTTGGGGTCACTCTGCCTGAGTCCATGACTCTTGATTGAAAACGATTTCTCATTTTTTTGGTCAAATTTCTGTTAAAGAAGAAAGAGAGTGGGAACAGAACATCTGAGAAGCTCTGGAGGGAGATGTTCACCTGCTACACCAGAGAACCTGCTTTGAATCCTTGGTCTTAATTGGAAGAAGAGGGGAAATGAATCTGAATCTTTCCCAACTCAGTTATTCCTCTTTATATCAGCACATGGATCAGTAGCACGGACAACTCTCCCTTAAGTGTTACAAGAAAATGAAAAAGGTCTCATTATATTCCACCATGGAAGCAAATAAATAATAATATCATTATTAATATCATTACTTCATTCATCTCTCTCAAGAGAAACAATTCACTTGCAACTATAGCCAAGGCTGGTTTTGGTGGAGGAGAATTGGGCATCTCAGGGTCATCCCAGCCTCTGCCTGTGGTGCTTTGCTGCTCCTCTGAGCCCCCCATGGTCTCTGCTCAGGGCCAGGTACTTGGTCTCAGCCTGTGCTGGAGCTGCTCACACATTCCCTTTGCTTCCCTGGGAGGTGGAAACGGCCCCTAACTGTCCTTGACCTACTCCAGAGAGGGGTTATAAAGCATAATTAATTTCACTTTCAGAAGAGCTTTGAGTTCCCAAGAAGAAAAATGCTGGAAAAGTGCAAATCGTGATTAATCATCATTACTATTCCTATAAATTCCCACTTCAGCTTGGTTGGAAAACAGGGTATTTAGGAGGTAGAAAGGATAGAGTGGCCTGACTGTGCCCTTGGCCCACGGGGCTGCAGTCTGTGGAGTTACACCTGACTGACATCAGTGCAGGTGGGAAGAGAATCAGAGCCCACAGTCCCCTCTGCACTAATGGTTACTGCTAAATTGCTGCCAGTCTCTCCCTGAAGCCTCCAGGAGAGAATTCAGTACTCGCTGTTCCTCTCTTTCTCCCTTGTGGAGGGGTTGGAAGGTTTAATTCAATCAGATTCCTAAATGGAAAATATCAGTGCGATGAAAAAACCCGCCACGGATGTCTGTGAGAAGGATTTTGTCTTCAGTGAGTTTTGATCTGGATCCTGAAAGAGCAAGGCAAAACCCTGTGATTGACATCCTTGTTCTGCAAAAGGTGCCTTGGAGGAAGCTTTCAGAGCCAGAGGTTTCCTTTGCTGGAGGGGGTGCGGAGAAAGTCCAAGTTTCACAGCTTTTTGTTGGTTTTTGTTTTTTTTTTTTCCTATTTGCAGTGTAAAGATGTGAGGTCTTCTGAAGTTTTATTTTTCTGGAGACAGCAGCTCACCTCAGCAGAAAATACAAGGATTTACAAATCACTGCTGGTGTCCCTCCTGACCACTGATTCCCCTGGAACGATGCTCTTACCCCAGCGAGGCCTCTCCCCAAAGTCCCCAAACCCCTCTCAGCCCTTCTGAGCCTGAATAATTACGGCAAGAAGGGTCCAAGGGATCCTCCCAAGGTTTGCCAGGAATCCATCCTGCCTGCCTCCTGGGATGCTCCTCCAAGCATCATCCTTGTGCAGACACTAGAGATTTTTATTGTTATTCCCCTGCTAGGCTGAAATCAGGGTTTTTGTTGGTTTTTTTTTTTTTTTTTGGTTTTTTTTTTTTTTTTTTTTTTTTTTTTTTTTTTTTTTTTCTACTTTTGCTGTAAATCAGAGATGTTTTCTTTCAGTGACAATGATACTTCTCTGCTGGCCATGTGGCACTGGGCTCGGGCTGGCCGGGTGCTGGCTCACCAGTGGTGCACTGTGAAAAACACCCTCATTTTTCACCTTTAGATGGGTTTGTTCAGCCCCATTCTCCGCGACACCCACAGAAATCCCACACCTTCCCTCTCCCTTGCCACCAAGCCCTGGGGGAGGGAGGAGAGGGAGCTTTGCCTGAGCTCCCCCTGTCCATCCATCACCAGGAAAGTGCTGTGACAAACAGCCGGATTCACCCTGGTGCCAGCCAACCATAAATTGATTTGCTTGTTAATGCAGCTTCTCCCAGTTCGTGTTTTCCCTAACGAGGAGCATCCAAATGCCAGCCTGTCCTCAGGGGTACATCAGCCTCCAAACTGAAGGCAGTAACGAGATTAGAGGCCGTGCTGCTCACAAGTGCCTCATGTGCTCTCTCAGTCACTTGCACTTATTTTTTTATTATCTGGGTGTTTTTTTTCCCACTGATGTATTTTTTCCCTTCCTCTCAATTGCTCTCTCCCTCAGTTCTCAGTGAAATAAATGTGATCTGACACACACACACAGACACACACAGACACACACACGTGTCACACTGTGACACGAAATAACTCACAGAAGCAGGCTAGATGTAAAAGGAAAGAAAAAGAACCAAAAAAGGTAAACTTTATTTTCTGACTCCACTATATACACAATAGTAAAAATGACAGTGGATTGGAGGGTGAAACTGCCACCTCTCCAACCACACTGGTCAAACCAACAGTTTATCAATTTACTTATAAAGAAGAATGTAAAACAGTCATTATTTACGTGAACAGTGTGAGAAAACTTAGTTGAAATATGTAAATATCAGAAGGCATAGGAACTTTTAGAAGAACTTGAAAACTCTCAAAAGAACAGGGTGACACACATGGTGTCACCTCCCCTGTCCCTGTTTGTCACATCTCCCCTGGTTCTTCCCCACGCTGCCCAGCCAGACAGCCCTGGTGGGGAACAGGGATGGCTCCTCTCAGGTCATGCTCCCCAGGGAAAAGCTCTGAGCTTCCCCTGATGAACCCTTTCTGTATGAACGGGAAATAAGATGAAGAACAGCTTGAAATGGAGTAAATATGCAAACGTGGCATTTGGGAGGAGGGCAGGTTTGTGGCTGGGTGGAGAGGCAGGGAGAGTCACAGAACCACAGAATGGTTTGGGTTGGAAGGGACCTTACAGATTATTCTGTTCCACCCCTCTGCCATGGCAGGGACACCTCCCACTGTCCCAGGCTGCTCCCAGCCCTGTCCAGCCTGGCCTTGGGCACTGCCAGGGATCCAGGGGCAGCCACAGCTGCTCTGGGCACCCTGTGCCAGGGCCTCCCCACCTCCCAGGCAGCAATCCCTTCCCAATATCCCATCTAACCCTGCCCTCTGTCCTTTTGAAGCTGCTCCCCCTCGTCCTGGCACTCCAGGCCCATGTAAAAGAAGAGAAGAGGACATCTCACCCAGCTGGGTGCAGACTGTGGGGCCTGAGGACTGTGGGCACTGGAAGGAGATCTTCTGGAGGGAGAGGTATGACCATGGTAAAGCAGGGGGCATAAACCAGACTGAAACACCTACAAGACAGGAGAGGAAGCCTCAGTGCTGGGCAGAGAGCTCCTTTGGATGCAAAGAGGTTTGGGGTCAGAGCCAGGGTGCTCAGGGAGCAGTGACAGCCCTGTCCAGCTTGGCAGCAGGGGACGGAGATGCTCTGGTGGTCAGGAGGGCACAGCTCCCTCTGAGCTGCAAAGAAGACTCCTTATACTGCCCCCAAAAAACCTGAACCAACAGAACTGCTCAGCTCCTGCCATCCAAGGATGAGGAAGAGAGTTTGCTTCCTATCACACTTCACTTTTGGGTTTGATTTCCAGCTCCTTTTATTAACCTGTGGTCACTTGCTGCAGCAGTGAGCTGTGTGTGATTAATGGCCCCAGAAATGTTCTTGGGTTTGAAAGGCTGCTTGTTTGGGATTTGCACTGTGTGTAGGTAGCTGGGTTTTATTTTATTTTATGTTATTTTTGCATCTTGGCAGCCACTTCACACCACAACTGCCTCAGTTTGGAAAGGCTGGAGGTGGAGGGGAGTGACAAGGAGCAGGATTCCTGTACTGAGGGAAGGAGCTTGCAACTATCTGTACCTCAATCTTTGTAATGTTTGCTTTTCTTAAACTTCAAAGCCACCTTGGATATGTCTGTGGGACTGACTCACTGAGCAAATAGCAAACCCAGACCCTTTGGAGAAATTCTCTTTCTGGGAACACACAGACTCCCCTAAACATGTGACTCAGAGGGGCAATAGCAGAAAGTAGCTAAAAAGTTATTAAACTTCTCGTGAAGTAGAAACAGGAAAACTTTCATTCTCTAAGAATTTATTTTCCTGACTTTTTAATAAAATTTCTGACCTTCCAGGATGAAGTTTCTTTTCTCCCTAGAATTCTAAAAATAACTTGACATTTTTCATGGAAGAAAATGTCTTCCATCCAGATTTCATTTGGTCTATTACCTGCAAAGCACACTCATACCCACTAATTCTTTGCATTTCTACGCATGAAATTCACCCATGAAATGAGGGAATTATGAAATTAACTGTCTTGAGAACTCAGCTTGACTTGGCTCAGTCTAATAAGATGGTAGAAACCTATATATATATATTTTAAAACTATCTGTGTGCTGCAGCTGGGCTCAAACTTGGAGAACCCTTATGTTGCATCTCTGAGTTCTCTAACTCCTCCCTGAGCAGCAGGTCTGATGAAAGAGGAAATGTATTACAAAAAGCCCCTTTTCTAACCCCAGATCTCTGGCTTGGAAAAGCAGCAGGAAGCTGCTTCCAGCAGCACTCCCCACTGACCCTCTGAAGGTGCTGCCATCTGGTCCCTGGGCAGTACTGGGAGTTACAGCCCCTCGCCATGAAATATCCACTGGAACTGCAGCTGCTGCTGCACTGGGATTTCTGGGCCGTTTTTCAGGGTCTGCCAGTGATGTGCATCCTCCTGGAGCAGCCTTTGGAATGTCCTCCAGCCTTTGCTTCCTCTTGCTGCTCCCTGCCTGTGTGAGCTGCAATCCCCCCGGACAGATGTGATCTCTGCCCAACACCTGCAAAAAGGTGGCTTTTAATTCCTAATTTTACCCCACCAGGACACCTTTTTCCCCCTTCCCCCCGCCTTTTTTCTGCATCTCCAAAGACCCTGACCCCACTGGCTCCCAGTGGAGTGCCCCACTCCATCCTGCCTTCCTTAAACATAGCCTGTGCCTCTGGTCCCCCTCACCATCCCTTTCCAGGGTCTGACAACTCTGAAGACAAAATATATGAAGAGATGACATTAAAATGACCTTGGCAATGGGAGCCCTGCAAGTTCATTGGTGATTTTAGCTCCCACCATGGCCTCAGAAGCATCATCTGCCTTTCTTCCAGCTTATAACTGGGTATGGAATCATAATGGTCTGCACGGGGGTTTGGAGGGAGGAGGAAAAGGAAAACAGATGCTACAACTAAGCTGGGATTTCCCTGAGTAAATAAATTATAAAATTACATTAAAGCACCATTTGAGTTGCACATAAAAGCTAGAAAATGAATGTCTCCTCCATAATTGCTGCAAAGGGCCCCAAACAGCCATTTCCATTTGCAGTTTCATATTTCAATAAACTTTTTTATTTCTATTTGAGTGAATGTTCCTGTTCATGAATATTCTGGGCGACTCAGAGCACTGTCCGAAACTAATGCCAGTTTTCACTGGGGTAAAGCCACATTCCCCCTCAGTCTGTGCTGATATTCCCCCCTCCATGCCCACGGAAAAGCAGTGAGAGGACAATGATAAACATCTCCAGAGATAATTGCTTTAGCTCAGAGACAAAGTCAACTTTCTGAGAGGTTTTAAGAAAACAAGTGAGCAAGCAAACAAATTCCCTTTAGCCTTTGCAGACAGCCCCTTTTTGCCCTTTCTTTTCTCAGCTCACTACTTCTGTGGTTGTCCTAATTGGATCTACAGGACTCCCCATGTTCCCTCAGAGCCCCAGTGCTGCTACAGACTTACAAAAACTCTTACCTCAGGGTACAACTCAAGTTGTACTTTTCTCCCTCTTTTCTAGTAGAAATCATGTCATTTGTGGATGGAGCCTTTCCTTCAGTGTTAAATTGAACCCAGCTTGTGCAACATGCTTAACTAAATTAGGGAATGGAGGAAATCACTTGCTCACCTTGTCCTTAAAGCTCAAAGCCAGGAAATGAGAAGGCTACACTGCTTCTTTTTTTTTTTTTTTTTTTTTTTTTTTTTTTTTTTTTTTTTTTTTTTTCTCCAGGGCTGAAATGAGAATTTGTTCCTTCAGATTTTTCAGAGGGAAAGAGTTTTGTCTAGCAAGAAATCAGCTCAGTCGGGGGTATGAAAGAGACCCAGCTTAGGTTCCTGCTGTGAATCCTGCAATGGATATCACCTGCCTTCCCTTATCCTGAAAGGTTTCTGGTCCTTCTGAGTTTTGAGCAGCAATTCCAATTTGAGAACATTTACTCTTGAACCTGACATACATCAGCAGAGAAATTTCAGTTTAATACATCTCTCAATAAATAGAATTAATTACAGGCTGACCTATTTGATGACTGAGGCTGTGCCGTGAAATGTTGGGCCCAGGAACTTCACTTTTCCTTCAGACTGGTTACACAAGGACCATCAAATGTACTTCACCTGCAAGAATTTCCCTCTCCCCATGCAAGGATCTCCCTTTCCCCATTCAAGGACCTCTCCCCATGCAAGAATTTCCCTCTCCCCACGTAAGGATCACCTTCCCTCCATTTAAGATCCTCTTTTCATGCAAGAATTTCCCTCTCCCCATGCAAGGATCACCTTCCCTCCTTTCAAGGACCTCTTTTCATGCAAGAACTTCCCTCTCCCCATGCAAGGATCACCTTCCCTCCTTTCAAGGACCTCTTTTCATGCAAGAACTTCCCTCTCCCCATGCAAGGATCACCTTCCCTCCTTTCAAGGACCTCTTTTCATGCAAGAATTTTCCTCTCCCCATGCAAGGATCTTCTCTCCATTCAAGGGCCTCTCCCCATGCAAGAAGTTCCCTCTCCCATGCCTTTGCCCTTTCTTTTCTCAGCTCACTACTCCTGTGGTTGTCCTGGTTGGATCTACAGGACTCCCCATGTTCCCTCAGAGCCCCAGTGCTGCTACAGACTTACGAAAACAATTTTGCTGGATTTTGCCCTGTCCCATGGGAGGCACTTAAGCAGTGAGAGGATAAATTTGGGATTCAATTCCCCTCAGGCAATCCAGTATCAGCCTGTGTTGCTGTGGAGCAGCTCTGGATTGCTCAAACCCCCTCCTCAGGGCATTGCCCAGCTTTCCTTGTCAATTCAGCTGATGCAGTGCACTTTGCAGGGTTTCCAGTGAGTGACTATCCATGGAGTCTCCATAACCTGATTGCTTCAGGGAATATTCCCTCTGCTGCTTTGGATAGAGGGTTGTTTTTTATTTTGGTCAAGATCTGCTTTTTTGGAATCTGGAGTGCTGCTGGCTCAGGACCACTCGTATGGGAAAATGCTGTGAGATGGGGCTCCAAGGGGAGCTATCCCTGTATTTTTTTTATTTTTGAAGAGACATCACACAACTGCCTGGTTGTGACTCCTGCTTTGCTCCGAGCTGGCTGAGGGGAGGCTGAGGCTCTGTGCCTGCTGCCAGGGAGTGCAGGGTGCAGGGGGAGTGGGGGCTGCTGGAGCGAGCTGGGTCCATATGTCCACAGGCATCCCAGAGATTGGTGCAATATGGAGCAGCTCAGGGTTTGATGAATGTTGTCATTAGTGTTCGTGGCACTTACGGGCTCCCATTTATCCTGAGCTACAGTGATTTATGTCCAGAGCACATATCCAGGCACAAAGTACTTTAAAAACTTGTAGGGGGGGGGGGGCTAAGAGCTTTAGCCTCTTCCCCTCCTCTCCTTCCCCACAAATTAATCCTGGTTAAAAATATGCCAGGGTGCCACTGTAAGAGGGATCCTTCCCTCTCCCCATGGTTCTCCTCTCTGCCTGCAGTTCCTACATTGAGAAGACCCCTTATCCCTAAAAACTTGACTTTTTAAAGTTCCTGACATTTCTCCTCCTCCTCCTCACACAGCCTAGAGTGCATTTTCAAAGCTGCCTGCTCATGCCAGGGTGGTGATGCAGGGATTGCACCTGGCTGGTGTTGGAATGAGCTTGGAAATCTCACTCACACAGTGTGACAGTGAAAATGCACGAGGAGAACAGAGGTGGAGGACAGGTTTGATTGTTTGGTAAAAACCTCTAGATTTCTGTCCTCCATAGTCCCAATTAATTTTCAGTTGGGCAAAAAGAAAACTCAAAGCCAAGAATTGCATTATGATACCAGTAAAAGTTGCCTTCCCTACTTTCGTTAGATATGAATAACTTTTTAAAGAGTCAAAATGACAAATGCCAGGCATTCAAACCCAAAGTTCTTATTGAACCCAAGCGAGGTTTTTTCCCCCCTCTTTCTATTCCATTTTAAGAAAAATAGACCATTTTTGTCCTGATTTGGATGGGGAAGCTGATCTCAATCTTTTACAGAATGGGAACTCAGCTTTCTGATGAGCTCTGCCTGAGTATGGACTCCCCAGTCAGCAGTTTAATGCCATTCTATTCATTTACACCCGTGTAAATCAGGAGTAATTGTCCTGAATCAATGTCACCGTGATTGACCAGATTTTCAGAAGAGCTGAGCTCCCAGCTAAGCCCCTGCCATACGTGGCCAGATGTATTTATTTATTTCATTTAAAGAGCTCCGTGGATACCTATCCCCCCTGAAATTGGGCACTGAGTGACAATATTGAATGCTGATTGCAGCTTGTCAGAAAATGAGGGAGGGGAGGAAAAGCAATATTTGCAAAATGCTTTGAAAAGGAGTTGGGATTTTGTGGTTTTTTTTTTCTAACTTTTCAAAGAGCGTTGTGTTTTTCTCGGTTAACTTCCATCCTCCTCCCCCTTCCAAGGTTTTGTGCGCACTTCCTGCTTTCTATTCCTGAATATCTCTCCCTGCCTCTGCCTGGGAGATGCATCGCAGCACCAAATGTGCATGACACACCCCACGGAGTGAGGGGCTGCCAAAAAAGGACTCCCCAAAGGTGAAGTGCTCCCCAAACCTCGGCTGGGGTAACACTTGTCCTCTTTGGGTGTGAGCCTTACTCTGTAGCCAAAGGTTCAAGCAGGTGTCAGGGCACATTTTAAAGATTTTGAGTTTGTTTTCCTCAAGGGTAGCCCTGTGCCAGAGGTGAAGGTTGGGGATGGACTTGGAAAGGACAGGGTGCATTTGAGTGACATTTAAACAGCCTGGTGCAGTGGAAGGTGTCCCTACCCCTGGCAGGGCGTTGGACTGGATGATCTTGAAGGTCCCAACCCAAACCACGGTAGCACCGTGTGGTTCTGTGTGCTTTGCCCAGATGTGCAATGGTTGGATTCCACTCTGCAGCTCTGCCATCATCCCTAAATGCTGCCCTTTGGAGCATTTTCCAGGACAGTAGGAAGATGAGTGCAGTGGGGCAGCCACCAAAGGGAGATGTGGGGCACTCTGTGTGGGGCTCCTCTGGCTCTGCCTGCAGCCAGAACCCACCAATCTGTCCTCCTGCACACACTTTAATCTTTGAGGTGGCCTTGCTGCCATCTCCCTTACCCGTGGTGTGGCGTTCCCAGGCATCTTGTGTGCACAGAAGGGCTGCTTGCTGCCCTGAGGCTCTGCCCTGGATGAGGAGCTCCTTAATTGCCTCTCCTCTACCCTCCCTGCAGGTTCCCTGCTCTCCCTTTGGCTCTGGCTGGTGAGTGGATGGAGAACACCTCGGGATCCAGGGTGTCTGGGTGAGGGCAGGGGCAGAGGGCCTGGGGGAAGGAGGATGCTCTGGGTGTGTTGAACCACATGTTCTCATCTGGATCCGCATGGAATATGAAAGGCAAGCAGAAACCCAATTAGTAACCTCTGAACTAGCCCGTGTTATCTCTGGGAACACGCTGCCATCTGCCAGCTCCTCCGCCACCCCACAGCCCCCTCCCTTTGCCCAGCTAAATCAAACAGGTGGTGGAGCTGGTACCTGGGCTGGAGACACCACACAGGGGCCAAGATTTAATTAAACAAAGCCTAATCACCTCCCACCTCCCCAGAATATCCCCCAGCCCATGGCTGTCTGCGGCCTCCTCTCTTCCCCTCACTTGTCACCCTTTGTTTGCTCATCCTGCACATCGACTGGGCTTGGGAAATTCTGGCTTTGCTGCCCCTGCAAGGGTTGAGAGCATCTCAGAGCAGTGATGAGGAGATCTTTTGACTGCTGATAGCTGGGCTGACAGGGCTCAGCTCATACCACAGGCTGCTGTCAGCAGTTTGCTGTCTGCTGTGGTCAGAGAAAGCTGCCCCCAGCCAGAAAGAGGGAGATTTCCAGGGAGAATGCAGAAAAAATCCCCTTGCAGCTCTGGCATCTGAGCTTGTCGGATCTGGGCATTGCTGCAATGAAACCCAGAGGTGGGAGACAGGCAGAGCTGGTTTCAGAGCTGCTGCTGACATGAACTGGTGAGGGAGGGCTGTTCCCTGGTGCTGACCTTGCTCTCAGGTTGGATGCTGTCTCTGGGATCTTTGCAGGGACCTGGGCATGGGTGGCCACGTGCAGGTTTGTCCTCACTGCCATGACACAGCAGGAAGGGAAGCAAATGGCAACAACATGACCTGGGTGCCATGACCTGGGGACAGCTGGAGCTCCCCACCAGCCCCTGCCTGAGCTCTGAGTTTGCCCCCTGAGAGGCTCAGGCATGGACAGAGGGATTGATGGCACCCACAGCTCGTGTGCCACTGGGAGAAGGAAGGAGGAAAACGAAAGGCATGGCTCCCTGCAGCAAGCTGCCTGGTGGGACAGTGACAGGGACGCTCCTCCCAGCTCATCCCTCTCTGTGACTGGCCGAGATTTGGCTGTGCCACTTTTCCCCCCCAGCAGCCTGGATAATTGTGTGTTTACAGCAAAATTGACAGATGGGAGTTTCAGTGTTTCACGGAGGCAGATGGCATCAGAGGAGGGTGGGAAAAGTCTGGCAAGGAAATGCCAAGCGACTCTCCTCGTGCCAAAGCTGCAGCATATGCCTGCCTTATGCAAAGCAGCCCTGTTTTCCTCCAGAAAAGTTCAGGGAGGTAGAGCTGTGAATCAATAACCTGGGTCTCCTGTCAAATGCTGCACGAGCCCATGGTCTCTGTCTTTCCCAGCTAGAGAGGAGTGTCTGTGAACACGGCAAGTGGGAAGGAATTTGAAAATTGGCCCCAGCTGTGTGTGGGCCCAGGTGGAGCTGGAACGATGATGACACCTCGGTAGGTTTGGGGTGGTTAATGACTATCCTTGAGCACTTTTTTCCCCTCCTCCTCCCTTTTCCTCACAACTCCAGCTACGGAGCAAGGACCTGGATTACCCTGAGGTGTGGGTTTCTCCAGGGCACGAGAAGGGGCAAATAGAAAAGAGGAGAAGCTGTGTCTGATCACAGACAGCTTCAGAGCACTGAGGTTTGAGTGCTGAAAGCAGGGACAGAGCAGGTTGGCTGTGGATGTGCTTTGGGGTCACACTCACCCCAATACCTGCTGCCCATGAACACATCACTTTTGTCACTGTAGCTCTACTCAATTAATTCACCTATAGATTTTCTCATTTTTTTTCTGCTAGTGACCACTTACCCTCCCCTCTCCTTGCCCCTGGCAATCTCAGAGTCTCTGGGACAGGTGCAGGGATAATTTTCTATCTTATATCATTGCCCAAGCTCATCTGAGGGCTATCACATCTAGGCCATGGTGGGGGCTAAGCACCAGGCAAAGAACAATTTGTGCAAAGCACCCTCTAAATTCAAATTACTGGGCTTGCCTTGCCACCAAATAGACTGTAAAGAAACTTAGAAACTACTGGGACACACACATCAGGATCAACTTCTCAAAAACCACAGAGGAAGATCTATTTTCCAGGAATGACCAGGACCAGGACTGTGTTTTAAGGCTCCTCTGAAAGCAGTTTTCCCCACTGAGGCTGCCAGAACAGTGTACAGCTTGCTGAGAGAATCTAGGTTTTCAGGATCTTTCCAGATTTTCAGAATCTTCTTAAAACCCCTAATATTAAGTTGTTATCAAGAAGGCTGATAAGTGAGGAGGGCATTTGTGAGAAGGAATAGTGGATTTGGGAATTATACACAAGCTATATCATTGGAGGAGGTGGATATTTCTCTATTAGGGACAAAGCACGGTCCCCAGCAGTGGTGGCTGAGTGCAGGGGGAATGCTGGGGGGGAATGCAGTGTCAGGGCTCACAGCCTGATCCTGCCTCATGCAGGGGAAGCAGCACAATGTGCTGGGCCCCCTCAGCTCTCACAAAATCCAAGGCAGGGATGGTGTCTCTGCATTCCACTGAAGTTTTTCAATTCCATCACCAACAGTTTAAGCTCACTGCTGAATCCTTCAATGGGGATTTAAAGGAAATCTGTTGCAGAACAAAAATTGAGCTGAATTAAGTGATAGCTGCCAAGGAAGAGGAGCCTGTATCAGGGGAATTAAGAAGTTGTCTCCCCTTGCTGGGCTGAAGGCCCAGGGTTTATTACACTGCATGCCGAGTTCCTGCATCCCAGCGAGATGGCAGGGATTGTAAAGAGAGAGAAAACCAACCTGAACATGCCCCTTTCCCTCCCAAGAATAATTAACTGCAGCAAATGAGTGGCCAGAGCTGATGCATCCCATTCAGTGAGCTCTGAGAGCCCATTTCTTACAGAGCTGGGCCAGATTCTGTAACACAGAGTGACCACAATTCCTGGGTTACCCCACAGCACTGGAAGCTCAGAAAGCTCTGGAGCAGGCAGGGAGCAGGGAGGATGATGATGCTGCAGCTTTGCTCTTCCCTTCCTTCCCACTCACCCATTTTTATTCTGAGGAGTTCACATGAGGATCCTCGTCCTCGGGCAGGGGTGGTTGGGATGAGTGTTCTTGGAGGCTGAAAACATCCAGGTTTTTATATCTGTGTAGTTGATATCTACATATGTATAGGAAAGCAAAGTCTTTACCAGTGCTCCTCAAAGAGTGGTACCAACTTACAGCAGAAAAACACAACCTCCAGTACAAAACAGCGGCAGATTTTGGAACATAAAATCCCAGACTATGTGAAGTGGTAAGAAAGTGAAATAAGATAATCCCTTGGGAGCAGCCAAGTGTCCCTGTCCTTTCCTGACCTGGGGAGGCAGGGTTTGCAAAGCAATGGCAGGCTGAGCCTTTTCCAAGCCTCTGGATGAAATGATGGCATTTTAACCAAGTAAGAGCATTGAAGTGCTCTGTAGAGGAAAGCAAAGTTCAGCTCATTCCTGCAGAGCCCCCTTGGTGCAGGATGGGATGGAGGGGGGATACAACACCACAGAGAACACCTGGGGAACAGGGGATGATATACCAAATATTCCACTATGGCTTTCCATGGACAAACCTGTCACAGCATATGTCACAGCTGAGATGGCCACAATACACAGAGTGTCACCATAAAATTTCAGAAAGCTTCAACCCATACAGAGCAACATCAGAGAACTGCAGGTGTCCACCCTCCTTGTTCTTTAGCCCAGCCTTTTATACCCTCACACTCATGCATTGCCCCTGTGTGCCCTCTGCTCCCTTTGGTGGTTGCTCAGCACACCTGGGCACTCCATGGCTCATTGCTGTCAGTGCTGCTCACCTGCTTTTCACAGCTGGGCCCGCTGGGGATGGGGCTGGGCCACAGCCCCACTGCCAGTGACCACAAACTGTGTCACACACAGCCCCACTGCCAGTGACCACAAACTGTGTCACACACAGCCCCATCCCAGTGACCACAAACTGTGTGTGACACACAGCCCCACTGCCAGTGACCACAAACTGTGTGTGACACACAGCCCCACTGCCAGTGACCACAAACTGTGTCACACACAGCCCCACTGCCAGTGACCACAAACTGTGTGTGACACACAGCCCCACTGCCAGTGACCACAAACTGTGTGTGACACACACAGCCCCACTGCCAGTGACCACAAACTGTGTCACACACAGCCCCACTGCCAGTGACCACAAACTGTGTCACACACAGCCCCACTGCCAGTGACCACACACCGTGTGCCTACACAATCCCACACGAAGGGATGAGGTCCCTCTGAGGGACAGTGACCCTGCAGCTTTACCACTGCCCTGTTCCTGCTGTACAGAGAATTCCTGAGGCATTGCAGCTGCCCTCAGGCACGGGTCACAGTTTCGGAGGCTCAAGGCTGTTCCACGGGGCAGAGCAGCTGTGTTTGCTCTGCCCAGATTGAGCTGGGCCCTGAAGAGCAGGGGAAGAGCAGGCAGGGCAGGAGGAGAGAGGACACTCCTTAGATCATGCTTGACTTCCAAAGCCAGAGTCATCCTTGCTGGAGCTGCTGCAGACAGTGCTCAAGAACACTGATGGCTGCTTCTTTGTGGTCAGGACAGAAATACCCCCCAGGCCAGGCCTCCCTGGATGCTTTTGTCATTTGTTTACAACAGTTCCACTGTGGCCTCGTGCTGGGCCACCTGGGCAGGGTGACCAGAACCAGTGATTCTTGTTCACATTCCTGACCAGGAGAGCAGCAATCCTGGCTTTGCTGGGAGTGCCATGTGTGTCCCACTGGAGCACGGGTGGGAGGCACAGGAGGCCCCGGTGCTCCTGGGGGGACCAGGACATGTCCCAGGTGCCTCAGCTCCTGGCTCCCAAGCCCTGGTTCTGCACAGCTCCAGCTGTGGGTCTGTCAGCCTGATCTGCTGCTGTCCCTTCTGCCCTCTGGTCTTTCATCTCTGTGTTTTTCCCACTCCCTTTATTCTCCTCTTATTGTCCTTACCTAGTCCCTATTACCTGCCTTTATTTGCAAAAGCATCTAATCTCTGACAGCACCTGGGTTTGGCTGGATGTGGACAGAACACATCAGCTCCAGTTTTTGTATTTTTAATTTATTTTTCTTGTGTGTGAGACTTTAAACTGCCCGTTGGCTCTTGGCATCCCTCTTGCTCCTTTGCTAATTTTGCAGGATGCTTTCTCAGCTCCTTTCTTGCAGGATGAGGGCCCTGGGTGGGGGATGAAGGACCAGGATTATGGATTGGCCACTCTCCCTCTCTGTCTGTCTGAATAAATGTCATCTCCTGAGCGTGGACACGGTACCCACTGGGTTCAGAGCCTAGCTAAGCACATTCCTTGTGAAGAAGGAGGTGGAAAGGAACAGGGAGTGGATCTTTCCCTGTGACCTTGGAGAAGGCACCAGCATTTCTCCCTCAGGCTGTCAGTGCTTTGGGAACAGGAGCAGTCTCTTGTTATGTGGTACATATAAATATATCATTTAGCATAGTGGTGGGTGTCTTTCCTGCTATTATAGTAACAACCTGTCTGCTCCCTTCCATCTCCTGAGAAGAGAGAAGTGCTTCTCTGTCTCTGGGTGTGAATAGCAGGATGGGGTTTGCTGCTGGATTTTGAGCTGAGAAAGGACTCAGGCTTTTCCTTTTTCCCTTAAAAATTAATTTGGCACTGGTTCCTGTGGCTGGCTAAGCTCAGGGAGTGGTGGTTGATCTGCACCTGTCAGGTGAGAGCACCATGGACCATCCTTGTGCTCACCTGGCTCAGATTTCTGCCTTTTAGCAAAGACATCTGTGAGGTGTGAGCCAGGAGGAAGTGACCTCCTGCTGCTGCCACTGTGGGCGTGTCCTCCCATCAAAATATTCCTCAGTTTCCCTGTGTATAAAATGGTAATATTGATCTGGTATCAAGGTGGCCCTTAAACTGCCCCTGGGCCTTCAGAGCTGCACCACAGGACCCAAAGCACTCCCCTCCCTATTTCTGATCCCCCTGGGAATGCAGCGCAGTGAGAATGGGACAGGAAGGTGCTGGATCCCCTGCTCAGGGCTGCAGCTGCAGCAGCTGCCAGGAAGCCAAGCAGGAGTAAATCTGCCACTGGCAGAGGTGAAGGGGGCATGAGAGAAGGACACGATTGTTCCTTCCCCAGAGAGGGGGAAGAAAGGGAAGAGATGGAAAATTCATTTAGTGACTCCCAACAGCTGGAAGAGGAGTTCTGTGTGGGGTACAGCACGGGAGCTGTAAGGAAGTGGAGCAAGGAGGAGACTAAAAGGATCTGAAATCTGTGGGGTGACAAGGAAACCTTCCCTGGACCAAAAGAACATGCTCTGGCAAGGCAGAAATGCTGCCCTGATGCACATGGGACCGAGAGGTCCATGTGCCAGGAGTGCTGGAAAAACTGGGATGCAGGAAGGGGGAGCAAAGTGGGGAGGAGGGAGAAACACGTGAGCTAAGGAGGTGGGCAGGCAGGCCCTGATGTGGGGGAAGGTTAAACTCATATTGATCTGTACAAGGAAAACATATTCCCACTGCTTCTCATCCTCCTTTCAGATGATCCTGCATCAAATAAATAAAGGGCTGTTTTCCAAGCCTGGCTTTGGAGATTTTTTTCAATGATATAGCAGATAAACAGTTGCTTGCTGACAGTGAAGGTGCCAAAGTGATTTTTTGATGATATAAGCTGGGCTGGGAGGGAGGAGGGACAGGAGAGGTTGCTGAACGTGATGGAATGAGGAGGAAGGTGACAGGCAGGGCTGGGACAAGGACACTGGGATGATGGGAGACAGCTCAACACAAGGTGGGGGGATGTGTGGTGGGGAAGGGAATGCCCAGTGCCAGGAACTGGATCTGGATTCCTCTCTCAGGAAATCCCAGCAGTGCTCTGAGCTCTGTCCCCAGAGAAAACAGGGTCTTTACTCAGCTCTGCTCCAGACCAGGATCCTGGGCAGAGCACAGCTATCTTCATTTCAGGAATAGACACAAAGCAGGTCACAAACCTTCTGCCACTTGCACCTTGGGAGTTTTTCCTTCCCTAGCACACATGTGTTGGGTGTAGGATAAATGGGGTGGACAGGGAGCTGAGTCCCCATCCCATGGCCACAGGACAAGGATGTATTTCCTCTCCTCATGGCTGGTTCCCAACACTGTGAGAACTTTAGGGGCAGAGGAGAGGCTTCCTGGTGTCCTGCACAAACCCTACATGTCCCTTATTCCTTCGGGCAGTTCTCTCCCACATCCCTGGCCTCGGTGCTCCCAGCTCTTTGATGGAGCTGAGTGCTTCCCTGCACACAGCCCTGAGATATTCCCATGAAAGGCTGTGTCTAACTGTGAAGTATTATTATTGCACACCTTTTGGAAACTGCCTTGAGACGTCTTGGAATGATAAGGTGCTATAAGGCGGGGAAGTTGTGCAGAGATAAATTCACTGTGAAATGTGTTTTGCTAGAGACATTTATGTAGCATATCATCTTATCAAGGAACTTTGCCCAAGAAACAAATTCTCATGCCTGTATAAAGAGACTATAATTGAACTGTTGACTCACAGTTATGGGAAAAGACAGAGTGGGGGAAATTTTCCAGGGCCTCTAGGACCCCAAGGAGGAATATAATTAAGTAAGACATAATTGGAAACCTAAAGCAAACCCATTGACTGTGAGTGAGTGCTGAAACAGCAAGGCAGGAGAGCTGGGTGGAGCTGAATTTGCAAAGCAGATGGCTGAGGATTTGTAGGTCACCAGCTCTTGGATCTGCTGGGCCAGGATGGGGTCAGGGTACCATATGGATGAAGGGCAAAAAAGACAACACATCCGAGCAAGCCCCGCTCCTGCTTCCCCAGAAAGGTTCTGCTCGCTCAGGAACACCACAAACTCTCACACCCTTTTTTTCACAAATTCTCAAGAAGACATTGAGTCCCAGGCTTCTTCACTGACACCAAGGCCAGCACAGGCTTCAGTTATTTGAGACCACGGAGCCAAGAAGGAATCATGAAGAGGTTTCAATGCCAAATGGACTTGAACTCTGCCCTTGCCCCTGCTTTAGGCTTGGCTCTGCCAGCTTCTGCAACAGATCTGTTTTATAAACTGATTTTCCTCCTTGATGACAATTTTTATGAACTTTAATTTATTTTTTTTTCTCTTTCTGTCATTGAGAATGTATGTAAGAAATGCAAGAATGTAAGAAACGGGAAGCAGGAGAGAACACCATCTCTGTCTCTGTAACCCCCAATTTATGGCTCACTGGTTAGCACACAGTTTTAGGGTGAGAAGTGCCACACTGAGGACTCTGTTGTGGATTACCTGGGCTGGGTTTCCTCTTGTTAGTACCAACACCCACCAGATTATCCAGAGCATCAGCAAACCCTCGTGGCTGTTGTGGCTCTCTACCCTAAACCAGAAGAGGGGGCAGAGCAGATCCACGTCTCCTGCTCAGAAGTTGTGCCCCTCATCTCACGTTGCTGCAGCTGATCTCTATTTTCCTTAAACTCTACAGACAGTGTCTTCAGAACTTAATTTGATTTTGATTGATTTTTTGAAACTTGAAACACTTGTAAACTAATTTTCAGTGTATTACTCTTGTCAACTCTTAAAGATTTTGTCAGTAAGAATTTGCTGAACAGACACAGTAATTTTGTTTCTCATTTTGGCAGATCACCCCTAAAGAGGAAAGTGGGGAGGAGGGGGTGTTATTATAGCTGCAGCTATTAGAATATACCTTCCAATAACTCTGCTCCTATTTATGAGACATTTCAGAGCCATTTCTGAGGGCAGCCTCGAGGAGCTCAAGGTGTACATGTGTGTGTAATGGCATAAAACCTCCCCATTTGCTTGTTCACCCTCTCCTGGAGTGACTTTTAGCTCTGAGGGTGATGCCTTAGGATTTTAGCTATTATATTTTTCATATATTTGTAGTCCTGTAATTCTTATATATTTATGTATATAATATCTTATATAATTCTGTATAACTCTTAAGTCCATATACTGTGTTACCTGCTGCTTTCCCATTTTGGGCAGACACAACAATTCCTCTCCAGGCCTGGCAATCAAGGACACCTCACTGCCTCAGGCCCTGAGAGATGTGAACAGAAGTGAGTTGGGGGGAGCAAACTTGGCGTAAATTACTTCATTACCTGAAGCTGTAATTGGCAGATGAACCCCCAATATGCAAATGGACTGAATGTATAAAAGTGTGAAAACCTGACATCCATTTCTGGGTGTAGCCCCTGGGGGGGCCCTCATCTGCCTGAAATGTACCTGAAGGGCCTTCAATAAATAGAACTGATTCTTATTCCCTTAATTTTGTCTGGCCTCTGTTTTCAGTAGCCCTCAAGAAAGGCACCAAGGGGAGCTCACATTTGGGTTCTAAGATCCCTCACTGCTAAGGTTCACCTCACAGTGGCCTCAGCAGCCCAGAGAAGGAGAGCAGCATCCTCCAGGACCGAGCCCTGCACGAGGGCTGAGGAGAAGAGCTGCTGACACTGCCTGCAACACCACGGGCTGGGCACTGCTCCAAATGGCATCCTTGCTTCTCCCAGCCAAGGGGGAAATGCCACCAAGGGCTCCCAAGATTTCTCCCTCAGTGTGGATGACACCATGAAAAAGAAGTTTGGTGCAGTGTTTCTTGGGATGGGGATGTTAAAAGCCCATCCTGAGCAGCTTTAGGAATGTAAACCAACATGTCCACGCTGGCTGGGATATTAAAATGGAGTGAGGAAGCAGTGGCTGCATTGCTGCAGTCTCTGTTTTGTTTCTCTTAATCAAGGTGGCTTTTCAGGGAAGTTTATTCCTCCTGGATGTCTCAGTGCAACCTTTGGATCATGTACCCTGTTGCTTTTTGAGATGGGGAGTTTAACTCTTGACCTCTTGTCTCTTGGTGCTTTCTAGATTGTCCTGACCAGCAGGGTGTCTGGGGGAGAGATTTGTATTTAAAAAATGGGCAAAATCCGTCCAAGCTTTAGCTCAGCTGTGTGGGTTTTGTATTGTCAATGGCACGTTCATCCCACCTTGTTCCCTCTGCCCTTCCTTGTTTTGCTTTATTCCCTCTCAGGGAAAGGCTCAACTTTTCAACTCCAACACTCAGAATATGCTGATTGCAAACTGGAATCTGAAAAATTGCAGTGGCCTTTTCCTAGGGGAAAAAATATCAGGGGAAATAATTTTTTTTTTTTTTTAATTTTTAATTTTTCCTTCTGAAACAGCAAACAGGATGGAGATGAGACACAACAAGGGCTTCCTGCCATCTGGGCTGGAAGATCTGCTCAGCACTGCTCTCTTCATTCTTCCATCACTTGCATCTCTCATCAATTATCATCGCAGAGCTGGTCGATATTGAAATGAAACTGCCAGGGATTGATAGCAGAGTCACTGAAGTGTCCTGCACAAACGACGTTTTCCTCATTTTGGGGCCAGGGAGGATGAGCCAGGGTGGGTGGAGGCTGGGAAGACACACATGGTAAGGCATTTACCTTCTCAGAAAACCTGACAAAATGTCCAAACTTAATGCTCTGCCCCGTGGATCACTAATGTATTCCTGGGGACAGCTTTTGCTGCTAATGCAGTATTTCTCAGAGCACTTTCCAAGCCCTCTAGTGGGACTTGCTGCTTTCTGTGCTTCTTGAAAGCTGTCACAGGCAGGCAGAGCAGGTAAATCTACGTTGATAAGTTGGGGGTTTTGAGCTGAGTTAGTAAACACAGGTATTTAAGGTGCACCTGTGCCCCTTTAGATTCATTAAATTCATATTGCACAAAGTTGAGGACACCCAGGCCGCCTGCAGCAATGGTTGCACATCCTGCAGTTGGTTGGCTCCCTGATCTTTCCCCCAAGGGAGGCATAGACCCCGCGTGGCAGATGTGAGCTCTGGCACAACAGACTTGATCTCTGTAGTTACCACTCATGGATCCATCAGCAAAATAATGCAGGGCCTCCTAGGAAGCTCAAACTCCATGTGGAAAACCACAGGGTGACAGATTTTTAGGGATAATTTATCCCTTATTAATAATATGTAATACTAATATTTATTTATAATAATACTTTTTTCTATATATTATAAATAATAGATATAATAAATTATATACAACAGAATATATAAATAGAATATAACAGAATACATATATTGTATATATTATAGATATTATATATTATATATATATAAAACCAATATAGAATACTATATAATATATAACAATATATTATATATTAAATATAATAGAATATAAATATAAAATATATAATATAATATATAATATTATAGAAAAATGTATATAATAAGCAATAATGTACTGGATATTATATTATATTATATTATATTATATTATATTATATTATATTATATTATATTATATTAATATTTATTTATAGTAATATTTATATATAATAATTAATATTATTTATCCCTTTCCTGTGCCAATCTCTTCACAGGGAGGGAAGAGGAGGAATTTCTTGGGACGATGGCAGCTCCTATTCAGCAAAGTCCTGCTTCTCATGGGCATGTCCAGCATGGCTTTACAGTGCTGGTCCCACAGCTTAGCAGAATTTGGATCCTAAAGCTGCAAATCTACAGTTGCTGCCTCTATGTAATTCCCTCCACAGAGGAAACTGAAATGTAAATGGAATGTTTCAGGACAGAAGATGGAATTTCTCTTTCTCAAAAAATCATGCTTAGTAACCTTTGAGAACAAGGTCAAGATGTTTCCATTAAAAAACTAGAATAGTTAAAAAATCTCTTTTAAATTAAAAACTTAAATATAAAATGTACAGAGTTGTCAGACAAAAAGGCACAAAAGCATTTGTCAGGGTGTTCCAGACAGCAACACAAACCTGGCCACTGCCAGAGCATTGGCCTGAGCCAGCCCTGCTCCCCAAACCAAGCCCGCTGCCAGCACAGCCTCAGCAACGCAGTTTCTGACTCAAACTGTCTCCAACTCTCCCACAAAGGACTGACTCCTAACTGTCCTGTTTCCTTGGTGTCCTGGTTTAGGGTAATTTTGGGAGAAAAACCTTTAAAGGGGTTTCCTCTAGAAAAATAAATTCAAGTGGCTCCTCCCCCAGCTGGTTTGAGAAAAAGATTTCCTTGGACAAAAAGTGGAAAAAAATGTTTATTTAACAGGTAAAGCATTCACCAGCACGAAGAAAAAATGAACAATATTAAACAATAAAACCTCTTCCTGTTCTGAAGAGATGACAAACTCAGAAAGTCCCCCTGCTGGGCTGTAGCTCGGCTCACTTAGTCTCTTATCAGTCTCTTATCAGTCTCTTATCAGTCCCTTTGGCTCTGGAAATGCCATGGCCCAGGCCTGGCCTGGTGGGCTGTAGGTGAGAGCTGCCAGTGCTCCTCTGGGTGTTCAGTCAGAGCAGGTTTAAACAGGTGCAAGGAAAAGAAAACCCACGGTCCAGGGAAATTCTCTGCCTCAGCTTGCTAAAACTAACGAAAAGCAAAGGAGAGCTCTGTCCTGCTGTCTGTCCATCCGCAGACAGCACAGTCCAGGAGCAGGAATGTGGAGGGCTGAGTGCCGTTTCTGAAAACAAACTGAGCTTCTCTTTCGTCTTCGTTCTCAGAACCAGTCTTAAAGGTGCAAAATTATTATCTATCATGAACAGAGCAGACATCTGGGGATATAAGCATCACACAGCCAACCCAGGGCACTTGGGAAGTCACAGCGTAAACAGCTCGAGAGCGAGCAGCAGAGCCCCAGTGCTCAGTGCTGGCTGAGCTGAGCACCCAGCCCTGATCCCAACAGCTCGGTGCCATTCCCCAGCCCCCCAGTGCCTGTGCAGAGCTGAGCCCCCTCCCTGCTCCTTGCAGGAGCACCGAGTGACACACACCCACCTTTGCCACACCATATTTGTGACCCAAATATCTGTTACAATGTTAGCCCCTCTCCTGCTGCTCACTGCCAGGTGCTGTTGGAAGTGGAAGGAAGGGATTTTGTTTCGAGCACAGGGATATTTTCATCCCTGGCTGCTCTCAGCTTGGCCTGGCGTGTGCTGCTTTGAAGGGGCCGGTTTTTGCCTGGCCACCCTCCTGCCTGCCCATCCTGTGTCCCCAGCGAGGGCTCCTCCAGCATATGCTGCTCCTCAGCATGCTGCTTGCACAATGTAATTATCTGGAGCTGTTTCCTCCAGTGCTCACTTTCCCATTGTTCTGTTTTTATTTGGCTTCCAAGGCCCTACTTCCTCTCTCTTTTGGTCTGGGTTGTTTTCTCTTCCAGAGAAATTGGTGTATGCAGTGATTTGATCCCATCCCTAGGCTGCATTTGAAGGATATTGTCTGTTTTCAGAATTCTCAGCTGTGTTTATGCTCCAGGCTCCAAACCTCTTTCTCCCACTGAAAAGAGGGAGCAAATCCTCCCTTTGCCTCATGCCCTGCAGAGCCACTGGCTCAGGCATGTATTGTTTGAAATAACCATTAACCTCCCCAAAATGTGGGTCACTTTCTATTGCAATGACAGATCTTTCTCCCCATTTTTTCTGTACCCTTTTCTATTGGCTACAAAGACACCAATGCACGAGTTCTTGAGAATGTGCCCAACTTGCTGTTGGGCAAAAAAGTTCCCCAGAGAGGGGAGGTGCTTTGTGGGCCACAGAAAACAAAACCAGAAAATCTCCAGGTGTGATTCCACTGTGATCCCAAGGGTGAAAGAAACTGTTTAAGGGCACCAGACACTGTTTTTTGTTTTTTGTTTTTTTTTTTCAGGGATGAGGGTCTATGGATAAAGCTCTGCTGTTAGATAATCAGCAGCTCCTGCACTGAAGCCAATTTCTGGTACCCAGAGCTGGGAAGTTTAGTTGCAATTCTGCCTCCTTGGAGAAACCTGCTCTGTTCCCTGCCTGTACAGAGGGTCAGGGCTTAGAGGCCCATTGTGATCAGCTCCTCCCTTTATCCAAAGACACTTAAAGGTGGTCCCAGTGGATCTGAGGAGGCTTTGTTCCATGGCTGACTGGTTAACTGCAGATTGCTGTGATTTTCCACCAGACCCCCTTTTGCATCAGTCCCCAGGGAAGAGTGTGAATCCCTCAGGAAAATGCCAGAGCAAGATGACCCCTGCCCACTGCTAGTTTATTTGGGGTTAAACCAACCCTCAGTCACCTGCAGTGCTGGATTTGGGATCAGAGAGGTCATCAGTGAGCTGTGACCTTGCTAGGTGACCCTCGCTCCTGCTCTCTGGGACACCTGCTGGCTCTCAAAGCCAACCCTGTGCTCACTGGCAGCCCGGGTCCCAGAGCTCCCTGAGGATGCCAGGCAGCCACTGCAGCACACGAGAGAATCCCAGCCCCTCGCATTAATTCTCTCTCACATCTTCAGAGGAGTATGACAGCAGCAAACCCTCCAAGTGAATCCTAGCCCTATATTAATTCGCTCCTAGGTCCAGCTCTCTGATCTGCTGTCATCTGAAAGTGATACTAATGCCAGGTTTCCATACCCAGCGTCCCGCTGCGCCTCCCGCTGCAGTCAGAGTCATGCTGGGAGAGATCAGCTCTGCTTGAGAAGGGTAAACCAAGTGCTTGATTTCAAACAGCATCAAGTAAGGCAAGAGAGAATCTGGAGAGGGGGAAGAGGGAGGGGGTGAAGGAATGAATGGCTGGGAACACGTTCTTTTGAAAGGGGTGAGTGGTGATGAGTGCAGATGAGCTTCTTCCTCTCTCTGATCTCTGCCCATCTTTGCTGCCCACACCCCCGAGTTTTTTCCTCCAGTTGTCCCAGTCCTCTCTTGCAAGTCCAATTTCCTTGCCCCACTTAAACCTAACGAGGCTCTTTTCACTGCAGAGAAAGTCTGAACTCCCCAAAGAACAGAACTGTCCCAGCTCTGAGGAATAAGCATGAGGCTGCTGGCTGCAAATCTTCCCTTGCTATCAGCTGCCAAGCCCGTTTCGTGCTCAACTGCCCCGAGCACTGCTGGGGAGATGTAAGGTCCGGTTCACCATCAAAGTAACAGGCACTGGACAGGTTGGGCTGGGCTGTCCAGCTCTCTCACCAGCTGACAGCTTCTGACAGCCAAACCCTCTTCCTCTTCTTCATGTACTGTTCCAACCTGGCGAGGGGAAGGTGAACGCTGATTTAATCTGACACTTCAAGAAAAGAATAAAGATACTTCAATATAGACATCGCCTTTCCTCCAGAATGTTCTCTGAATATTTTACTGGCCAGCAATGCTGCAATATTTTTGTGAAGGTCAGTAAATGTTACTTAAGAAAGCCAAAGAAAAACTATTTGTAACAAGCAACAGTTACTCCTAAAAAGAGCAGGAAAGAGCTTTGAACAGATCCAAAGTGATTTGTAGTAATGCCAGCTTTGCTTTGTTTTCTTGATTGTTTTTCCCCCAAATGTTTTATTTACTCAGTTTCTGAGATACCTTCAGAAACCTAATTTCCAGAAATATCTTTTTTTCTCCAGCAATTTTAGAGAAGGGATCTTGGATTGGGAAATCTTAGGATAATGTCCTCCAAAGCTCTCGTCCTTTCTGCCAGTTCTGGCTGCAGATACCCAGCACGCCCCACTGCAAAGGTGGAGCACAGAGCCAGGAGCAGAACTTGTGGTCCCAAAGGCTCTGTCAAACACAGGCTGGGGGTCTCTGCCGGGGGACCTGGAGTGTCCCCTCCCCTCACTCTGTCTTGGCAGCCACAGCCATGGCTGAGTGGGGACAGTGCCTGGCCTGGGGCTCAGGGCAAGCTGCCAGGGCAAGGGTGGGTGTGTGGGGTGTGGGCAGGGAGAGGGACTGTGGTGAAGTCTCCAGTTCCTCAAGGAAATTGTCACAGCACATGGATGCTTTACATTCCTCCATCTTTCAGGGAAAAGTGAGAACCAGCAGGGCAGGGGCAATAAAAACCAGTGGGGAGATCATATCTCGCATCTCCAGAGTTGCTCCTGATGTCTGCCTTGTTTGAGATCCCAGTTGCTGAAGGGTTCAGGCCTTGAGTGTGACAGCATCCAGCATCCCCTCGGAGCATCCCTGCTGCTGGGGGAATGCCCCCAGCTCTGCCCAGGGCAGTCTGTGGCAGGGGAGGGGGCTGGCCCTGCTCAGCTCCAGGTTTATGGCAGCGTGGCTCTCTCCACTGGCTGCTGCCTTATGCTGTGCCACTACATTTGATGTTCCCTTTTTTAAACGTTAGGAAATCAGTACTTACCAAGTGCTGGCCCAGAATTTATTTGACTTTAATTTCCCTTTATGACCCCGTCTGCTAATCTCTATTGCACAGATAAAGAGAGGTAACCCAGGCATCATTACCCGTGATGTGGAGAATTTTCTGCAGTTCAATTATAATCTCTTTTTTTTTTCCCCTTGAGCAATAAAATCTCTCTGTCTCTCTCTCTCTCTCCCCCTTTCTTTTCCTTTAAACTTGTTCTCATAACTCTTCCTCTCCCGCTCCCAAGATGAGGTTAGGTACTTTTGTGATGTCTTCTTGTTTGTGGGAGTCAGAGCAGTTTCCAGCTGGAGCAGAAGGCTCAGAGACGTGCACGTGTTGTTTAATGCCTGCCTGGGAGATGCAGGAGGCACAGGTGAGGCACGAGGAGGGGATGGAATAGATTAGCACATGGGAAGGGCTCCGAGTTCTGCACAGACAGCTCCTTATGGATTGTTTTCAAGCTCCCTCTCTAGAAATGCCAGCATGATGGGTGGCAAAGATGCTGCTGAACTGCTGGTTTAATTTGCCTTTTAGAGGCGTTTTAGGGAAGGCATCTGGTTCCAATCTTGCTGCCCCTTTGAAAGGCCGTTCTCATTTGTCTGCAACTTCTTTGAAAGGTGAGTAATTCTCAACATATTTTTCTTGGGCACCTCACCCTGGCAAGGAGATCTTTCATGTGTGCTTGTGACCTTTAGGACAGCAAAGCCATCGATATATCTTTGGTGCATGTGTTGTCCTTGTCATCTGGTAATTATTTACAAGCTTTGATTTCAAAGTTTGAGCCCCAGGAAAAAAAAAATAATAATGTATTTATTTTCCATTTATCTTTCTCTATTTTTTTTTTATTAGGAAGTCTCTATTTTTTTTTAACATTTTATAGTTTAATTTTACTTAAATTTAAACCAAACAGAAGAGTAGATGAACAAAAAGAAGCAGGAAGACATCTAAGTAAGGATGAAGCTGGCCTTGAAAAGGACATCAAAATGACATAGTTCTGACTTGTGTATTTTATTAATATTAGTAGTCACTATTAATAATAACAATAATACTAGACATATTATTAATAAAATAAATTAATAAAATTAATAAAAATCTCCAGTTGGGGATGCCAACTGGACCTCCTCTGAGTTCAGTCTTCTGTTTTCATAATGAAAGATAACCTGTCCATCAGCAAGGATTGGTTGCACCTGAATTCAATTAGAAAATTAACAGCTGATGGGCTCTGGGGCTAAAGCCCTCCCCAGATTCAGGTGAAGGCTGTCAGAAGTCAATCTGAACATCTCAGTTGCATGAATCAAAAGCCAGTGTAGCTACAGGACTCCAGACTTGTGGAAGCACAGTCTGAATCTGAAAGGTCCTGCTGCATATGTAGGAAGACAGATGGTGGTGGAGCTTGCAGCCTTCTGGCAGGACGAAATGATTTATCCCTAAGCTATCTCTAATGGAAAAACATCTGAGGGCAGCCTGAAACACAGGCACTCTGGGAGGGAGGGACCACTTGTAGGGACCAGGCTGGCTATGGCTGGAAATAAAATGCATCTGTCCTTTATAAAGCAGCAAGTTTTTAGCACAGACAGCACAAGACACCCACGTCCTGCTTCCTATCCTCAGGCATTTCATCCAATTTCATTGTCGGATTAACTTCCTTGCCATAAGAGTGGCCCAGAGCATTTATTTCTTCAGTGCTACTGCAAGAATTTTCTCAGCACCAGCAGCAAAACAATGACTTGCTGTGTATTCTGAGGGTATTTTAATGATCCTATCTCCATATCTGTTTAAATTTACAGTACAGCAGAGCTCTGACTGGCATATGGTTGTCAGCCAAGAGAAAACCGTGCGTCTAGGAAGCAGATCAATGTTGACATTGTGAAGGTACCTCTGGAAAGAATTAATCAAGTCTGATCTTTGCATACCCTCTCAGTATGGATTTTCATTAGACGTGGTGCTGTCTCCACACAGAGAGCCCAAGGTGCTCTCCTCAAGGTCAGCCACTGAAGGGGATGAAGGCAGGAGAGTCTGTGGGTTCTGGGGGCACAGGATAATGTCCTCCAAAGCTCTCGTCCTTTCTGCCAGTTCTGGCTGCAGACACCCAGCACACCCCACTGCAAAGGTGGAGCACAGAGCCAGGAGCAGAACTTGTGGTCCCAAAGGCTCTGTCAAACACAGCCTGGGGGTCTCTGCCAGGGGGACCTGGAGTGTCCCCTCCCCTCACTCTGTCTTGGCAGCCACAGCCATGGCTGAGTGGGGACAGTGGCTCAGTGCCTGATCTGGGGCTCAGTGCAAGCTGAGAGGAAGAGCTGGGACATCAGGGCAAGGCATTGAGCCTGGATGTAGAAGTTTAAAATAGGCTAAAAACATGTGGGAAATGGCTGTGTGGAGGGAGAAGGGTTGAAATTTCATCGAATCATAGAAGGCATGCACAGGGATCATCCAGCCCAGCCCCTGTCCCTGCCCAGACCCCCCAACAGCCCCACCCTGGGCATCCCTGGCAGCGCTGGCCAAACGCTCCTGGAGCTCTGGCAGCCTCGGGGCCGTGCCCATTCCCTGGGGAGCCTGGGCAGTGCCAGCACCCTCTGGGGGAAGAACCTTTCCTGCTCTCCAGCCTGAGCTGCCCTGGCCCAGCCCCAGCCCTTCCCTGGCTCCTGTCCCTGTCCCAGAGCAGAGATCTGTGCCTATCCCTCCTTGTGATTTGAACTTGTGAATAAATTCCTAGGAAAAGAACATTCTTCCTTTAATCAAGGGACCAAGGGAACCATCAGGCCCCTGGCTCAGCCTTCATTCAGCTCTTTTAGGTGGACTTGAGCTCCAGGAGATGCCTGAGCTGAGCTCTAGGCTGCCTTATCTCACCACCTGGTTGACTGAGGCTATGGCCACGCTGTGTCACAACTTGTCACCATTGATTTGGGCTGGTAGTACCAATCTGTGCCAGGGCAGAGTGAGCCTGCAGCTCCATTGCTCCTGAAGGTAAAATCAAGCCCTTCATTAGGGTTTGTTATTAGGAGCTGTTAGTTGAAATGGGGCTTAGTGATATGCCCACAGTGAGGCACAGAACACTCATATTCCTTAGGCAGGACTTAAACCACCCAAAAAGGAGAATGCACCACGCACTATGTTTCACAAATGTTGTGTTTCATGACAGGGTCAGCGCAGGCATCATGAGTATGGGATCTAAAAGGTAATCGGATTAATTAACAGAACTAAAGCTATCTAGTAAACAGATTCTGAATTTGTAATAAATAATTAGCCATCAGAAATGTCTCTTAATGAACTATTAAGTGACTTAAGGGTGGAATTCTCAGATGACATGAAAATATCTGACACAAAAAACCTCTTTTCCAAATAAATAATGGCCTCATTAATATTGAAAAGAACAGCATGCTTTCACTATTTCTTGTGTCTTTAAGTACTGAACAGGTTTATAAAATAGAAAACTATCCAGTATGTGCTGACTGCTGCCAGAAACCATTTTTTTTAAGAACTGTTATTGAGAGTCATTAATTATCTGCAGGTCCCATTTGCTCTGAATCAGTGACAAACTTTGTGAGATTTTGGATGGTTTTAATTAATGCAGGAATATGAGATGTAATATGCTTCTTGTTTGAACAATTATTGTCCTAACACAACCCTTGAATTAAAGGATTATGGGGAAAATAAAAGTAAATGAGATGCTACAGATCTGTGAGCAGAACCCGCCTGAGAAGGAACATGTGAGTCTGTGTAGGCTCACATGGCGCTGCCTGGAAAAACTGCTGTGGCTGCACACACCTCATCCCAGCACAAAGATCTTCTGAGGACAACAGACAAGTTGGTACCAAGATGAAATACACATTTTTTCAAACTAATGAGACAAACAGCTTATGTTTCGATTTCAAATCTAATCAAGATGCTTGGAGGGGCTCTTTTCTCTTTTTGATTCAATGCAAGCTGCTTCTCCCCTCCTATCCTGTCCTCTCCCTCTCCTCTTCCTCTCCCTTTCTTTCTTTTTTTCATTCTTCCCCTTTTCCTTTTCTCCTTCCTCACTGACTTAATGACAAATGCATTGGAGTAGTGAGGAGGACAGGCAGAAAATCCAGGTGTCATTGCCCAGGCTGCTTTCCCCACACAGGCTGATCCAACTGTGCAGGGCCTCGTGCCTATGAACACATCCCTCCATGGAGATTTGGTGTTTACAGCTGTCCTAACAAGACTACCTGGCTCCCAGATGGGAGAGATCTCCTTTCTGGCCAGCTCAAGCAGACATAAAGGACTTTGGGTCTTCCATGTCACTGGTTTTAATGGGTGGGGTGTCTTATCTCTCCCAAACAAGGCAGATACTGCTGCTCCAAGCAGAATTTGTGCTGTATTTAACAGGCATGAGCTGTACAGTGGAACAAACAGCAAACACTGAGCAGCTCTTCAGCATTTAGAGAGACACATCAGGAGGGCATTGAGTCCATCAGAGCTGTGCTTTGACACTGCCACAGCTCTGCTGGCCAGGGAAGCAGTCTGGCTTAGTTCACAGAACTCCTTTGCCTTCACAGTGGTGTAAAAAAAAAAATATGTCTGGGTGTTTGCCTTTGATTTCTCAAGGACCACACTTTCACTCATAATTTCACTGAAAAGACTAATATTATTCTGCTCCAGTAGGATGCTGGATCCTATTTAACTTTCAGACCTTGTCTTAAGCTGCCACATTTTCATGAATATACTGGCGCCATCTGAATGCTCACGAATAAGGGATAACATGACTGTGCATAGCAGATGAGTCAGAAACCTGGAGCTTTTGCCTATGATAATTTTTTTTTTGTTATTATTTTTGCACCCTGCCAGCTGTTGATCTTGCTAATGTGCCGCTTAGCAGCCAAGTTTTGTTCCCTCTTAGTTAATGAACTATGGCAAGAAATCACTGGCCAGTGGCTGGTTTTAAAGTTAATAGTGAATGGTCCATGAAGCAGAAATGCCCCAGACCAGTGGATCTGGAGACCAAGCAGTGCTGTTGTCAAAAATGATGGAGAGAAGAAGGTAGAACAGTCTTGTATCACCCTTGGTGTAACTAAACTTCTTGGACACGTGCTGAAGTTAAATCTTAGGAGCTATTTCTTTGGGATGGACAAGGATTTGGGATCTGGTAAAATATACCACTCTTGATCCAAAAAACCTTGTCTCACTAGAGATCCCCTGCTTCACATGACAGAGCACAGCCATACATGTTCTCCACAGCCTTGTGTACACAACCCTCAGCCACAGAGTTTGGTGAACACTGCCTCAAGTCCAGAAAATCTCTGTAAGTGTTGGGAATCACCTGAATTACGAATATCTTGGTGAATGGGCAGTGTGAGTCCTGCAAATGTGCCCATCAGGGGGCTGAGGGATAATCACGCTGAGTCCACACCATCAGCTGCAGGGAGTGCAGGTGGAGAAGAGATGGCTGGGTCTGTGCTGGCCAGTCTTTTCCTCTGGAAGGAGCAGGGCTGTGCTGCAGCTGCTGTTCCCTGCCAGCAGCCAGCCTCATTCACATTCCAGAGCTGAAACCCAGCCTGCTGCCAGCTCACCCCTCTTGCAGGGGCTGCAGGAAGAGCTGTGGTTCCCTGAAGCCCCTTCTCAAACACCTTGGCCCTCTGCTCTGTGGAGCCAGCTCTCTCTCCTCTGCCTCTTGCTTCTTCTTTTGTTGGCGCTGGGATTTCTTGTGGACCCTCCGCTCCCCCTTCCAAGCACCTCTTGGTTATTAAAATGCAGCTCAGGATAGTTCACTTTGCCTGGTACATTATCATTCCTCGTTAGAGACCCCTCCAGGGCCTGTGATATGCCTGCACTGACTTTATAATTACAAAGTCAATTTCTAAACAGACATTTGCAAATAAGTCAATTTAAATACCGAGATTTGCAAACAATAATTAAGCAGTAGCTTCTTTTTTAATATCTATATATATAATTAATGCCCATGGGCTTTCAATTTTACCTTGCCACTGTGTAGCTTGCAATTGTTTGTTGAGCTAAACCATTCTCAGGAAGCAAATCAAATCAAATCAAATCACTGATGGGTTTTAAAGCTGTTTAAGAAAATACCCTACCTCGTTTCATCCCAAATCCATATGCCCTCTCTTATACAGTCCCCAGTCCACCCAACAGCTGTAGGGAAATAGCAGCAGGTGCCTCACATGAGCTGGGCAGGTTTCCCCTTCAGCATAAGGATGGTGACTTAGTCTGCCCAAAACTACCCAAAACCACAACAAACTGGGGGAGACTGAGTGGATAAAGCTGAGCAATAAAATACTCAGTGAGTACAAGGGTAAATGCACTCTGGATGAGATGAACATGTCTACCTCAGGTTTCCTCCAAGGATGTGCAGTGTTGAGAGGAACAAATTCTCTTGTTTCTATCCCCCAAAAGGGGAGGAATGTCTCTCCTTTTCTTCGAGGCAGGTCCTCCTTACCCCCCTTGTCTCCCTACAGACAGAAGAAGGTGTGGCAGGACTCCCCTGCCCCACCAGTCTGGTTCACCAAAGCACTAACACTGTCATGGAATCCAGACTTTGGGATCAATGGGAAGATGAGGCATGAATAGCTGACCCTGGACACAGAGCGGGGATACAGAGTCTTGTTAGGAGGCTCCTCTTCTAAGGCTCTCCTACCACCTCATCCATGTTGCCTCCAGCTTTGTTTTGCCACAGATTCTCATACTCTGGCTTTCCTGCCTTTCCTCCAGTCCCTGCAACAGGACATTTTTTTGTGGACATCTATAAGCTGCAGAATCCATGAGGAGAGAACAGAGCCTGCTGATTTCCTGTCCTGCACTCTCTGGGTTGTCCCAGCAGGTTGTGAGTGTGTGGTCAGAACACAGAGCCTGGTGAAGAATGAATCTCCACAAGGCCTTGACTGGAAAACTGTAAGGAAAGGCTGAGTGCAAACTCTTTGCATGTGCCTCATGGTGCATTAAAGACGGATTCTTTCCTGGTTCGTGCTTCTGCTCAGTAATTTCAAAGGGCTTACTCATTATTTTTGTGTTGGTTCCACATTTTTGAGCGTGCTCGTATCTTAGCTCATCAAACTTTAGCCAGCTGGGGCCAAAAATATCCCTGGCATGATCAGTTCGTTCATGCAAGCCCCAAACCTTCATTTCTCAATTCAAATAGACATCCACCATCAGTGTATTTGAAGGGAACGTGGTTCTCAGGATCACTTTGGGTGACATTGCTGGACGCAGCCTTTCTTTGCACCCCAGTACTCAGCATCCAATTGCTATAAATACGAGCAACAGTTATCCATCCCTTCTTTTCCATTTTTATGGATGTTCAAGGACAATAACTTAAAGCTCTTGCTGCTACTCAGCACAAAAACAAATAACAGAACCACTCTGGCTGTGATGCATTTCAGCAGCATAACTTAGACATGCCACCGTTATATGAAGTTATAAATACCTATCACTTGACAATGCCAGTGGTTTTCAGCAGGGGAAGGAGGATGAAAAAAATAGGAAAAGAACCCAAACCTTGAGCCGTAGTTGCTATAGCAATTAACAATGCGTCCTCCAGGAGCCAGGGATGCTGATGCAGCTAAAACAAATGTTTGTGTTTGACCATGGTGGGGACGGTGACAGATTAGGGAGTGCTGGCCTTGAGCCTTGGTGTAATCCAATTCTAAATAAACCATAAATCTAAGTGCAGACTGGCAAGCCCGAGGGAATACCAATATGAGCAGGGCAGTTTTGGTTTCTGTGAGGGGCAGAGGTCAGGAGGGAGTGATAGTGGGATGGGTGTAAAAATCCTGATGGAGAAGTTTGTGATTGGGAGCTTTTTGCCAAAGGACACAACCAGCCTAAAGCCATCACCTCTCACTGGTTCCCAGTGGGACTCCCTCCTGTAGGAGCCTCTAAGCATTATGGACCTCTTCATTTCAGGGCTGAACCACAGAATCACAGAATGGTTTGGGTTAGAAGAGACATTAAAGCTCATCTTGCTCCAACCCCCTGCCATGGGCAGGGACACCTTCCACTATCCCAGGCTGCTCCAAGCCCTGTCCAGCCTGGCCTTGGGCACTGCCAGGGTTTGGAGCCTTGAAGCCAGAGAAAGAAGGTGTGTTAAGAGAATTCATTGATTCCTCCCCATCATGGGAGATGGCCTGGGTAATCCATCCCTTCCAGCTGAGCCCACACTATGCTGTTACCAGAGCTTTGTGAGTCCTTTGGGTCCAGGCTGTGGTGAGAAATGCCAACATCCCCACGGCAGCCCTTGGCGTCAGGCAGTGCAGGGCAGGACTGCACACCTGGGGTTCCTTCTGGGAGAAAGAGAAACCTCTGCCCTGTGGAAGATAAGAGTGATCTGGTGTTTCCTGGCCTCTCTGACACACGGATTCAGCCTTGATATGCCATGAAAAATGAAAATGAGGACAGCTCAGTCAACAGCATGTCTCAGAAATTAATGAGCCCCTTTGCCTTCAACACCTGATAATTACATCTTTCAATTAAATGAACTCTCTCCCTGTCCAAGTTCTTATAAATTAACTCAAAGTGATGCATCATTGTGGGATGCCAAATCTTCCTTCTGCCAAAATCTGTGCAAGCTCCCAGGCCCTCGCGGTGCTGGAGAGTCTTAGACAGAGATATCACAGGAGGGTGCAGTCCTGGTGTCACAGCAGCCCAGCTCTGGGTCACTGTCCCCTGCTGAGACCAGGGCCCTGAGCTCTGCACCTCATCTCCCTGTGAAATGAGGGACGGCAAAAGACCCCGGATGATCCCAGGCAATCAGCTGCCACTGTGGCAATGCCATGTGCAGGGCTGTTTCTCAAGTCCTGCCCTTTGCTTGGACTTCTCACTGCAAAGTCTGGAGCTCCTTTGACTCAGGTCACAGCTTTCATGTGACTGCTTAGAGATGAGAGCCTTAGCGAGGTGGTGGAGTGATGGATTTTCCGTTCTGGGGGGATCCACACCAGTATGGACAGTTGGCTACAGTAAAGGCACTTGCTGTGGCAAGGGACATGTGTCAGGGCACCTGCCACTGTGCTGAGGCCACTTGCCATATTTCCTGCTTGGTTTGGGTACAGAGGTGCACTGTTCAATTTCTTGATGAGCTCACATGAGGTAGAGAGGACTGGTAAGTCACTGTCTCCTCCTGCACTCAAACATATTGTGATGCTTTGAAGGCTCCCAGTTCTACCCCATTTCATCTTTTTCAGTGTGGGGAAAATCCAGACATGAAATGGGGTCTCCTGGTCTAATCCAGTTTGATGCCCGTTGTTACTGAACACAAAATGAGTATATGGAAGTTTGGTAAGTTTAAAGGAGAAAAAGAGAGAGTTTTATTTGAATATTTGGTATTTATAGAATTTTAGAGGTGACTGTGGATTGGAGAATGGAATTACTACTTCTCCAACCACACTGGTCAAACTAATAGTCTGTTAATTATCTCTTCTCACAAAGAAGAATGCAATACAATTATTATTTACATGAACAGTGTGTGAGAACTCCAGTAGAAATATGTAAATATTATCAGAAGGTTAAAGAAGTTTTATGAGAACTTTAAAACTTTTAAAAGAACTATAAAAGAAAACTTAACACTTTTAAAAATCAGGGCAACAGGTGCCCACACAGACCTTCCCAGCTGGAGAAGGCAGGCTGAGTATAGGGAGAGGGGCTGCAGGTGGAGATCCCACCTCCGCAGGGGGAATGTGACAAAACCAAGCAACTGCTTCATTCTCTTTCTATTCTCCCCTTCCCTTAAGTAATCAAGTGCCAGCAGTGCAGGCTAAAGCTGGGTCTTTATAAGCTTGCAATAAATCCACCCAGCTTTTCTAAAGCACAGCAGGCAGCTGATGCAATCACATAATTCAGCCCAAGTCATGGGACAATGGCTGGGAAGGCTGAGGATGGATTTTCCTCTGAAACCCACACGGACTCATATTCCCACTTGCACACTCTCACGCCATCCCAATTAAGGCAATTAGCAGTGACCAAGGGCAACTGCAAAGCTCCAATTAAAGCAGCACAAAGGCTAACATGATCTACAGTGTCATGGAGAAGGTTTGGAACATGCTTCCCCCTACAGCCACTTCCTGGCAGATTAAAGGGTTTGTGCACTCTCTATTGTCCCCTCGCAGACCTCCTGCAATCTCCCCTCCTTCACTAAGCCCAAACATTAATCTCCAGTCTCTGTATCGCCCCATTAATTTGCCCCCTGTCAGGGGTCTCAGGGGAAGACTGTGGCTTTTCTCCCATCATTCTGTCCCACTTCATCTGTAGCCTGCAGCAACAGTGCCCTATTCCTTTTCACCCCCTTAGGGACGGCCAGAGCGTGATTTCGGCTTCAGTGACCTTTCCCTAGCTGGGACTGGTGCTAGGCTGTGTTTTTGCTCTTTGCACTGGCAGGCTGTGAGAGGAAGCAATGGAAACAAGAGCACTGCACACAAGCAAGGGCTGAGAGTGGCACAGGCTGTCTTTCAAACAGTCTGGGGACATGAGCACACCCAGCTGTCCCAGCCACTGGTTCAGACCCAGCAGAGATGGTGAGAGGTGACAGTGGCCAGGTGACAGGTGACAGTGGTCAGCCTCTGGCATCTCCCAGCAGCCTGAGCTGGATGTTCAGGTCAGATCCCGAGACAGGCTCCCTTTGGTTCCTGGTGGACCTCTACTTACCTGGCAAAAGCCACCAGCACATTTAGTGCTAATTGGTGTCCTCATTAGCAGTTACTGCTGCAAAGCCACTTGTGGAATAGCCCCAGCCAGTGAACGCTTTTCCTTAAAGGTGAGGGCTCCAATTAAGGGTTGACAGGGGTAAGATGTTTGCTATCCTGCCTGGAGGAGATGTAGGAACTTCAGGGCTGGAGCTCAGAAACCTTCCACATATTCCTTTAAAAAAACATCCTTTGGTTTGGGTATGGTTGTGAGGGAGAAAATCAAATGGTGTATTTGATACAAAAAAAAAAAAAAAAATCTAGTTCTTTCACCTTTTGACTGTGCTTAGCTTTTCCTTTCTGTTTTAGGTTTCCTTGTGTCTTAGCATTGAGGATAAAACCCATGAAATCCCTTTCGTAATGTTTTTGCTTTGTCCCAAGTAACGCAGACAAAGGGCCTGTCATGAGCTGCTAGAATGGAAATTAATTTTAAAAGCATCATCATTTATCACTTTTATAGGAAAAAAATGAGAAACCAGTGAGATTACAGCAATTGTGGCAGAAATTTCCTGTGCAGGAATAATCAAAAGTTATTTGCAAAAGGGTAATGACACAAAAGTACTCAAAAGAAATTTCAGACAAAAAATCCAAGGCCGTGAAGCTTTGGTTGAGGTTGAACATTTGCCTCTCCCAGTCTGGACCACCCAAAAGTCAGGCCCTGGCAGTGTGATGGTTATTTGTAGGCAGCTGAGAGAGACAGGTGTATTTAGAAGGCAACTCTGGACCAACACCTGGTGTCTGAGCCAGATGGGATGGATGCTCATCCCACGAGGCTGGAAGGAGCTCCTGCAGAAAAACTTTGATTTTCAGCAGCATCAATAACAGCAGTAATAATAATATCGCTGGCAAATGCAGCTTCCCATGGCTGAAATGGGGATCAAAGCAGGGGCAACGCAGGCCATGGAATCATGGAACCCTTTGGGCTGGGGGCTCCAGCTGGGCATGGTTCAAACAACACCAAAGCCCCACAGACACTCCTGCTCTGGCTGCAGGGACCAGGAGCAGCCCGTGGGTCACTTGTTTGTGCTAAGTGCCCACCTGGAGAGGTCGTGCTGTGAGCTGGGGGCGTTTTAGCTCTGACTGGGCAGGAGCCTCATTTCTCGCCTCTGATCGAGGCTGCCACTCCAGAGGAGCTCCTTAAATCGAGCACAACAGAGCTGCTGCTTCCTTTACTTACTTGCTTACTTTTTTCCCTCTTCATGGAATGAGTTAAAGGCCCCACATTCCTCATCTTTTTTTTTTTTTTTTTTCTATTAGAATTTTATCTCTTTCCAGTCTTCCCTCTTCTGTCACTCTCCTGCTTCCCTCACTTGCTCCCTCCAGGAAGTCAGCTAATTATTTCCTGAATGCCCCCAGTGTTATTTTGCCTTGAGAACCTCTCCTGCTGGGACTTCTCACACACTTATGATTCTCTATGTGACAAAAGGTTTCTCAGTTTAGCCTTGAATGGGTGTTTATTTTCTACATTTAGTCCTTTTGCCTCATCATCTGCACTTGGGCTGAGAATAGAAACTTCACTTGACATTATCTAAACAATTATCAATTAAATCCCTTCTTAACTGCCCTTTTCTTCCCCCCTAAGCTGTGTAAGTTTGAGGTTTTTGCTCTTCTCTTTCCCTCCTGCACACCTTGCATTCGTAGATAAAGCCCTTTGCCCTTCTACTCTAACTTTCCAAACACAACACACTTTTTTTGTTGTTGCTGTTGTTTAATGTCACTGGAGTGAGCAGACAGAAACACGGGATTCCACTTTATTTCACATTGGAAAGTCAGTGTTCCCTCTTTGAAGTGGCGCAGACATCAGAGTATCTGCCCTGTGCCACAGGGGATCTCCAGCTGGGGATGGAGAATGTGCTGCTGCTGAGGCAGGTGAGCGCTCCCGTGGCCTGAACCGTGGCCACTGAACTAGAGCAGTTCTGAAGCCAGACTGATGGATGGTAACTCATGAGTTTACCCAAATATTTCCAGACTCTCTTCCGTCTATTCCCAGTGGCTACGTGTGGAGGATGTGTGAAGACAACAAAGAAAAGCGAAGATGTCTCAGAATCACAGGATGGGTCAGGTTGGAAGGCAGCACAGTAGGGCCATCTGGCCCAGAGTCACTGCTCCAGCAGGCTCACCCCAGAGCACAAGACTGTGTCTACACAGTTCTGGGATATCTCCAGTGGGGGAGACTCCACAGCCTCTCTGTTCAGTTTTAACTGCACAGGGATGTCGTTCCTCACGTTCAGATGGAATAAAATAAAATCCCAGCTTCCACAGAAAGCATCCAGCTCACAGGAAAGAGCTACTGTGGGTGGAGGAATACCAGAGCTAATTATGAAATGGGGGTGATTAAGGCCAAAAATGCCTCTGGCAAGGTGTCTCTGAGGGGAAATGTTGGGGGTGAAACCGTGACACAAATATATGGATTTATTGGTTCTTATGCAATGATTTGTGTCTTTTTTTGACTTACTTAATCCCCCCCCCCCGAACAAAACCCATGCAGAATCACACCCTGTGAGTAGAAGACATACAGGTCACGTCCTTCTGACCCTCATGTCATTGTCACAACTGGAGACATGCCAAGCTTAAAACAAGCTACAGACACTTAATCTAATCAGAATAATTCTGCAACAGTTCATAAAACATGAAACAAACACAGAGAGTTTTAAAAGTACCAGAAATATATGACTTGGCACTTTTTTTTTTTCATTTGAGCCATCCCCAGCTTTGCAGATCCAAAGGGCTGGAGAAAACACAGGTAAGCAGCTGAACTCCAAACCTGCAGCTCTCTGGGAGTTTGTCTTCAGGAAATGACACAAGCAAAAGCATTAATTGTTTGCTGTTTCAACTCTTTTCTTTGTTGGATCAGCTGTTAATTCAAGGCCTGTGGCCATGTCATAACTGCTTTTATTGAGCTGTTTTGAACCCAAGTCCCAGCGAACCTGTTTGTCATTCAGGCAGTGAAGGAGACTGCTCCCAGCTCCGCAGAGGCTGCTCAGCCAGCTCAGAGCACCCTGAAATCTATCAGTGCTAATTAGGGCTCACTTAAATGCTCCCAGGCTGCCCTTGCTGGTTTGAAACGCAGAGTGGCATGTGAAAGCCCTTCTGCTTGGCTCCTGACAGGAGCAAAAGCAAACATCAGGCCCTGCTGTGACCTCCACTTACGAGACTCATTTACTGCACTGAAGGCATCAACTTCTGGGAAATCAAAAGGACAAATTAGTTTTGAACCCCTACTGGTTAAGATGGACTTCTCACTGGGACAGTGTTCCTGCTTGTCTGGCTAAATATTTCCTTAATCCTCGTGTCTGTGGAGTTTCCTCAGGGAGGTTGGGTGGATGAGTTTGCTGTCAGGAGGAGGTCTGGGAGCAGGGAAGTGGCAGATTTCCAAGTGCCCCTGGTCCCTGACACTGGGTGGGTACCAGCTGTCATGGAACTAAAACCCCGTGGCTGTTTTTAATGAGCATTAATCATTTTATTTAAGCAAAGGCAGAACCCTGTGCCCTGACCCAGTATTGCGCTGCCTTTTGCACGATGACAGGAGATCTCCATGCAGTGATGCTTTAAGTGATGTGCCCCATGTGTCATCCTGTGATTCATGTTCATCTCCACAAACTCAAATTTATCTTTGGGGAGTGAAGGGGATTCTAACTAATCCCTGTTCTCAGCTCTATAAGACTCCAAACCATCTGTCTGTTCTCAGTCAAGTCTACTCAAATCCCCTGCTCAGTGGGCACGAAGCCACCTGAGGACCCCTTCCTTCTGAGGTTCAGCCCAGCCATAGCTGCTCCCCATGTGAACTAGCTATTGGAAAGTGTGTGTAGAAAATTGGGAGCCTTCACAAACAAAAACATCCTACCCAGGAATAGCAACCCATTTAATTTGTCACCCATGGGATCCTTTAGTCCTTGTGGCAGAAATATTTCCTGTTCCACGTCTGCCCCACTGCAGACTGTGTTCCTTTTCCTGTATTTCTCTCTTAATCTCCCTGGGACTCCAGTGCCTATCTCGTTATGAGATATTTATATTTTCCATTCCTCTGGCATATGGTTCTTGGAGCCTTCTCCTCTCTTTTGAGGGGAATCTGAATTTATTGAACACTTCTGCTGGTTTATGTCTGGGTTCCATCATCAGTGGCTGGAAGAAAGAGCTGCAGGAAGTGGGGCATGCTCTGGGACCTCTCTGCTGCCTCCTGGGGACCCACAGTTCCCTCAGGGGACAGCAGTGAGGACCCTGAACCACTTAGTGGCACAAACCACTCAGCACTGCAGGATGCTCTGAAACAACTCTTCCAGTGAATCCCCATCCTCAGGGGTAGAAAGAATTTTCCTTCTCAGACTGCACAGTCCACAGCCAGTGATGTAGATAACTCACTTGTGGAATGCTCTCAAACCTCAGTAACCTTTAGGATTTCTGAGTCGAAGGGACCTTCTCCTCCATGTAGCACAGTGCTCTCCACCAGGCGAGCAAGAGCCCTTGATGGACCTTTCCTTCTTGACTTGCTGGCTGGGGATGCTCTGAGGAGGAAAAGGGTTTGCACTAACAGGAGGCCTCGCAGCCACACCACATATGGGTCCTGTCAGTCTGCTCCAGATGGGTGATGTGGAGAAGACAAGGTCAAACTGAGTCCAGACCCCTCTCAGGAGCACTCTGAAGTTCTGTTTTTCAGCTGTTGGCAGAAGCCACCTGGAGGATGGCAATGTGCTTTCTAAGGTTGTGCACAGGATGGAGAGAGCTCAGGTTTTGGAGAACACTATTGCCACTGAGAATCACAGCAAGAAAGTGGATGAGATGAATTGACTTCGTATCTGTGAATAACATCTCTATAAATATTGCCAGATGTTTTCCACGAGCCCTGCTGACATGGCAGTGAGGTTAGGGGAACCAGCTCTCCCCATCACTTCTGCTCCCAGCTTAAGCCCAGAGGCCAAACAAACTTTGGGACCCCCCCAAACAAACTTCCAGCCCCCCTTTAATTGCACAAGAAGGATCTCTGGGGTTGCTCATGTGTGGGAGGATCCCCAGCCCCAAAGAGCACAGTGTGTGTGCACACAGTGAATTATGACACAGACCCCAAAGCGCTCTCACGAGCTCTTCTCTCCTACACGGAGACCTGGCCTGAGCCAGGATGGAGCATGAGGGAAGCAGATGGCAGCCTGGCAGAGTGATTAAAGCCCTAGATATCTGTTTTAATAAATTGCCCACCCAGCAGATCAAACGTTGCAATAGTCAGTCCTGGTCTGTGCTGTCAGCAACACAACCTTGTTTACAGCACTGGGCAAATGCCACGCTCCTCCCTGTGCTGCACATTGTCAGGACAGGCTGAATTGCAACTTGGGGTGGAGAAGAGATCTGTGGATCTTATCTGACACCCTGAGTAGGTGTCACTGGCTACTACAGTGAGGTAAAGCACCTTGCAGTGGGATTCAGTGAAGGAAATAGGCAAAGGCTGAGCTTCTGACTCATGAAGATAAATGTGTGTCCTGTGCAGATTTAGACCTGAGGACAAGTGCAATTTCTATCCACTTTGTTACATCTCCTGCTCCCCTCTTCCCTTTCACCCCGTCTCAATATCCCCAAATAGCCCCTTCTATGCAAGCCAGTGCAAAATCAAAGCCTTTCTGTGGTCTCTCACTTCTCTCTCACTCCTTTCCTCTTTACTGGGATATTGGCAGAGGAGTTGGTTTGGATTTGCTCTGTTAACAGGACTCCTGTCTGTGTATCTGATACAGTTAAGCAGGCTCAACAAGCCCAAGAGGGGCTGTGTGAGTGCTGATGCCAAGCCCTGCTGCATTCATCACCCGTATGGAGCATGGTGCTTTTCTGCCTCACTTTTACTTCTCTTGAGACTTCCCAGATGCAGGCCTGGAAATCGTCTTCTCCCAGTCCTTTCCCAGAAGAGGAACTAGTCAGAGAGGTGCTGGTAGAGCAGGACACGCTCCCATGCACAAAAGGGCACTTTTTCCTGTACAAGATCCTGGTGTTACTGGGATAAGGAATCCTGAAGATACAAGAACCACTGAATCCTGGTTTCTCAGACATTGGCTGGCTTTGGTTTCTAATAAAGTATAAATTCTAGCTGGAGCTTTTGGGACTTTTAATACAGTGCTGCTGGCAAGGAGCCTCTGAGCCAGGCATGACATAGGAGCAATGGCTTTGAAGGTATAGCTGAGCCTGAAATCCAGGGAGAAGCCCCTCCTTGGGGCATCTTGCTGGTAGAATTCAGTGTCTAAAAGCAGAAGCCTCTGTGACTGGAGAGAAAAACAGAGCCAAGATTTTCATCCAGTATTTCCTAGAGGGAAATATGCGCTGTGCTGGGTGAGGATCATAGCAAGGGAGTGCAGCCTGTCCAGAGTGCCTCGGTTTACAGCCCATGCAGAGAGATGAGCACATCAGTCCAGGTCCCGTTCACCTGCACTGCCTGGGAGGGGCTGCTGAGCACACTGGGGTTTCTGGCTGACCCCAGACGCATCAGGGATGCAGCACCCCTTCCACTGAGAAGAATATTAGAGAATGGGCCATGCAGCCAGAGCCTTCCCTGAGGATTATTTTTAGAACAGATCAACCTTCCTAACTAAACGCTTGTCAAATCCTATGCCTTTCTTCAAAAACTCCAGGTGCAAACAAAACACTGGGAATTTTTTTGGCTGGGAGCAAGCACAGAAGGCTTAGATGGTTGTTTTGAGGCCAGCTGTGATTTCTTTTCCCCATTCATTCATAACTACTGCAAACAGTGAGAACCATTGGAGAATACAGGAGCAACCAATGCTTGGGTCTATGCCCTGCACCTCAGCTCTGTGTCCAGGGAAATCTTGGGAAAGTTTCCAAGCCATGGTTATTTATATTCCCCACCTCAGGCCCTGAACTTTTTCTGTGTGCTGGTAATAATATCCCAGTACTAAACTGTACTTTCTGTGGGCATCATTTGCATGGCTGAACAGCTGTGAGCCTTTTTCCACCGCCTGCCTGCCATATTGCATAGATAATAACAGCTAATCCATATTAATTATAAATACACAAATCGGCTCCTAAATAAGGCAAAGTTTTGCGAGCGATTCAAACCAGTGGGTGCCAAGAAATGTTAGTGTTACTCCTGACACCTCATCCTCTGCCTGTCATGTCATGAATAAAGAAGAGCCCCCAGCAGAAGTTAAGGATGGCATCTGAGCTTTAATAGCCTGCAGCCACTGCCATCAGCCCTGCGGCGCTGATTTCATCTCATCTCACCAGCTAAACTGCGCTGGGTCAGTACAAACCTCAGCGGAGAAAGAGCCGCAGGAAGTGGGTCCGCAATTATTATTCAGTACCTGGCGCTTGTCGGCGGCGGATCTACGCTGGACTAACCCCACCTTGTGGTGCTGGTGGGCTCTGGCTGACCTGGCTGGGGAGAAAACACTCATTTCCGTCCTCTTTGGATCTGAAGCCCCCTAAGGCTTTGCCTGCTGGAGGTGGAAGTCTAAAATAAGCCCTTGCAGTTGGCTCCCTTTCCTCTGCTGGCTTTCTCAGATCTCCCGGAGAAAGCCTGTGGATGCCTCAGCATCTATAATCCAGGCTGAAAATCCCTGATATTAAACACAAAACCCATTCTCTATCGTGTGTTGTCCATTCATTCTCCTCTACCTCCTCACTGAGGAGTTTGGTGTCACTCCTGTTATTTTCCATTTTGGCTCTTCAATGTCTTCTCCCCAGCCTGCCCTTCACAATTTCAGATGGGCAAGTTTTTTCTCTCCTCCACTTTGTGCTGTGGAATTTCCTCATGGAAAGGGTGGTCAGGCCTTGGGAAGAGCTGCCCAGGGAGTTCCCATCCCTGGAAGTGTCCAAGGAAGGCCTGGACATGGCACTCAGTGCTCTGGGCTGGTGACAAGGTGGGGATCGGTCACAGATTGGACCTGATGATCTTGGAGGCATTTTCCAACCTTCAATAATTCTATGATTCTATGATAATACAGCTGTCAAAAAGGTCCCATGTTTCTTTCTCATGTTTCTTTCTTTTTTTTTTTTTTTTTGCATTTCTGGGTAATGGCTGAAAACTTTCTAGGGCAGTTTTGGATGGTGTATGAACAGGACAACGTCTGAAAAGCAAAAACAACATAAATGGCAAAACTCTCAGCTATTTTTCTTCAGAATTATACTGTCCTGCTTCCCCTCCAAGCACATTAGTAAAAATGCCAATGAGCTCTTACCTGCAAGCAAACCAGGATCTTTGTAAACTGTACAGCACAAATGGGGCTTTGATTGGAAAAATAACTTTATCACAATATTACTCAAGATGGGGATAGCAATTTTTGTTTTCATGATGGCTAAAAATGACCATGCTTGCCCTTCCCCCTGCAAATTATGATGTCTTTTTCTTAACAGCATTGATTTCCTTTAACATTTCAACCAAAAGAAAGAAGTAGGAAGAGTAATTTCTGGAGAGTCAAGCCACTGAAAAAGCCTAATTGTTTGCAATACAGATGATCACAGGACTCAGGGAACATTCTTAGAGATTTCATTTCATTATAAACACCCTTTCTTACAGATTTCAAGAGGCAGATTTTCAAGAAGATAGAAAATGTTGAAGATCCTGGCAGTTTAGACAAGCTTTGTACCAAAACCTCCCAAACCTGTGGTTGCCCTGTACATAGAAATATTAGCAGTATATTGCAACCTTAGCCTGTTTTCTCCTCTCTAACAAGATTTCTGGGCTTTTAATTTGTTTTTTTTTTTTTTGTTTTTGTTTTTGTGGTTTTTTTTTGTTTGTTTGTTTTTTTTTTTTGTTTTTGTTTTTGTTTTTTTTTTGTTTTTTTTTTTTTCCTGCATGATTATTATTTGGCCTGAACTATTGTTTTTATGGAAAATAACCCAAAAAAGTCACGGGACAGAGATAATAATTGCATGTTGTCTCAGACTCTGGTTCAGACTGTAGCAAAGTCCAGAGTTTTAAACTCATCTCACAAAAATTTTTAGTTAATAGATTTTGATTCTTCCCTCCCCCCTCCCACATGTTCAACGTGTAAGGCAGAGAATTCATTTGGGAATGATGTATTACAGGGAGAGGTGGTGCCAATGCCTCCGAGGCTCCATTCTGAAATCAGGTCCATGCCTGTGGCTGCTCTTTGCCTCTCCTTCCCTTCCTCCCACACCAAAAGTCCTACAGGAAATCCTGGCAGAGCCTTCCCACAGTTTCTGGGCAGGAAAATCCCTTTCCCTGTGAGGCTGGGTGAGGGATTTGGAGGGGAGCACAGCAGTGATGCTGCACACTGTGCTGGAGCAGATCTGCAGGAAAGCTGTGGGGCAAGGGCACATTAATCACATCAGAGGGAAACCTAGGGCTGGAGCTTTGAAAATGAGATCAGGAGGATTACTAGGAAAATAATCAGCAGGAAGCACTCTTACCTTGGAAAAAAAAAAAAAAAAAAAAAAAAAAAAAAAAAAAAAAAAAAAAAAAAAAAGCAGGAGAACACAGGTAGGAATATTCCAGTGCTGGTTCCTAACTTGCAGTAATGAACTGGAGACACGTTTCATAAAACCTCTTTAAAGTGTCCTTGTTTCTTGTCAGAGGTGTGTGCATTAAAAAAAGGGATGGTGTTACAGTGTGTTTAGTGCTGTTTTTCTCCTTAAAAAGGAGTTTGACTCCTGTCTGACTTGTCTGGGAGCCAGTAGAGGGAGACAAGCCTCTGAGCTTAATCCAGGCCTGTTTTCTCCTCTCCAACAACTTCTCCAGTTCTTTTTTAATTTTTTTTTTCTTTCTGCATTATTATTATTTGGACTGAGATACTGTTTTATGAAAAATAGCTCTAAATGACCCTCACCTTGCAGTTACAGAGAGGATTAGATTAAAAATGCTGCAGAGAGGTTTGGGTGAGTGAACACATGGCAGCAATCCTCCTGTGGCAATAACACAAGGAGCAGCTTGGCCCAGGAAGGGGCTGGGAATGCTGTGTGTGTTTTTCTGGGTGGGAAAGCTTGAATCTGTGCTTGGGTAGAGGCTCATCCCAAGTCCTGGTCTGACAGCAGAAGTGCAGGCAGAAATTTCTCAGGATCTGGTGTAAGATTACAGATTGGATCCATAAAACACCCCCTTTTTCCTGGCTCACAGCAGCTGCAGCACAGTCAGAGCAGGAATGGGGTGCTGGGATGGTGTGGAAATTGCCAGGAGCTGCTGGCACTGTGTACAACAACCCTGGAGAGGGATGGGATGGGATGGGATGGGATGGGATGGGATGGGATGGGATGGGATGGGATGGGAGGATGGGATGGGATGTCCTGGCCCAGTTTCAGCCCAAAGCTCTGTAGATTTTTTTTCTTTTTCAGACTTCTTTTCTGTGCTCCTGAAGGAGTGGAGGGTGGGGGTGTGGGAGATGTGCACAGCAGTGTTGCACAGGTGTGATGTGGCCTCTGTGAGGACAGGCAGTGCCAAAAGCCCCAACTCCCACGCAGGCAGGCTGGAATTGGCACTTGCAGAGAGCAGGTGCCTGCAGCCTGGTGGAGGGGGGTGCAGAGATGGGTATTTAGTGCTCCTTACCCCCCAGAAACCTTCTCTGAGGGTCAGTCAGTGTGGCCACAAGCAGCTGCAAGTGGGATGTGCATCCTCTGAATATCCACAGACACATCATCCTCCTGCATCAGCAGGTGGAACTCCTCAGGAGCAGATGGTGGTGGCATCTGTGTGTCCCTCTGTGTCCCTGTGTATCCCTGTGTGTCACTCTGTGTGTCCCTGTGTTTCCTTTTGTGTATCCCTGCTTGTGTGTGTGTATCTCTGGTGTCCCTCTGTGTGTCCCTCTGTGTGTCCCTCTGTGTGTTTCTGTGTGTCCCTGTGTGTCCCTCTGTGTTCCTCTGTGTATCCCTGTGTCCCCTCTGCGTGTCCCTCTGTGTCCCTGTGTGTGTCTCTGGTGTCTCTGTCTGTCTCTCTGTGTGTCTCTGTGTGTCCCTCTGTGTGTTTCTGTGTGTCCCTGTGTGTGTCTCTGGTGTCTCTGTGTGTCCCTGTGTCCCCGTGTGTGTCACACGAAGCCCCTTTGAGCCTTTGTTCATTTGTGTGAGCTGGAGAGCAGCAGTTTTCAGATTGGGCACCTCATGTGGATTTGGGCTGTGCTGCCTCTGAGTGCTGAGCAGAAATCTGAGCAGATAAGGCAGGGGAGCAGTTGGGAGCCCAACACAACCAGGGACAACAAAGGATGAAAGGGACCAAGCAAACGAAACAAGCTTTTTGAAGTCCCTGCAGAAACAGCCCTTCACTATATTTAGTGAGCCTCACGACTCCATCAGAACAAAACTGTCGTCACTGGGGGAAAAGAGGAGAAGTTGCCCTGAATGAAAATAATCTGCACAGAGCAGGAGTGAGTGGGAATGCTGGATGAAGAGGACAGCATTTTAAAGGTTCTCTGTGCCTGCCACCCGCTAAAATCAGCCCATTTGCTCACCTTGGCTCTGTCAGTGGAGCCTGGGGAGCACTGGGCACGCTGGGCTGGCAGTGCCAGGGCAGCTGGACAGGGCCAGGCCCACCCAGATGCTGCCACAGGGGACAGGCTGCAGGGCCAGAAGCTCCTGCAGCCCCAAGAGGTTTTCCCTTGTGTAACTTTGGTCTCTGAGCATGCTGCCCTCACCCTCCCTAGCTCTGGAGAGGGAGTAAGAGGAGAAGCCTGGAAGATCCTGCCAGGAGCCTACCTCAGCTGTAGGCAGGAGGATAAAATCCAGCCTTGGTTTGGCTGCCTTTGAGGGTGCAAATTTGATGAAATGAACCTGGACAAATGCCTGCTTCATCTTTATCTGCTCCTCAGGGGTGTTTGCATGGCAGCCCGAGGGCTTCTGCTACCTTCAAACATTGTATTATCAATTACCCTAATTAGAGCTTGGCATCTGCCTGACACCAAGTAATTTTCATTAATTTTTAACCTTTTTCATGCCAGAGAAGCCAGTACTCAGAGAAGCTTTCCCCGAAAGCACAGCAAAAGAGGAGAAAAAAACAAAAAGCAAGGCAAAAGCAAGCAAGGTTAATGCCACTTTGATTGGTGGCTGGCTGAGGAGGCTGAAGGTTGTTCTCCACCAGCGCCTGCCCAGAGAGGACCTGTGTTTGCATGGCTGCTGTTAAGTACAAGGGAGGTGGTCAGAGCCTCACCTTGTGGATTTAATCACTTCTGTGCCTTGCTGCCACCTCTCCTCCTTCCCTCACTGGGCACCTCCCTGCCTTCATGTCACTGTGAGAATGAGAGAGAAGACAGGCAGGTAACCAGGAGCTTGAATTTGCTTTCCAGAAGCATGCAGACAGCCAGCTTCAATCGTGGAAGTGCCTGTGTGGTTTTAAAACAAAAAGGGGCAGCAACATTGTAAAGGAAGCTCATTTTGAGATAGCTAATTGTGACAGCCAGACCAATCTATCCATGATAATTTCAGGATGTGCTATTGTGCTATCACCTCCCCATCACTAATGGGTTTATCTGTCCAAGCCCACCATGACTGGGAGGGATTTTCATGCTCCTGGCAGATGGGGAGGGAAGGGGCCACCACACAGGGCAGCCACAGCCAGGCAGGAGGGGAAGACCCGGCAGCCTTGACTCCACAGCACGGATCTCTGCGGGCTCTCCAGGCCAAAGCTCACTTATTCCAAGCACAACAGTTGTGCTGCCTCTCCTCAGCTGCAAACAGCAGTAAAAATGTACCTGAGCTCAGCTTGCAGCCATGCACAGGGAGGAGGTGCTGCTGTTTGGGAGGGTGTTTGCTTCTCTGTGTGTGTGTGAGAGAGAGTCTGGAGAGGCTGGTGAAGGAAATTACCTTGGAGTATCAGGTTACTTTCCCTGCTCTAGGTTGTAATCAGATTTTCCATGCTTTTGGAGGCCCCTGACTGTTTATGGTGACCCTCCTGGGGGTTCTGACTGAGCAAACCAAGGCGGGTCATGCGGGGAAGCTCTGTGTGCCTGTTCCTAAAGCCTGTGGGTGGATGGGCTGCTTTAGAGCAGAAATCAGGAGCTTTGAACACTTCCTTGAGGTATTTGATGCCTCTGATGTGTTGGCCATGTAGGCTGCAGAGCAAAGTCTAAACTCAAGTCCTGGCATCTTGGGAATTTCCTTGTATTTTCCATGCTGTTGTTGTGTTGGGTGTGTGCTGCAGCCCTGGAAAGACACACAGACCTCTGAAAGTGTCTGTTGAGGAAGAGGTTTTCCACAGAAGCTATAAAACATTCATGACACCTCCATTGTGCTGTAAATCCTTAGCAGGAGTTGATAACAGTGCATGAATTTTTAATGTAACATTTATAAATGGTTATTAAAACTATCCTTAAAGTAAAGTGTCAGTTTATTTTTAATTAACTGTTGGCTATTTAAGCTCCTGATGGCCCCAGGGCAGATCAACAATCTAACAAGTTAATATTCCAGATTAACCCTGCAGTTGCTGCCTCTTTGCATGAGGAGGATGAAGATGAGTTCACAGGATCAACAACAAGTGCTTATTTCTCACTCACTGAAGAGAAATATCATCATTTCCTGGAATAGGCTTCTTTGGTGCTCCGTTTAAGAAGTTTTAAAAATTGTGAAGGGATTTATTTCCTGAATATTGAACAGATAACAGACAGATAGCAGAGCTAGGTAACTCTTCTTGGGAAAAAAAAAAAGAGTATTTACATGGTACTGGTGAGATGAAATTTCCATTGAAATCAATGAGTTTAGATCAAACATTTCCAATTGCATCAATTGCAATTTCGGGCCCCCAACATACAAAGAGCAGCAGCAATGTGTGATTTGTGAATTTAGGCTTGGTTGCAAATGCTGCAATTGACTGAGAAATTAAAAGTTTGGCAGTGTGAAACCTGTGCCTGTTTATTTAGCAAAGTGGTTTTGGTAAATTTTATCATCAATGACCAGTGTGGAAAGTATGGGGAGGAAACTGGTATTGACTATTAATTAATTCCTATAACATATATTTTTTAACTGTCCATTTTTAATGTGTCAAATTAAATTATACTCCAGCATGCAACATGCGTTTTGCATTTGTCATTGTAATTGAAATTAGTCACGGGGGTGACAGATTTTACAGATATTATCTTTTTCTGTAATTGTTGCCATTGTCCATGAGAAGCTCCTGTGGTTATCCTTTGAAAATTAAGGTCAAGCCAAAACATCCCCATAAAGCACTTTGGTTTCAGTGTTACTGACATCCTAAAAAGGGTCAGTTCATAACCTTTTGCCACATAAATGATAACTATTAGCCCAAATCTGCCACACAGAGTCATTTCTGGCTGGCACCGGAGGAGTTTGGGTTATTATTGTTCTCTAGAGTGAAATCCTGGGACATTTCTTTACCTTTTTTTTTTTTTTTTTTTTTTTTTTTTTTAATACCCGGGGCTCGTTGTGACAAAGTCTTTCTGGAGATGGGAACTCATGCAGCTGAACTTTGCATTGCTGTGTCCCCAGAGCCAGCAGCAAAAGGTCGGAGACTCCAGACAGCGCCTCAGAGCTTGTTTCACTCTGATTTATCAGCAGCTGCACCTGGGTGACACCAGGGGTAGGTCCCAAAAGCTGGAGAGCATGGATATTTTGCTGAGTGCAGTGAAACTGGGCTCTCCCTTCATCCCCAGTTCACTTTTGCTGCCTCTGCCATCACCCTCTCTCCCAGCCTGTGCCCCTTCCTGCCTGCTGAGTCTCTCAAGACAAGCCAGGTCTCTCTGGGCAAATAAGAATTATTTAAAGTCATATAGATTTCCAGATTTTTTTTCCCCTCCTTCCTTTCCCAGGTGATCAGCCTTTGCATTGGGAAAATATGAAATCCAGATCTTTGGAGCATGCAATGCAACAGGAGCGCCACAAGCAGCAACATCCGTCGGTAAATGCCGCTCAACGCAGCAGAGCTTCCTGGAGATTAAAGGAATCTTGGAAATGTCATTGCCCTGACCAAATGAGATAATTTGTATCTTCTGCCACTGGCATCAAATCCTCTTTTTTTTTTTTTAATTTTCCCCCCCCCCCATAATTAGCTTGCAACTGTGGGAAGGTGGGAGCGAGGCTGGAGGTGGGGAAGGGAATTTCATGGCTAATCCAGCTGCACTATGGAAATGATGGTTGGGTAATTGTGCTCTCTAAATGAACTTGACTCGATGGTCGGTGTCAGGTTTTGTTAAGTGCCCTGGGCCAATGGAGACTAATTAGGAATGCATTAAATATTAAAGCTCTCTGACATTGGGGCATTGATGGTGACAGAAGAAAAGAAATCCCATAACCTAATCTGCACCCAACAGGAGTAATTTATGTTCCCTTCTTTTAGCAGAGAAAAATCCAATTATTTGGCCTGCTAGAAAAAATATATTTAAAGGAAAAGTTAATTTAGAAAGGGGAAAAAATATATATTAAAAATAATACAGGTGCTGTCAACACAGTCTGTGAGTGTCACTTCCCCTGCAGTTTTGGTCTTGTTAACAGGAAAAATATTTCCCTTTGGTGAAGCTGTTAACTGGTTTTGCTATCCCAGCAGTGGAAGGCAGGTGTGTTTTCCTTCTTCTGTGGCCAGGTCAGCTGGATGTAAGAAAGGCTGGTCATCAGGGGATGCTCGTGGCCATGCAGGGAGCGTGGGCAATGTTGGTGGCTGTGCCCTGGGGGTTTGGGGTGCTCCCACGAGGAAGGGGAGCAGTGCAGTGTGAGGGCTGCAGTACAGGTGAGTTAATGCAGGGCACCTCGGGGGTGAGGCTTGTACAAAGCTCTCAGAAATTCCAGCAATTAAGCTCTGTTCCCGTGTCTCTACCAGGAGCCAGCCCTCACAGCTCCACCTCCCTCTCCACACTTCTCTCTACCTACCAGTTTCCAGGGCAATTTTCTCTGACCTTTAGTTAAATGTCCTGCTCTCCCAGGCAGCTCATTTCTGCTGGTCTGTCTACTTATGCAATCTAATCAAATCCAGAATGGAATATAATCAGCCTTATCCTGTAACAGCGACTTGCACAAACACCCGGCTCCGTCTGCTGCCCTGTCTGTGCCTCTGCCTGAGCTCATCTGTCCCTCGCAGCCTGTCACTGCAGGTTTAGCCTGTTCTGGAGAGATTTAGAAGAAATTGCTGGTGGGATATCCAAACTCTCAGGTTCTGTGAGGGCTGGAAAGTGAAAGGTGCCCACAGGTGAGCAAATAGATCCTGCAGCACCCAAGGATGCCTGTGCCACCTGTCCACACAAAGGCACCTGGCACCTTTCTCCATCCTCTTATCCTCTTTTCTCCCCCATTTCCAACAAGACAAAAAAGGCCTGTTCATCTAGGGAATTATGGAAGACCATTTTCTAAAGGAACTTGGTTGCCACGGGTTACCAGATGCTTATCTGCCACCGGTGTGCTCTTGCTAACTGCAGCCCTTGCAGGGGGAGGCTGAAGAGGGAAAGCCGGGATAGCTGGGAACATCAGAGCACTCCAGGGACTAGCAGGGAGGGTGTTCTCCACACAGCAGCTTTTCCAGGGCCTGCAGTTTCTTGTGCCATTGGCTCCAGAGTCCCTCAGCAGCCGAGGTTTGCAGCACTGAATAAAAAGTTGGTTTGGAACTTCCTTTGCAGTGGGAGCAGGGGAGGGTAGATTGGAGATGAGAAGGTGGAATATGTGAATTGCCCAGAGAAAGAATGTGGGGATTTTTCATTTGAAGAGTTGGATTAGCCTGAAATGGTCAGGGAATGTGGGAAGAAAGATCCTGCTGTACAGAGCAATGCTGCTCTGTGTCTGTGCTGCACTTTGCATTCATGTGATGCTTCCAAGCAGGACTGGTGCAGAGAGGAGAAAGTTCACCCAGGATTTTTCTAGGAAGAATATTCCTGTTTAGCACAGGCAGAGCACTAAAGGAACCCAGTCTGGGGGAGGAGACAGAGAGGACTTGGACAGAAGAGGGCCCTGTGATAGACAAATAGTCAGTGCTCCCCTTCATTTGAGCATCTCCTGGTGTCCCCATCTGTGCAGCCCCATGTCCTTAGGGGGTCCCTGATGTTGGGCTGTCCCCCTTCCCCACAGTCCTTCCTGAGCTGATCAGCATTACAGAGCTATCCATAATCCCCATTTCCCCTCATTCCTGGTACAAACCTACCCCTTTGCCCCATATCTTCAATCCTGTGGGTCCCCAAATCCTTTTTTCTCCATGGTCTACCCCAACCCTGGGAATTTCTGAGCCCCCTTGGTCCTGCAGCCCTCGGTCCCTGCTGCAATCTCAGCCTCTCCATCAGCACAGAGAGAGCACTTTGCTACTACAATAATGAGCAAGAAAGAAGCTAAAAACAATACTTTACATTTCAAATAACTCCTGACACATCCCATGTCTTTCCCTAACGGAATGACAAGTGACTTTATCCTGAAAGAGAAGGCAGCCTCCTGGAGCTGTCTACATTGTCAGAGAAAATAATTTGTAAATTCTCTGACTACCTCTGTCACTGTTCAACTTTTCCATGCTTTTCATTTCTCCCTCCCTCAAAAGTCCCTTTATGTGCTATTTCCCAAAGTGCTGCACTTAGTTTGAATGTTTTCAGCCAAAAGCAAACTCCTTCTCATCTAAAGGTAGGAAGAAAAAAAATCCCTTCCCAAAATGAATTAACAATGATGCTGCCTCTCTCTCCGGTCCCTGCATCTGCATCATGTGTAAGATGTGAACTTTGAAAATAACCAGGTCTTTATGACTTATTTAAAAAAAAAAAAAAAAAAAAAAAAAAAAAAAAAAGAATGCTAATGAGGGAGAAAGACACACAGAAACCCTGAAAGGAGGATTTGTTCAGGGCAAGAATAACTAAAATATTTACTAATGAGAGGGAGAAGAGAAAGTAATTTAAAAGATTTAAAATAGTTTTGTGTGTGTTTTTTTTTTTATTCATGCTTCCTTTCATTTTCATTACATACTTCAATATTTGCCTACTTTTCCAGCAAAAGATTTACCTCAAGTGCGTACAAATTATCTGGCATTTGGTTAAGGACAATATGTCTAATTATGTCTCTAAAGACCTGAAATATTTTTAACTTAAGCTAAAAGTCAAACCAAAAAAAAAAAAAAAAAAGAGTGAAATTAATAATCCTTTTAAAATTCATTCCCATGATCGTAGCAGTACAGAACACCTCAATGCCAAAGATTAAACCAAGGGAAATATGAGAGCAGGGAGGAAAAAGAGAGAGAAAATAGAATTTCCCACATTATGCCCTGATTTAACCTCCTCTGGAGACTTGGGAAACCTTGTGTTAAATTGTCTGGTTTTGGCTGATGTTTTTGGGTGAAGTCTATCCCACATCTTCTGACTCCTGCTCTGCCAGGGAGTCTGCACCTGTCTGGGGAGCCAAACCCTCCGAGCTCTGCGCTGCTAATGAGGTTCAAACTGTGGTGATAAATATCTATTTAGTAAATATAGTAATTAGATATTCACTGTACCTCCCCATCCCTGCTTCCCCTCAACCCGAGTTACTCATGAAACTCAATTGAGCACATGAATTATTTTCCCCTGGGGGTGAGGAGAAGGAAGGATGAGCAGCACCATCTCCAGAGGGTCGCCTGTGCTCCAGCAATTCATCTGTGGTTTGGAGGGCAGAGTGACCCATCCTCAGGAAGACACAGACTTTGCAGGTGTGCTAATTTCCTGAAGAAGAAAGGCACTGCCAAATAAAGAACAGATGGATCCAGTCACTAGTTATTTATTTCTATAATTAGTTGCAAGCTGTAGTCTCGGAACTTTAAGAAACTGTGGGTTTCTATGAAATTCCTTCCTGCAGTGGCAGCTCTGCCATGAGCTCCATTGAGCTCTGGCAATGGCAGTTTGAGGCTGAGATCTGCCAGCTGGACACACACTGCCTTCGGCTCCTTAAAGCATGATCAAAATCTTTTCTCTGGCTGGTGGAGCCCATAGGAACATCAAGGACAGGTTGGTCTTGTCATGTAGAGGAGCATTTAAATCTGAGTTAAACTCAGTTCTGCTTTCACCTTATGATGCTTCTCCCCCATCAACTTAATTATCCTCACTTATTACCCCAACCTTCTCTTCTCTTCTCTTCTCTTCTCTTCTCTTCTCTTCTCTTCTCTTCTCTTCTCTTCTCTTCTCTTCTCTTCTCTCTTCTCTCTTCTCTCTCTCTCTCTTCTCTCTCTCTCTCTTCTCTCTTCTCTCTTCTCTCTTCTCTCTTCTCTCTTCTCTCTCTCTCTCTTCTCTCTTCTCTCTTCTCTCTTCTCTCTTCTCTCTTCTCTCTCTCTCTCTTCTCTCTTCTCTCTTCTCTCTTCTCTCTTCTCTCTTCTCTCTTCTTTCTCCCCCTGCCCTTTTCTTCTGTTCCATCTCACCAGGGTGACACTCAGACTCCTTTTAAGTAGTCAAGAGTGTGAGGACTCACTCTGGAGTCAGATTTTGGTGCAGGCTGTGCTCAGGCTCAGCTCTGATAACCTGCTGTGTGTTGTTACATCCCTGTTATCTCTCCTCCCAGAGCCTGGCCTTGCCAACCCCAGCCATATCCTTAAGCCAATCTGTTCTCAACGGTGGGATCAACAGATCAGGGAGGAATATTTTATTTCCTTCTGGAAGTGTCAGGTAGGAAAGGCATTTGCCAGCTCATCTAGGCATATCTACTCTGTTTGGTTTTTTTTTTTTTTTTTTTTTTTGTTCTTCTTTTTTGTTTTTTTTTTGTTTTTTTTTTTTTTTTTTGTTTTTTTTTTTTTTTTTAGATGAAAGCTGCTAAGCTGGAGTTGTTAGAAAATGCAGGTCTGCAAGACAGTGGGTGAGTAAATCATTTGCTGGGTCTGTTATAAATGTGCCAAAAGCATCTCATGAAAATACCTTTTAATGACACAGGAGAGACAATAAATAGCAAAAGACTTATGGGAAAGATTTATCTATGCAAAACTTTTGTGGTTTTGACTTTAAAAAGCTGTGTTCTTTATTTTTGTTTGAATGGCTTCATACAGACAAATATTAGAATAGATTTTTTTTCTCAGCTATTTAACAATAATAACAAAATAACCCCAAACCCTAGACAAACCCAGAAAAACTCCAACTTAAACCTGAAGAAAATTATCTGCCTCTATGGGAAAGAAACTAATGAAATTCAATCAAATCTCAGCTGGAAGAACAAAGAATGGTGGCTTTGGGCATAAATCAGACGTGGAATTAATTTTGTTCTTTATTACATGCCTTAAAAATAAAAAGAGGGCACCCTACCCCCGGGAGTGCTGAACAGATTGAAATGATGTCCAGAGCCTGCCAGCTCCAGAGTTCAGGCAAACAAGACCAGTTCAAAATCAATATGAATCCTACTGGTGATAAAAATCCTCCAAAGCACTGAGGGCACAGAATCCTTCTGCATTTATTGGTTTCCAGGGTGGGAAGAGGGATATGTGGGATACAGAAGGGACCAGGTGAGGATGATTCAGGGTTACCCTGGGGTCATGAGGTGCATTTTGCCAGCCACATCTCAAAAATGCTGCTGTCCCCCAGGAATCACTGGAGTGGGCCAGGCTTTTATCCCAGCACCAGGGACTTGTGATGGAAATGCCAAAACCTCAGTGAAGACGGAGCTGGAACCTGGGCACAGCTGAAGTTTCACGCTGCCCTTCTCTAGGCAGGACTGTTCTTGTGATGCTTCTGTTCTCAGACTAAACAGTGATGATCCCTGCTTTGTACCTGCCCTAAACTCCTCCTAAATTCGTTATTGTGAGCCCACCATGATCAACATGTGGGAAAAGTCTTACTCCAATTCTTCTTTTTGCTGGGTCTTCATTTTCTGTCATCACAAAGAGCAGCACAGAGCTCCATTTGGAATTTCTAGCCCAGTTTTTTTTTTTTTTTTCTTTTTCCTGGCTTGCAATAAAAATTTTAATTAGACATTTATTATAGATGAGGAAATCTAAAAAAAAAAAAAGCTGCAAAGTGAAAAAACACTGAAATTTTAATATTTCCATTGCAACTATTTCCACTTTTGAAACATTAAAAGGACAAAAATAAACAACAAACCAAAACAACACCGAAATAAATGAAATATTTTCATTTGATTTCCTGAATGTCCCTGAAATGTTCCAATACAGTTCAGTATTAAACATCTCTTTGTCTTTAGTGATGCATTCCTTGCTGGAGTTGTTGAATCCCAGCTTGCTGCAGAAATAGAATTCCAAAGAATATCCAAAAAAATATCCTGGAGCGCTGCAATGAGCCTGACACACTGTGAATCACAAGTACAAGAAGAATTCCTCTCCAGAGATCTTAGCTGGAGAAGAGGTGTCCAGCTCCCAGTTTTTTATGAAGCAGTGTTTAGTGTGTCATAACTAAAATAGGTTCATTATTTTGTTTGACTGTTTTCAAGCAAAGCATTTAGAAGATTGAAACCTTCAAGCCATGGTTCTATTTTTAATCAGTCTTTTTTTCTGGCTGAAAGTTTATTCTGCATGTTGATTTTTCCAAATAAACAAACCAACTCCAGCAAATGTAAATTTTTCCTTTGAGGAACTGCATTTTCCATTGTGTATTTCCAATTCATCCCAATGGAAAGTGCCTGAATAATTCAATAATACATAAAGAAGGTAAAAGGATGGAAGTGAAGCCTGAATGCTATTTGGCCAAAGCCCAGAATTAGGCTAGGAGGAGAAAGATGAGTGTGGAGTGATGTAAACCCTCTTAAGTGAGGCCTAATGATTCACAAATGCCATGAAATGCATAGGTGGAGTCATTTGTATCCCACACGCAGGCAGCCAGGGATTTGAAAAGTGCAGCAAAAGAATTATTGGCCTAATCAGAAAAAAAGCCAAACTCAGCTCTGTTTTATTTCACATGACTCTGGTGGAGCATGGCAGGAGCTGGGTGCCACCCTGGGGTGACCCTGACTGCTCCCAGGAGCTGTGGGGATGACGATGGGGCTGGAGGCTGCTGGGTGTCCTCCTGGGCAGGAGGTGATTTAAAGGTAAAATCACTTCTGAGGCTGTCATCAGCTTTGGGACCTTTAACTGTGTGTCGGGGCATGAAGGAGAAGTTTTGCTCCTGGGAAAGACTTCTGTACCATGATCCCACTGGGATGCAGAGACAACCCTTCCTTCCTTCCTTCCTTCCTTCCTTCCTTCCTTCCTTCCTTCCTTCCTTCCTTCCTTCCTTCCTTCCTTCCTTCCTTCCTTCCTTCCTTCCTTCCTTCCTTCCTTCCTTCCTTCCTTCCTTCCTTCCTTCCTTCCTTCCTTCCTTCCTTCCTTCCTTCCTTCCTTCCTTCCTTCCTTCCTTCCTTCCTTCCTTCCTTCCTTCCTTCCTTCCTTCCTTCCTTCCTTCCTTCCTTCCTTCCTTCCTTCCTTCCTTCCTTCCTTCCTTCCTTCCTTCCTTCCTTCCTTCCTTCCTTCCTTCCTTCCTTCCTTCCTTCCTTCCTTCCTTCCTTCCTTCCTTCCTTCCTTCCTTCCTCCTTCCTTCCTTCCTTCCTTCCTTCCTTCCTTCCTTCCTTCCTTCCTTCCTTCCTTCCTTCCTTCCTTCCTTCCTTCCTTCCTTCCTTCCTTCCTTCCTTCCTTCCTTCCTTCCTTCCTTCCTTCCTTCCTTCCTTCCTTCCTTCCTTCCTTCCTTCCTTCCTTCCTTCCTTCCTTCCTTCCTCCTTCCTTCCTTCCTTCCTTCCTTCCTTCCTTCCTTCCTTCCTTCCTTCCTCCTTCCTTCCTTCCTTCCCTTCCTTCCTTCCTTCCTTCCTTCCCTTCCCTTCCCCTCCCCTCCCCTCCCCTCCCCTCCCCTCCCCTCCCCTCCCCTCCCCTCCCCTCCCCTCCCCTCCCCTCCCCTCCCCTCCCCTCCCCTCCCCTCCCCTCCCCTCCCCTCCCCTCCCCTCCCTCCCCTCCCCTCCCCTCCCCTCCCCTCCCCTCCCCTCCCCTTCCCTTCCCTTCCCTTCCTTCTCTGGAATTCTCCACACTCTTTATTCTAAATTAATTTTCTTAGACAAGGAGAAGACGCTGCCTTAGGTTTGTCCTTGGGAGTCGCAGATCTTGAAACGTGCAGGTTCTGGCCAGTTTTTGACAGGTCTGTCACTTCCCATGGCCCCCATTCAATCTCTCCCCCTCTCTGCTTTGCCCTCTGATTGTGCTCTGCTAAATATCTCTGTGCTTGTGCCTCCCCAGGAGGTCAGAGCTGCTCTGTAACCACCTCACCTGTCAGCAGCCAGCTCTCCCAGCTCTACAGCGGGTCAGAAAGTCACAAAATCCCGAGCAGGCAGAGGAGAACTTGGGGAAACTTCTTAAAATCTGCCCCAGGAGAGAGACAGCAAGAACAGAGCAATGGCCATTGAGAGCTCCTGGACACCTTCTCCTGCCAATGTTGCCAAGAGCAGGCTCTGAAAATGCCACTGCCATGGGGGCCTCGCTGAGCCTCACCCCAAAAAATCCTCCACGACACAAAGAGAAAGCTGGAAAAGGAAACTGCTGTGATTTCTTCACTTGTAAGCAAGGCACAGATGCATAAAGATGTTATTTACTGGGAATAAAACCTCGCCCCCTGACTAATTCTTGAGGAGGTGAGAGGGACCACGGGCAGAAGTGGCTCACGGAGAAAATCTCGTGGGAGTAAACGTAAAGGACAAGACCAGTGTGTCACCATTATCATATAACTGCCATGAAGTGGAACCATCCACATTACTTCAGGCAGAACCTGGAGATGTGACATCAGCTTTGTCACCTGCTTAATCTGAGACAGAGCAGGTGGAGGTGAGACCAAGGTCATCATTTATCTTAACAAGGGAACTCTGAGCTCTGAGCTGAGCTGCACAAACACATAACCCCCTCTCGATCTCTCTGGCAGCTCTTGAGAGGCAGCTCTGCCAGCACTGAAGCTCATGTGTCAGTGGAGGAACACTGTTATCTTCTTATCAGGACATGACAACCACAAATACCTCGGCCTGAAAGACTGTTCTGCTATCACCAGGGGTGAGCCTCAACCTGCTTCACAAATAATCTAATTTAGGTGGGAGGTGGAATTCAGAGCACTCTGAACAGGACAGGAATTTCTCATGTGAATGCAAACCTGGTGCAGCAAAAACACACAAACTTTTTTCTCTGCTTGTGATTGAGGCAGGGAGGGAATAGGTCATCAAGCTGGTTCATATGCAAGAGGTACATTAATCATTAATGGAGTATTAGTATTTAAAGTCCCCAGATCTCCCTCTAACATGCAAAATAATCCCTCCTGCCATGGATGGTTTGTTTCACTGAGTAATCCACTCATCCTATGCTATAATCACAACAGGCACAACTTCCACAGGGACCTTTCAGTGTCAGCAGACTTTGGACTGTGATGTCTTTGAGACAGAGAATTGTCTTTTTGCTGTGTTTGTGTAGCTCCAGGTAAGCTGGGGAGGGGCAGCTTTTAGAAATCCCATGCACTGAGTAACTGCAGCTAGTCACTCCTCCATCCTCCTCTCTCCCTGGAGCATTCCATGTCCTTGTGTCTCTCCCAGACACATTTAAAAGAACAATTTTTCTTGTGACAAGTAAAGCAAGAAGTGTGAGCTGGTGTCTGACAGGTTCAGGGAGAAGCTCACAATGAGGCAATTAGACATGGAAAGTGCTGATTAGAAGCACCATCACCCATAGCAAGGAGAGAATAAAATCCCAAGTAGCAGCAGGAAAAGGGAAGCGGGGAAGAAAAAAAAAAAAAAAAAAGAGAAAATGAAGCATTTGATAAAACAGGTTGGTATAAAAAGTTTGTGACTGATGAGGTCTGATACCAGGCTCTAGGATTGCTCAAACCTGCTCTGGAGGGAGCTGGGCTTGGTTACCCCTGGAGAGAGGAGGCTGCCCTTGATGGGAAAAAAGGCTTAACAGCTTTTCATTGCCACGCTGGGCTTGCCACTCACCAGCTCCTGTGAGAGCTCCCCTCTAGCCCAGCCCAAAGCCATTCCTGCAGCCCTTCCCACCCCTCCCTCTGGCAGCAGCAGTGACTGTGCTGCTCTCCAGATGGTCCCTGGGGGCCTGCTGGTGTCACACAGGAGGTGTTCTTTGGAGGCTTATGGACAGTCAAGGAGGTAAAACACTTCATGCAAACCCACTCAGTGTCTCTTTGACTGCCATGGGTTGGGCAAAGGGAACTGGGACTGTCCTGTCACCGTGGCTGTGCTGCAAGAGGTCATCAAAGAGAAGAGAAGAGCCCTAGGAAAGGGCAGAGTGTCACCCTGTTCTTTTAAAAGCTTTAAACTTCTTTTAAAAGTTCTCTATGCCTTCTGATGTTTACATATTTCTACTGGAGTTTCTCACACTGTTCATGTAAATAACAATTGTTTTGCATTCTTCTTTGTGGGAGGAGAGAATTGATGGACTGTTGGTTTGACCAGTGTGGTTGGAGAGGTGGCAATTTCACCCTCCAATCCACTGCCACTTTTGGCATTCTATGTATTGCGAGGTCAGGAATGAAAGTTACTTCCTTTTGCTCTTTTGATGCTAGTGCGAGTGTGTGAGTTATTTTGTGTCATAGTGAGACAGCAGAGGGCTGGGGAGTGCAGCCAGGGTGCCTCCAGACATCCTGATTTCAAGGAGGGTCTTCTAAAAGGGTTCTTGCACATCCTGTAATCCTCCCTGAGGAGGCAGGGAGGGAGAGGAGGAAATAAAACAGCCCAGACCTTCACTGAACCATTCTTTTTGAAACACCATTTTGTTCTCTCTGGTGAGAGACCAAATTTATTTATTTATTTATTTATTTATTTATTCCCCATTTTGGTCTCTCTGGTGATTTTTAGCAAACAGATGTAGCATGAGCCTGGTGTAACCATCCTAGGGAAGGTAGAACAGGCTGCAGAGCATCCAGATCAGATATATGTGCAGCTGGATCTGCCTCGTAGAGTGGTGACAACAAGCAGTAAAATATGAACACCATCGCAGTAATAATATCATTATAGAATGCATTAATCTCCAGGGCTGTCACTGCACTGGAGGGCCTGGCTCCAGCAGATTCCAGCCAAGCCTGGCTCCAGGGGCAGGGATCCTCTGATCTCCAGCCCCAGGAGCTGCCTGCACAGGGGTCTTGGTGACTCATGATGGGCCACAAGACAAAAGGCACCTGCTCTGTATGTAAAATAAATGAAGCAATATTGCATCTTCCAGGACCTAAGGGAGCCCTAAAGAAACGTGGAGAGGGACTATTCACAAGGGATGCAGTGACAGGACAGGGGGAATGGCTTCAAAATGACAGAGAGTGGGTTTGGATTGGATATTGGGAAGAAATCCTTTCCTGTGAGGGTGGGCAGGCCCTGGCACAGGGTGCCCAGAGCAGCTGTGGCTGCCCCTGGATCCCTGGCAGTGCCCAAGATCAGGCTGGATGGGGCTTGGAGCAGCCTGGGACAGTGGGAGGTGCCCCTGCCATGGCAGGGGGTGGAACGAGATGGGCTTTGAGGTCCCTTCCAACCCAAACTGTGATTTCATGATCAAAGTTATCATTCATTACCCAATTTTCATCCTTTTGCTAAGCAACATTCCCAACCCTTGCTGGCTGCTTGGGAAGAGACCTTTGGAGCTTGACCATTTGGTGCTCATGGCAAGCCAGGGCTGGGAACAGCAGCACAGCAACCATTTAAGGACCCAGTAAGAAAGTGCTCTGCCTCTTATGGAATTTAGGTGAATGGACTGTAATTACCCAGATATTTATGGGTTCTCTTTACTGTATGAGTCACTGAGGGCTTGTGAGGGGGCAGACAATTTCCATTTTGTTTAGGGCAGAAATATCCCCGGAGACCAAGCTGATCTATGGAGCTGCCATATCAAACCCTCCTAGGAAAAAAAAAAAAAAAAAAAAAAAAAAAAAAAGATAATGCATTTATTAGTCAGCTCACATTGGACTGCTGTGTGTAGAAAAGGAGAGAACTGAACTGAAAAATGCTTTTAAAACCACAATTCCATAAGCATCTGTCTCATTTCAAGTACGGCTGGGGCCTTTCTGTCTCCTGAAAGGAAAGGAGAGGGTGAATTCAAATGATCTGTAGCTCTGGAGTGCTGAAGGGGAAAAAAAGTAATTTCCAGATAGAACTGCATCCCTGCAGACAGTGACCAGGCACAGATAACCTCCTCCAGGGAGCCACACTTCCCCCAGAGTCCATCCCCAAATGACTCGCTCTGCGCTCCCTTTGCTCTCCCTGAGGCTGAGATCAGAACTGTAGGAAGGAACCAGAAAAGAAACAACAATTCTTGGCCATCAAACAAGTGGAGAAAAAGGGGGGAAAGGAGAAGGTGGGTGAGTGATGTTTGTCCCCATCCATGTCCTGTTTGTTGCATTTTAGCCACCAGTCACCTTCCCCACGAAGGTTTCTGCAGGACACCCTGACCCACACAGCACATGAGGGGGGCTGTGCTGGATCCCAGCATCAGCAGGGCATGGAAGAGCCATGGCACAGGCAGTGGAAATGCTCTTTGCCATGCTGGAACCTGGGCAAGGCTGTGCTTTGGGCAGGGTGCAGAAATCCCCTGTGACTGAGGCTGTGGCTGCTCCCAGTCCCACAGCTCCTGTGTCTGTGCATCTGTGAAAAGGAAGGGACTGAGGGAAAAGGGGAGCCACAGAGAAGGCAGGAGCAGAAACTGCCCTGAAAATTCCTCTTTGTCCTTTGGATCACCACAGCATCTCACCTGGAGTGGAGCAGTGCCTGCCCTGAGCTGTTGGCAGGGATGGTGGAGGGCAGTCCTGTCCCACAGAAAGGCTCTGCTGAGCTTGTCCCTGGCCAGGGAGTAGAAGCCCAACCTTGGGTGAGGCCACGGCTCAGGACAGGCTCCTTCTGCCATGGAGCATCCCCAGGCCAGTGGTGTCCCCACTCAGCTCTGCTGTCCCCAGGCTGGGTGGCCCTGGGAGGGGCAGGGGACGAGGAGCACGCAGGGCACACCACGGTGCCAGCAGGACCCGCGTGGGCGAGGCACAGCAAGTCTGGTGCTGTTGAATCTGAGGATCAACATGAGAAGGAAATGGAGAATAAAGAGCAGTAAATGAGCTGGATTAGAGGAGCTGTTTTACATAGCCCTTCATTTAATCCTTTGCTTTCCTTTCATTGTTTAATTGGTTTAGCTCTTGTACTTTTAATGCTGCAGGCAGAGAGAGCCAACCTCCTCTTTCCCTCTCTTTTCCTGCCTTTCCTTTCCTCTCTTTACATCTTGCTATCTAATCCCATTTCTCTCTTTCTCCCTCCATTTCTGTTTCTATCCCTTGTTCTCATTCCTCCAGCTTCTTTCTCTCTCTCTTCAGGCCCCATATTACTCAAGCAGCTTTTGTTCGTGCTGTCAACTGCATCAGCCTGTAAGTGAAATTGTACTGTAAGTGAAGTTAAAAGTATTTCTATGGTGGGATATTTAATCATTTGAATCCTTGATAGGAGCAGCTCTTTTTATTTTCACTAGCTATAAATCCAGGCTCTATCTAATCTCTGATCTCGACGAGGAGAGAATTAACCAACGGAGTGTGTGACTAGAAAGGAGAAGGCTGGAGAGAAGGGACCACTTTATCTGAGTGTGGAGTGGAGCAGCATAGGAATAAGGCAAGGAGCCATTCCCAGCTCCCTGCCATTCTTCTCACTGCCTTTCCTTGAGTCTACCTTCGTTCCCCTCCCCAGACACTCCAGCATATTGAAAATGCCATTTTCCATTTGCAGCTCTTTCTTTTCCCCCTTCAGCGAGTCACTCAGCCCATGATGGTGGGGAGGAGTTGTGTCTCTGACTGCAGAGCCCTGGATTTCAGTCCATCTCCAGCTTGCACTGCTCTGGATTGGGATGGCTGCAGGTGTGGATGGCACCTGTGGGCCTAACCCTACCTCGAGGGGACCTTTGCCAAGTTTGGGATCTCGAGGTGACCCTTCCTCTGCTCTGCTCCAGGAGCTGCCTGTACAAATGGATTATTCACCTTTTCCTCTTCACCTGGGTCTGCTTAGAGCAGGTAAGAGCCTCCCATGCTGTCACCTCTCCAAAGCACAGTGCCTTTCTTCAGACACATTCCCAGGACCCCTCTGTGCAGTGAAGCCACTCATCCTGCTGCTCCAAGTTATTTTTTTTTTTAATGTAAAGCTCTGGATGAAGGTCATTTCTCAACATCTTCCCTTCTTTAGCCCTTTGTTTCCCCTCCAGGTGTATGGGGTGAACCCTACAGCTCATTCCCTTTTCCATAATTCTGTTGCTGGTACACAACACATCTCCATGAGCTAACGAGGAGAATGGGGAGATGATCAGAAATGTTCTGACTGATTTGGGACTCTCCTATTTTTTCCTCTCAGAATGTGGTAGTTTGGTGAAAGCAAAGCATTCTGCTGAGATGTGGCAATTGCATTGGAGCCCCTGGCAGACCAGGATCAGCCCTGGAAACTTTCCTGTTGGTTTACAGGCATAAAGGTTATGAGATAAAAGGAAATGTCCACAACTGTTGGGATCTGCTGGGAGAGAGGGAAGTTCAGGGCCAGATTGCATCCAGATCTTCTGAAAGAACTACATATTTCTGTCTCCTTAGGGTTGGGATTGGACCACCAAGTGAAGGCAGCAGCCATATACATCAAGGCAGGCATGAAACACAGAATCCCAGAATCCTACAATGGTTTGGGGTTGGAAGGGACCTTAAAACTCATCTCATTCCACCCCCTGCCATGGCAGGGACACCTCCCACTGTCCCAGGCTGCTCCCAGCCCTGTCCAGCCTGGCCTTGGGCACTGCCAGGGATCCAGGGGCTGCCACAGCTGCTCTGGGCAGAAACAGTAGGAAAGGGTGTGGGGAGCCTGGGTGGGTTGTCCATACATTGACTAAGCCTTGCCAACAATTTAAGCTCTCTTAAACCCCCAGTCCAAGAGCTCTAAGCAGAGAGCTGCAGTCTGATTACACTCCATTAGGGCATCAATATTTACCTTGAGAATTTGTCTGAAGGATGAAAAGTGCTACAGGTACTCAACATCTTGGCTGCATTTCCTTGCAGGAAAAATCCAGGCTACCCTTTCTCCTCCTCCCTCTCCCTTGCAATTCCCCAGCACTTCTCTTTTATGTCTGTGGCCTGCTTGTTTGCAAAGTCACCACAGGAATTATGGCTTGCCAAGGAAATGCAGGAACTCTGATGACTCCAGGGTTATGTTCCCTTCTCCTCCTCACTTTCCAGAGGTGCTGGGAGCCATGGCTGGTGCTGGGCAGTGCTCTGCAAAAGTGGACAATCAGTCACTGTCACTGGGAGGGGAAGAAGCAGGGGGGATGCCAAGTTTGCAGAGAGTCCTGGACGCACAGTGAGATTCACACAGCTGTGCTGCTCCCAGTGTAAGCACGGACAGCCCCATTCATCACCGGCCTCCCTTCCTCAGCACACGTCCAGGGGAGAGGGATGATTTAGTGCCTGCAGCTGGAACAAGCACTAAGTTTCTCTAAAACAGCAACATTTAAGAATTGGGGATGTTTTGCATGTGTGTTTTGTGGTTCTGGGCAGAAGGGAGGAGGCAATGCCAGGAGCTGGGAGCTGCGGAAAAAGGGAGGCCTTGCAGGGAATCATCAGATTTCTGCTCCTCTCACATCTTCCACTCCCAGAGATCTGCATAACACTGGTCCTAAGGACCTTCAGTTGTGGAGCAGGGTCACCCCAGGATGCTTGAAATCTATGGGAGAGGGGTGTCAGGAAAAACAATAAACAAAGGGGATGGAGGAACAGGAGCCAGCATGGATGGAATTGATCATCAGGCATGGAAGGATGCACTGAGACTCAGGAGTGAGGGGCAATGGTCCCATGAAATGAGCAGTGTGAGCAGTGCTGGACACCTCCCCAGGGATCCATCCCTGCAGGCCTGCCCCCAGGCAGGGCAGTTCCCCCTATCAGTGTTTTCCTCAGTCTTCCCTGCCAGAGGGGTTCCTTCTCCTCACAGCAGAGATGTCAGTATCCCGAGGGATGGGAATATGGAACTTGGGCTACTGGGGGTGTTTGCTGCAGAGGTGCTGGGAGCTGAGGGCTGGGCAAAGCTGCAGAGGGGGCAGGGAGGGTGCAGACTTTCTCCTGTGTGACAGAGAAGGGCTCCCTGAGGATCTGAATGAAGGAGGAAGGTTGGGCACCAAGACACTGGGAATACTGAGGGTCTGAAATGAATAAAAACTGAGGAAGACTTTTCTCCATCACTGAGCTTCTCCTAACCCTTGTCATCCCCCAGGAGTGAATCCGCTCTCCTTTGGTGGCTGCAGCCTCCCAGCAGGCAGCAGATGAAGGAAATGCAGAGAGGGCAGCCCTTATCTTTCCATCCAGCAGCAGATTTACTCCTGCCATGCCGGGTCACTGTGTCGAGGCTGGCTGTCCCTGCCTGTGCCTGGCTGTCACTTGTGTCCATCTTGCAGGCACGTTTCCATCCTGTGTGTGGTTTGCTCAGCCTGTGCTAATTATGCCCTTGACATATGCAGCAGAAGTGCCTGTGTCTATAACAGCACGGAGGTGAGGGAGGTTAATTAACTCGGAGGAAGGAAGCTGAGTGTCCCCACATCACACCCCCTTCCATATGCATTCGTTTTGAAGCCTGAAGACACTGTTTAACCAAACACAGCCCACGACTCACTCGCTAACTTTCCTGATTCCCGCCTTCCTTCCCTGTAGCACTAATGTTGCCTGGGATGGATGGCTCCCCAGCTAATGAAACGCCTCACAGAAACAATGGCCTTGCCAGAGAAGATTGTGCCTCGTTCACAGGTGGATTTTCCAGCAGTGCAGGCAGGATGCTGCTGTGGACAAGGCACTGGCACACTTCCTCTGGCTGCACTGATCCTCACTGCACCCACTGCAATGGGATTTGCTGTAGGAGATGCACAACAACACCCCCAGCCTGGGGGTTCCTCCTCCGGGGCTCCCAGGCCATGTCAGCATCCTCTGCTGCTGTCAACCACAGGCACAGACCTCCCAGATTTCCTCCCCGTGCTGGTCAGGAACAGGACCTGCATGTCATGCAACTGCAGCACAGAGCAGCTGCCCTGCCCCTTCCCCAACTCCAGGGAAGCCTCCTTGGAGCTGGGCTTGGGGCAAGGGTGTTTTCACTACTCTAAATATGCTTCACTTAGGGGATTCCTGCAGTCCAGTAACAACTGGGAGGTACCAAGAGCCCTGTAGGGTGATCACACACATAAATACAACACACATGTGCCTGGGTCAAGCAGCACGTGTGTTTCTTGGAGATTAAATCTGAGAGGCTGAGTGGCAGCTGCTTGGCCCCTGACTTTTTCTTCTGTAAACACACAGCCTTGAAGGACTCGCTGTCCTTCTTCTTCCTCCCCCCTCTGCACAGCCCTCCCCCTGCACACTTTATCTCTCAGGGCTGTAAATCCTTTGCAGCGAGGTTGCTGCCTCTCTGTTTGCACAGCACCTTTTGCAGTGGGGCTTTCAGGTGCTGCTGGAATATAAACAGCAATACAGCTTTAATTATGAACCCTGTGAGGAGATGGACAGCACAAGCCACAGGTTTGTGTCTCAATCAGCAGACTCCACAGGGGCCACTTTGTCAGTGCAGCCCCACTTTTGTATCCATTGGGCAGCTGCTAAGAGAAGCCAGTTATGCTCCTTTCTTTCCACTCTCAGTAATTACAGGTCTCACAGGAAAAGTGGCCTTGGAGTAGAAATTTTAGAAAGGTTTTAAAAGATTTTATTAGAAAGGATTTGGTTCCTGGACAATTATTAGTTTAACAAGGCACTTTGCTCACCCCCTGCACTAGAAATGTTATTGATCACACTGCATTTATAGAGAGAGCAAGAGGCTGGCTCTGTGTTTCTCTGCAATAGGCACACTGGCATGTATTCATATTTACACACTTCCAAATGAATGTATGCACAGATGTGTCCAGCTGTAGATATGAACACACACACAGAGCTGACAGGTATGGAATGTATGGGTTTGTCTGTCCTGTTGGAGCGTGTCCATCTTATTCATTGATGACAACTGGGGGACATGGTCTGGGGGTTTGGGGAGCAGACATCCAACAGGCCCTGCTCAAACAGCAGGGAGCAGCTGCTCTGTGTCCTGGGCACAGTTTTGGTCATCTCTGCCTGGAAAGACTCAAGTGACACAGTCCAGGGTTAGGTCTGGAATCCTACACAGGAAAAAGCTCAAGTTTGTGGCCAGATGATGAGTTACTACCCCCAAAGCAGAGAGAGCAGAGCTGTAAAGATCCAGAGTGCTTGAAATCTTGCAGTGACAAGTGCCACGTGCAACAATTATTGTTATTTCTTGCATTAGCAAATTTTGCTGCTGCTCATGATCTTCATTTTCATCAGGAAGGATTCTGGAGCAAGTGTTTGCTTCAAGCCAGCAGGATCCTGAAAATTACTTTAAACACCTGATCCTTCTCAAAACCCATCCTTGCCCCAGCTGTAAACCTGGTTCTGATTTCCTGACCAGAGCCTTACCCAGTGAGTGCCTGGTGCTCCCAGCACTGTGTCTTTCCCCTCTGGATGGCAGCCTGGTACCAGCAGCCCATCTCAAAGGCTGCTCCAGGCACCTGCATGGTAGAGACAGGAGGGAAAAAGCAACTTAGGATAAAATTCTCAGCTGCTGGCTGATGCCAAACCAGCTCCTTTTGCAAAACGGCACAACTGGTCCAGGCAGAATATATGAGCACTGTGTCCCTTGTCATATGAAACCTGGCGTAATGGAGAGATGGAAGGAGCAAATCCTGTTAAACCTGTTGTACCCTGGGCACCCCTGGGATGTGCTGGTGCAGAGTAGGGAAGGCAAGGCAGCAGCACCCTCCTCTCCCCAGGTTAATCTCCCTTTCCATACTGCCCAAAAGTTATCCCACTCTCAGCTCAGGGAGGTTTAAATTTGCACCTCCCCAGCTCTGCTGCTGTCCGAAAGCTGGACTGAGGAATCTGAAATACAGAAAAAATCAGAGTGGAGAACATGTAGTGATGTGATTGCCTGAGTTCAGGGTCACAAAATCAGAGACAGCTCCTGCCTCTCACTCTGTTTGTAGCTTGGAGGTTTCATGGTGTTCACATGGCTCACAGGGTCCTTGGGTGCCCATTACACCCCAAAACCTCCGTGCCTTTCCACAGGGAACAAGTTTGGTGTGAAACAACTGGAGATGAGCAGAGGAAAGATATTTTCATTCACATTTTCACCAATGTGAGGCTCCCCTTGGGTGGCTCTGGGACTCTGATTTACCCTGTGGGAGGTTGGTCAGTGCATACAGACAGGCTTCATATTTTTTTTTAGCAGTGCAGGAGACATTTCAAATTTGTGCTGCTGCTGGGCTCAAACCTGCAGCTCAGCTTGGCTGTGCAGAGGCAGGACTGAGGCTGGAGGCAGCACTTTGCCCAGCCAATCCATTTCTCTGCCTTTGCATGGCAGTGGGGATTTTTCTTCACACCCGTGTGCCTTTTCCTCCCGGTGCTCACACACCTCTCCTGCAGCAAATGACTCAGTGTGTTTACAGAGAAGGAGAGTTAATAGAAACCAGGCAGAATTCGAGCCTCTCTGGGACTGCTTTACACACTGACAAAATCATTCTTTCCTCCTACGTTAAATATTCATGACACTCAGATTTTTAGATACAAAGGTACATTTTGTTACTAAATGTGTTGATCCAGAATAGGCTCCGCAGCATGGGGAGTTTTCCACCCATTTTCAGAAGGGGAAAAAAAGAAGAACCAAGCAGGGAGTGTGCCCCGAAAGCAATGCAGTCTGACTTCATTTCCATCATGTCTCTTTTGGGGGTTGTTTTGATTCGGGAGCAATTTTGCCAAGATTTTTATGGCCTGAACTGCTATTTGTACAATGTTGTGCTTTTGTGTACACGTGAGTGTGTGTCCCTTGTACAAATAATACATCAACAGCTCTGTGCTTTCCACCCTGTGCTTAAGCCCATGAAACAAGATGCTTTAACAAAAGCCCCATATATTACTGCCATTCTGAATATTTGTAATTTTGAGAAAATATTTACATAGCCTGCTCAGACTAAGCTCCTGGGCCCGCTGACAGATCACAGGCAGCTGAAAGCACAATGCGTGTGCTGCAGTTTAGTGCTAAGCAGGGAAAGGGAAAAAAAAAAAATACAAGCAAGATAAAAAAGAGCAGACTTATGTATTAACAGACACATAAAGCAAACAGCAGAGAGAGAATCAGGTAGAAAATCAAATTGTACACAGCAGTGCTGGAAGGGAGTGTTGCAGTGGAGCTTCCAGAGAAGTGTTTGGAAGTGGGGCATCATCTGTGCCCACCTCTTCACTTTTTTATTGCAAGCTGAAAGCAAGGTTTTCCCAGGAACTCAACTCCAGATTTGAGGTAAGATAAATTTTCCCCAATGAAAATATCACTAAACGTAAAAAACCCCAAACAGTCAAAAAACCAAAGCAGAAATTTGGTCCTCTGCTGTTTTCTGTTGAATTTGTTCTTGTTTACAAGCACAGCAATGTTACAAGTTCACTTCGGTTTCATTCTGTGGAATTGATCTTTGAGTACACAAGGAACAAATTGAGATACTGCAAAAACCTGTAAAAATGATGCCCATAGTTCCCTTTTCCTTTTTAAAGGAGAAAGCTGTGTGGGGATGCAGCTGTGGTTTGGGGAAGCTGGCAGTGGTGTGTGCCACATGCCAGATCCTGTCCCCAAACCTGAGGAGCTGCTTCCCATGCCTGGAATGGCAATGCCAGGATCCACCTTGTCCTCTCTTCTTCCTGAGATATTAAAATCACCCTCACTAATTTCCCTTTCCCTTGAGTATGTTCAGCATCTGATTACTGAGCCATTCATGCAAGGAGTTGGACCAGAGGTGCCTCCTCAACCACCCAGAGCTCTCCACTGAATAACCCTTGCCATTTCATGGGATTTGTCCCCTCCTTTTGTGCCAATTTATAGTTTTGTGGCCTTATTTTTGTGGTGTCTGGCACACACAGAGTGCACATTTAGTTTATGGAGCCAGGAATTAGGGTGAGACTTTGGGAAACAGAAATGATGAGTGAATGGATGCCAGCCTGAACACCTTCAGAGCCAGCCTAACCAGGAACTGGGGCTGAGCAAAACATTTAAACAGGGATGGGGGCAGAGTCTCAAATTCCTGCTGTCCATTGGGGAGGATCCACCAAGCTGCAGTGCCAGATCAGCTGGGTGGGAAAGGTCCTCATGGTCCACACCACAGAAACCACAATCAAATTAGCACTAATTGGAAATTGCAGCTGAGAGACCAAAGGCTGAATGGGCCATGAAGGCTGAACTCCACATTCTCCTCAGGGTTCTCAAATCAGCACTAAAATCACTTGCATTAAGAAAAGAATAACTATTATTTGGTAAGCTCTTGGATATTTTAAAATGTGTAATTCAGTCACATCACACTCCCATGCAGGAGCAGTGTTTCATCAATATTATGCATTTGCAGAGTGGTGGAAAGCCCTGGTTTGAAGTCTTGTAGCAGATGCTGCACAAAGCCAGGATTTCTTTTAAAATCACCTCACAGCCCACAGGCACTGCTGGTTGCACCTCACACTAACAATGGGTGTTTTATGGATTCCATCAAATGTGGTTTAAAAGAGAATATCCCCACCAGGTGAGGCTACAAAAAGAGTTCCCCAGTAGCTGTCTGGCCTCCTCTTCATAGTCCCCAGGCTTACACAAGGAGGGCATGACCCCTGTGAAAGAAGACAAAAGACTTTTGCAGACACAGGGGTTTGATTTGAGCTGAATTCCTGCTCAATGGAGTCCTCAGCAGTTTGCTGGGTTGTTTATTGGCTGTAAACCATCTCCCTGTGTTTGAGATACACCTCTCAGGAGCCCTTGAGTCTCAGTGTGGTTCCCATCTCCACACACCCTTGTTGAAAGCCTCACTGAGCATTTCTTTTCAGTGGGCTGCCATTGCTGGCCAAAAAAGGTAAATATTATTTCTACTTTGATTTCCTCTGGCTTTCTCCTCCAAGCCTGCATTCTCTCTGTGCCTCTTTCTGGGCGTCTGTCAGTCTGCGTTTGTCCCTGTGACTGTGCTCCCATACCAAAATCTACAGTGTCCCTTCCTTCACATTTCAGATCTGCCCTGTAGGAGGCTGTATCCCCTCTAACATGCACAGCTTCCATGGCCCTCATCCCAGACTATGCTCTCAACCCTCTCCCTAATGCCAACTCATCTCAAATCTTTGGAGAGGCTTCCAGTCCTGTTTCCTTTCTTCCTTGCCGTGATAAATGTTGGTTTTGCAGTAGCACCACACTCATGCTTCTTCTGAATACCCTGCTGGCATTCCCTTGTCCTGAGAACTGCCTGATACACTCATACCAGAGCTGCTGAACTGCAAGTTACTCCCATGAACATCATTGATGGGTCCATTTCCAGAGAGAAAAGCAGTGGATCTGTCCTAACCTGCAGAGACAGCAATGAAACTGGCTCCTGGATGAGGGAGTTTCCACCGTAAGTGGGAGCAGAGACAAAATGAGCTCATTACTGCTTTCACCCAGTGCCAGGCATGAAAAGAATTCAACTGGTTTAGTGCAATTGGCCTATTTTCGTTATGTATTTGGGCTTCATGATGGACGAGTCGTTAAAAAATAAATACAGAAGTAATGATGGTAACAATCACAGAAAGCAATTCTCAGATATAATAAAGAGTCTCCTGGATGTGTACAGCCTGTGCTCCACTATTGATTTCTTCCTTTCTTTATTGCACTTCACTCCTCTCTGTTCACCCAAGCCCCAGCCCTCGTGCTGCACAGCCTGCCAGCCAACCACAGCCATGAATTATTAACATGAAGGAGACCTTTAATTGGATGAGCTGCAATTAATAATTCATTGGAGGTGCTTGCAGAGAGAGGGAAGGAGGGAGGGAGAGCAGGCGAGGTGCCGACACTGAGAACTGGGCCCGCACTGTGGGAGCAAGGGGCAAGTTGGGATGTTCCAGCTGGAGCCCCAGAGGGTTGCTATGTGCCTGGCTGCAGGAGGAGCGAGGCACAGCGAGGAGAGACCTGCCCAGAGAGTGAGAGATGCTTTTGGAAGTGTGACCTACCCCTCGCAGACGGCGCTCCCAGCACGCCGGATCCATGGCACCGCGCCTGGAGCTGGCAGCATGAGGAGCACACAGCAGGGCACAGAGCTCAGCTGTGAGCCCATCTCACACCTGTGCCTCCAGTGCTCTCTGCAGCAGCCCCAGGATCCCATCCCAGTCCTGATTTCCTTCCCTGCAGATGACCCAGAGGCAGAGTGGGGTGGGCAAGTGGGAGTGAAGCCGCTCTGCTCATTGTACCAGCAGTCCCTCTGCTTCCAGGCTCCAAAACCAAATTAATATCCTCAGCCACACACAGCCTTGCTGGTTTCCAGCTGACAAGCAAGGCCACAGATCATTAATGTTAATTAATATTTACATTACAGTTGTGCCTGGAGGGCTCCATTCAGGTCTCAGTGGTGTGATGCATCCTACAAACATATTGAGGATGGGGTCCCCTCTTGTGCTGCTCAGTCCACAGACATATCCAGAGACACGTTCCTCTGCCTGGAAACAGCCTTTCTCTTTTGCTTTTCATAACCTGTGTTTTTTACAGCTTCAGTAAAGGATCCTGGATGGCTATTAAAGAAAAAATGAAGAAAAGAAAATAGGAAAAACAAAGCAAGATTTAGTGCTTGTAAGAGTGGTAAGAACAACAATTTCATACCAATTCCTTTGCTGAGCCTCAAACATGTGGATAAGAGACAAAACAGTCCTGGCATGCAAACAGCACTATCTGAGACTTGGACAAGATATTGGGTCATTCAGCCTGACTCCTTCCTCAGCATCCCTCACCAAGTTTCAGTGCTCGCTCCAGTTCTGAGCCAAGGAGCAGAAGGTGTGTGACTGAAGCCTGGCTTTGCCCTCTGGGACTCATTACCAGGCTGGGCAGGGACACTCAGAATCGCAGATCCATAGGATGTCTCAGCTTGGAAGTGACTCACAGCACACACAGGAATTTACCCCAGTTTCTTCATGTTGCTGAAGTCATGGGGATAACCACAATCAACAGTGACCATTCCACTTCTGCAGAAGCTCTGCTGAGTGCATGAAGCTGTGCTTTTCCTCTCAGGAAAAAAAAACAAAAAACAAAACAAAACAAAAAAAAAAACCACAACACCAAAACCAAAAACAACCAGGCAAATCTGGTTTGTGGTGTCGATTTTCTCTCCAGGAATCAACTTGGGACTTCTTTCTTCAGTCTTGGCCAATCACTATTGCTTGGTCCAATCTGTGCATCTTCCCCACACTCTCCTGTGCCTTTAATTAACCTATATTGTACCTCCAAGCTCAGGCTTGAAGCCAGAGTAATAAATGATTTGCATAGTCTTGTGAGTACAGATATGCTCTAAATCTCAAACCTTCCACTCCTGGCTCCTTCTGAAATAGAGGCAAGCATGGCAACATCTGTATTCCAGCTGAGCTGCTCCATTAGCAAGTTGGGAAGGTGGGGCCAGGCTTTCACCTCTTCCATCTGCTGTGGGGATGTAACGAGGCTTTGATTCACTGAGGGGCTCATTCTTCAATGAAAAATACCTGGGAGTTTGTGCATCTGCCAGGAGCCTGTAAGATAAACAGGGACTTAAATCCTCTCCTGAACCCAAATGTAAACAAATCCATGACCCTGCCAGGCTCTAAGGATCAAGCCTGGCACAGAGTTCTTATCTGTCCCAAAAGGGCTAAGTAATACCACAGATTTTAGTTTGTAAGCTGGCCCCAAGGGCAGACCAGCCTGGATTCTGTGAATATGAGCATGAGAAAAACCTTGCTCTTCGTTGCCTCTGATCTTGCTATTCCTTCAAGAATCAAAGATATTTTAATTTTAATTCTTTTAGAATTACTGACCATTCAGCTGAACAATTTAGTCAGAAGAGACCCACAATCTATAAAACTTCTCAGTTCCATGATTTTTTGAGTATTTAATACAACAAGTTCTACTGTGTAGAAACGTGAAGCCTGGAAGAAGAGGTTGAAAAAGGAATTTGAGACTGACTTTATTTTTATTTTTAGTGCTTTTTTTTTATTGTTATTATTGAAATAATTTAATCTCCTCGTGTCTCAGTTTCCCCAGATGTCCAAGTGCCATCAGAAAGTCAGGACCCATCCTTGGAATGGGAGTTTGAGTCTTAATGAAGAGGTTCCAGGCAGTGCAAATGAGAGCTGCTGCATGGCCACTCGGAGCATTAATGTTATTATAGGAGTTCCATGGGGACCCATTCAGGATGGAGAATCATCTTAAAGGGAGATGTGGAGTCTCTCTGCTTCTGCAGGTTAACAGCTGACCTTTTAATGCTCCATCTGTACAGTCTGATCCAGTGCAAATGTTTTGATCATTTAATATGGTAAACATAGAAAGAATTTGGGAGAAAATTATGTTCCTTTAGCTGCAGCCCAATGTTTATTTGCTCTCTTTGGCTAACTCCTATTGCTTTTTGTGGTAAGGTGGCTCAGGCTATGCAAGGCTGGGTTAAGGATTCCCCTGAGCTACAAGTGTGGCCGCACAAACCCTTTTTTAGTGTAAAAACTAATTAAAAAATCCTTGCCTCTGGCTGCCCTTGTGTTGCAGCTTTTCACCCCCCTCACTTGTGCCTCTGTCAGGGGGCTGTGCTGCAAACCATATCACAGAAATGATCCGTGGTTAAAACCCACAAACACCTGCCCCTCACATCCTGCTCAGTCATTTCAGGAGAGGGATCCCCTTAAAAATGGCACTGCCAAAGCAGAGCATGGATCTAAACCCCATCACACCCTGTGCTGGCTTGGAGTTCTGCTCACCTATTGTTCTGCTCCTGGTAGGGAAATTTGCTCAGACAAAGCAGATCTTGGTGTGTTTGTGTGCAGGAAAGGAGCACATCTCCAGAGGTGAGTTACAGGCAGCTCATGGAAAAAGATGATCCTAGGAGCATCTGCAAAGGAGCAGCAAGAGGTGAGTGCCCCTGTGTCCCTCTGCTCTGTGGGGTGATTTGTTATCTGTTACACAGGCTGCTTCCATGGCCGTTTCCCCCATCCCTATAAAATGTTAATGTTACTCAATAGCTGATGGTTGTGAGGGAGATAAAAGCTGGAGCTTTCCTCTGGGTGACAGTGTACAGGACCTGCTCCTGATATCCAGAGAGAAGAGCTGTACTGAGCAGGCCCAGCAGGGCTGATCCTGGACAGACCGTGGCATTGTCTAAGGCAGGGGAGCTGCAGCAGCTCCAGGCTGTAGGACAGATTCCATCAGTCATGGTCAGCTTGTGGATGGGATTCCTGGTGCCATCCAAAGAAGATCTGGCAAATTGTCCTCGAGACAAATCTGTCATCCCTGAATTGCAGGTTCAAGGGGACAGAGCTGGAGCACAGCCTTGCACAAGATCACATTTTTGATAAACAGGCCAAACTCAGCTCAGGCTGCCCTTAAGTCACATCAGTTCTTGCAGCAGATGATTGTAGGAACCTTCTGGGTTCTCCTCTCGCTGGGGCACCAGTCCCTGGAGCCAGATGCTGTTGAGGTGGATTGATGGATGATCACCTTGTCCTCAAAGCTGCTGATCTTTGTCCTGCACAAAAACCTGAAATGAATGAGCCAATGCCAAAGAGGTTGGTGCTCACTCCCACAAAGCTCCCCTCACTGGTAATGCCCACAGCACCTCTGTGCTGCATTGGTGCAAGAGCTAAGCAGGGCATGAAGAAAGCTGCAGCAATTAGCAGAGAGAGAGGGAAAGAGAGCCAGATGTTCCAGGGAGATCCCTTTCCCTCTCAGAAGCTGTAGACACAGCAGGGACCACGGCAGAGGTGTCCCACCCTCTTGTAAAGCACAGCAGGGAACAGATCCCACAGAGGTCCCCTAAGGAGCTTTCACTGTGCTCTGACAAGAGGAACAAACCCTCAAGGAAAACCATTTGTGTCAATTCTGGTCTAGATGTCCCACTATCTGAGGTCCAACTCGCTTGGTTCTCATCCTGGGAGACCACTTTCAAAGGGAAGTGGTGTAGTCCCAAAACACTCTCTGGAAAAGGGGCATGAATTGCACATACACATGCAAATGAGGAAGAAGTTTCAGCATCATAATTCTGAATAGGGAAAAGAAAGGAAAAAAAAAAAAAAAAAAAAAAAAAGGAGAATTCTATCCAGTGAGGCTTCTGCAGCAGGAACAGAGTTCATTTCTCTCCAGCTCTGGGGAGTGAAATGTATTCAGCTCACACAGGCCACTTCAGCATCTTTTTTTGTTTTTTATCTTTCCGTCGTAGGAGAACAAATTTAACAATGAGATTCTGTTTCTGTTTCCTACATGTGGAATAATTAAATTTGCATCTCACTCTGTAGTTGGATCTGCTGTTTGAAGAGGAATGTATCAATTGGACATGAGCCCAATGTGTTCTGCTCTGCAAATAAGGCAGTTTGCAAAAAAACAAGGCATAATCTCTCACCCAGGCAATAATCACAGGAAAATCATCCCTCACTGACAGTTCTCTTCAGGGCTTGATTCATATTCTTGCTGGAGAAAGAGCAGGAGGGAGGGGGTGTAAGGGGAACAGACTTTTGGCATTCCTTGTGACAACCTTCATCAGAAGCCGGGTTCTGGTGAGGGCTGGGATGTTGCTGTGCCCTCACCGATGGCAGAGCTCTCTGATTTTCTGCAGGAGGTTTCACAACCAGGAATTGTACATCTGCTGACTTCAGACCTTTCCAAAGCCAACTGAAACCACAGGGAACATTCCTGATGGCTTTGATCAGTCTTGTGTGAGGCTGGTGGAGAGTGATTTTCAGTGAAACCTCAGATCTTGTTCTCAGGGGTTTTGGTACCTGGAACAGAGCTGGGTGTTCAGCACTCCACATGATCAGAAAAATCCATCCCTTCCAGCTCTGGTTGGCTGGATGCAAACCCTTCTCTCTCCTGACCATCAAGCCTGTTCAGGTACCTTTCAATAAACAATCTCTCCCCATCCCTGCCTTCTGTGCCCACAAAGAGTGAAATTCATTTGTTTTCTCCACATTGGCCATCTCCATTTCATTATTCACTGTCTGCGACATTTCCTTCAAACATTTTCAGGATCCGCTGCCTCCTTTCCAATCCCATCCACCATTCTTGTGTTCAGCAGGACAGAAAGAAAACGTGCCAGGCAGAAGGAGCAGAAGCCTCAGACTGTTGAAAAATGTTTGGATCTGGCGTGGCAGGAAATGAATAGAAGTTTAATTCAATCAATCAGAGAGTCCAACTGCACCTGGCCCACTTAATCTAAAACTCCTCAGATTAAATACCTTGTTCTAAGTGGAAATTAATTGAGTTTGTTGAATGGCTCCTACTGCATTAAACACACTCTAGGTCAGGGAAGCAGCAGAAATAAAAACAATATCATTTTTTTACAGTTGAAAGGCTGTTAGTGGAGCTGGCTGAAACTCTGGATTTTCCTCTCTCCAATGCTCATTCCACAGGAGCCTCTTTTTGAAAGGTCTCTCGCTGGTTTGATTTGGCTGTCCCAGGGCGTCTCTAACACCCACTGTGGTCTCCTGTGTGGGTGAACACGAAGTCTGCAGGGGCTCCAGACACACAAAGTCAGTAAAAAGAAGATTTTTTTTACTCTCAAATTGGAGTTCTCTGTCTTGTGCTCCCTCCTTTTTGTGCTCTTGCACGCTTACTCTTCCTTCTCCCACCCTCCTCCCTTCTTCCCCCCCTTTCCTTTCCATACCTGAGCTGAATCTAATGAAGATGCATAAAAAATGTTTCCATTCTGTGAAATGCAATCCATCAACACACACTTCATATATATTGTGCAGAAATGAATCCATTTCAGCCAGGAAGGCTGATAAATCAATTTAAGTAGAAGACTTTTGACAGTTTAATTCAAATTAAGTCCACTTTGTTCAATTAGAAGGTAGCTGGAGGGGTGGTGGCAGGAAACAAACAGGATTGCTAGAACAAAAACTGCATTTTTTCTCAGACTGAAGCCACCTGTAGATCATTTTTCTTAGAGGAGGGACACAACGATACCAATTAACACACAATCAGCGACCAGAAAATTACTTGTTTTTAAAAGCAAATCCATATTTTGCACAGCATTCCTGCTTCCCTTTTCGTCAGCTGCAACAGCTCTGGGAATATTTTAAGGTGAGGAGGAGGAGGAGGAAGAGGTGGCCGAGGTCTGTCTTTGTGCATTCAGGCTGATGCTTGCTGCAGCACCCCTGGAGTCCTGCTGTGGGTGTGGAGCACCCTGGAACAACCCCAGAACTCTGGGAATGCCCCATTCCTAATGTCAGACCAGGCATTGCCATGGGTCAGACCCCACCCAGCTTTGGTTTGGCTCTCAGGCAGGGCTGGCACAGACAACTGTGAGTGCCAAGTTGGCTGCCCACACGTTTCCACCCCTGCAGTGTCGCAGCCAGGGTGGAAGCACAGTTTGTTTGGATTTTCCGGCTGTTCTGTGGCATTTTTCCTGCAAAACACCGACTTCCTCCGTGCTCGCAGAGGAGATGATTGCTGACAGCTCAGATCTGGGAGCTGAGGCTGCTGAAATGTGGACATCCAGCTAATGGGATTAAATTCAGCCCAGGTAGTTTCTCTGTTCTCTGAAATTTGGTGAATCAATTCAGAATTCCCAGTGATCTGGGTTAAGAGAGATGTCGACTCCCAGATGTTTTAACACCTGAGAAAGCTGTGTTTTAGTGATTATTGAGCAATACATTTAAAAAGTGAATGACAGACCTGGAAAGCAGCATCTGCTTTTTCACTTTCTAACATATTTTCTCAGCCAAACTGAGGTTTTCAAGTTCACAGTGCAAAATGTAACTGAATTTCATCCAAGTCTGCAGACTCACTAATGCTTTCTACATTCACATTGGCAAAGAACTCCCAATTCTTTTTTTTTTTTTCTCTAACAGTTTTGCAAAACTGAGTCCTTGTCCCTGACAGATGGAAAAAAACAGACTTTTGCAATTAGCAGGATAATGTAATTCATGGGATTTGGGTGAGGTTTTTCTTCTCCTTTTTTAGTCATAGGAGGGGAGAAAATATGTTTTTTTTTATTTTCCTTCTGACAGAGTTTTAAAAAAATGAGAATCCTTTGAGCAGGTTGAAGAAGTAGAGCCCAGAAAGAACAGCCAGTATAGGGCACAAATGACCAGATTGTTTTACTGAGAATTGAGTGGATGCATCAGGTGGAAATTTCCTTCCTGTTACCTCTGACTGGTACCTGACAAATCCAGGCCTCAAAAAAGCAAAGTTTTTTCATTAAGGCTTGTATAAGAACAACGGAAGGTATTTGTGGAGGTAAATATTGTAGCTCAAATTCACTACCACAGCAAGATGTTTTCCCTGGGCAGTGTCTGCCTGGTGAAACTCAGGAGTCTAACGAAGCCCAGCGGTGCCTCCAAGTGCTGGATGGCAATTTTCTAAAATCTGCTTCTGCCAGCTGCCAGGGGAACAAGAGCAGGAGAAAACAAGAGGATGTCCAAAATATTTGTGATTCAGCATTTTCCCCCACTTATTCCCCCCCAAATTAGGTTGTTTGCAAAATTGACCTTGTTTTCACTGAAATTATTTTTTATTTTTCTTGTCTGTATGTGTGTGGGGGGGAAATCAGTTATCAAAGCATGGTAATTTAAACCATTTCACAGAAAACAAAATGACTGAACAAGTGAATCCTTGGTAAAGAACAGCTTTAAAACAAGAAAATGTGTTGTCAGATGGAAGATTGGCTTGATGGAGGGTGGTCAGGAAGGATGGCTGAGAGGGTGGATAAAAGCAATGTGAAAAAGAAGAGACACTTCTGGCAGAGGGGCAAAGCCTTTCTTTCACTGTACACGTGTTTTTCATGCCCTTTCAGTCCTGCTCTGGCAGGCCAGGGTGGCTGGGGAGGTGCAGAGATCCTGCTGGAGTGGTTCCACACCAGAGGGCTCCACGTCTTGGCCCCTTGGAGAGGAGCCAGCCTGGAGGCTCCAGCTTCGTTCCCAAAGCTCTGCAGCAGGTGCCCAGCCTGGGTTTTGCTGTACTTCTTTCAAATGGATTTATGGCCCTATAAATGGTGAATCACTCTGTACAACAAAGAGCAGAAAAGATTTGAGTGGTATCCAATTTAATAATTACTTGAGTAACTCAATCATTTTCAGATATGTGGTTTCGGTGTCTGCAGACCTTGAAGACCTGCTTGGAGCATTTGACAGGCAAGACAGCAATTTTTCCTGCTCTGTTACCAACCCAGCTCTTCACAGACCTTGCACAAACCTCATCCACATCTCAAAACTTCAGGAAGATTGTGGAGGCTTTGTCTGATCCTGGACATGGAGAAGGATGTGCAGAGGACTTGTGCCTGCACTTCCCCCAGTTTGAGGGCTGCTCCTCAGGCCAGTTATGAAAAACTTCTGCCTCTGTGCTGATAAATGATTAATTTAAACTCTCCTGTTGCAGATGTTTAAAACCAAGCAGCCCAGCTCCAGAACTCTTGAGGTCTGCAGTGTCTCTTGATGGGCACTGAAAAAGGCCCCCTCCAGTTTGTATTCCTACGTTAGGTTTGAACAAGGCTGAGCTGTGGTGCTCAAGAGTTGTTTTGCCCCATCTCCAAGATGAGAAACAGTCAGATCCCAGTGGAGCACTCTCACTGCTGCAGGTGGGTCCTCAACTCTGCAGCACAGCTGAATTCAGGCTGAGCAAGTGAAGTAGAAGATGAGACCACAAACAAAGCTTTTTCTGAAGTCTTCCTGCTTCAGAATAAAATAGAGAAATGTGAGGATTCTGTAAATCAAATTGTTTCCATGACACCGAGGGAGCAGCATCCTACTCCTGACTCTGGGCTTTAGGGAACACAACTGTCACATCTCCAACCTAAGGACAGCAAAGGCTGCTGAGAAGTCACTGTGAAACCCAGCTCTGCTCTCAGTGCCTGGGACAAATGACAGCTTCCCCCGTGAGCCAGCCCCACCACCTGTGTGACAGCACCCTCACACCTGCACCACAACGTGCAAATTCCAGTTTCTCATCGCGGGACTGCCCGAAATTTGCTCCGTCTTGAAATTCATCACACAAGATATTAGCTTTAGGATGAGCCTGGGGACTTGGTTGCTCTCAGCCATTTGCAGCCTGCCCAGGGGCATTGCCTGACAAGGGCAATTTCCCTTTTGAAGGCTCACTTTGGTGGTGCAGAATTCACACCTGCCCTGGGGACTCTGCAGCTGAATGATTGTTATTTAAATACTCATTTTTTCCCTTAATAAACTGACAGAGGTTAAAAGTGAGTCACTGGAAACAAATGGGCCTCCATTCTTTTCTAGCAGCAAGTTTAACCACAAATTTTGGCGGGATAAATATTGATTTCCAGCGGCCTAAAATATCCCGAATCCCTGGGCTGATCTGACACATTTCTGAAACTCAAGGAAGCAATTATCACCCTTCCCTAAATTTAGCCTTAGGTATCAAACCCTCCTGCTCCAAGTGCTTCCTCCTACAGGAAGAGAATGCTGCCAGTGTCGCTTCAACTCAACACTATAATTTTTTTGAGTTCATACATTATTACTCCGTATTATATAGTGCACATCAATATTTTAGGTTAATAAATTTCAAAGGAGCATTTTTTTCTTCTGAAAAATGTTGTTTTCAGTATTTATCCGTGTGTTCTGCTGAGTTTCAGAGTGTGATAAATGACCAATGGTTCTTATCTGTGCACGGATCTTTTTGCTGGGAGAGTGAACTGAGTGATAGTGGGATCTGGTATCTCTTGTGAATGCAATCAGAGAATGCTGGTTTATATCCTTGTGTTAAATCTCTGATCTTTAGTAACCATAAATTAAAAAAAAAATCAAAAGGAAAATAACCATGGTCTACTATGAATGCATGATTTGTTTAACTAAGCATCAGGAAGATTTACTTTTTTTTAGCACAAAGACTTGGATTCTCTGCTGGATCTGGGAAAAGTACAAGCATAACTGAAAACATTTGAGTCATCACATTTCAAGGCATTGGATAAACTCACAAAGTCCTTCTTCTATGAACTCCTGTGAAACCCAAGGACATTGGGAGCTGCCCATTTCATTTTGCACAGGATTCAGGACAGATTATGTGCCCATAAGGGGGGGATTAGCACACAAGTGGTGTTGTTAGCGCCAGAAGAGAATTTTGGATGGTCAGAGCTTGTGCAGGTGTTAGTTAATAGTGGCTGAGGGGGTGTTTAGGCTCAGGGGGGACCTGAGGTTGTGGCAAGGTGGGGTCAGGCTTTTCTCCCAGGTAAAAGCAATAGGACGAGAGGAAATGGCCCCCAGTTTACCAGGGGAGGTTTAGACTGGATATTAGGGAAAATCTCTTCTCAGAAGGGGTGGTCAGGCACTGGAAGAGGCTGCCCAGGGAAGCAGTGCAGCCCCCACCCCTGGAGGGGTTTAAAGACCTGTGGATGTGGCACGTGGGACAGGGGGTAGTGGTGAACGTTGAGTTGGGCTCCCTGATCACAGAGGGCTTTTCCAACCTTTATAATTCCATAACTGGTGTATCTGTGGTGTTTTGGGGTAGTTGTGGGTGGAGTCCAAGGGCTCAGGACCATTTTTGGATGCTCTACCCCATGAAAAAAATATTGAAGTCAGCTTTGCATCCCATTAGGAATCGATTAGTTTGCAGAGAGACACCACCTGAGCATGCAGGATAAATCAAGGTAGGCATGAGGGTTATCAGTGCTTGCACTGAGCTGTTTCACCTTGTCACATACACATTTGACACCTGCAGGACAAGCCTTGGTGGGAGGTGGTGATGGTGGAGGTGGGGAGAGGGCTTTCCACAGGGAATATTTTTCACAGTGTAAGGACTTTGGAGAAAATTAACGTGAAACATTAAAAATGTTCCTTTTTAAAAGGGAATCCATTTTTTAGGCACAATGAGACACTTCAGGTGGTGTGGCAGTGGTGAGTAATGCACACTGGAGTTATTTAACTTCATCTCATGCCTCACTATTCCCCAGGGGCACCCATTAATCAGCGTTACCAGGCAGTTTGTCATGTCCTTTTGCTTAAATAATATCCATACCAAACTACAAGTAATGCGTGCACCTGGAAATCAGCGGGGGATCTGCCTGTGTCAGGACAGGAGGATCTGTTCTGGAGGACACAGCAAAGCTGAAGGACTCCAGTTGTGGGCTTTGAACGGTCCTGTAGGAGATTGTTTGAGTTAGAACGTGTGTCACAACGGGAAAATGCAGCACTGCTGAACCAGGAGCAGTCTGGCAAATAAAGCTAGCAATAAGTTCACAGAAAGATGTGGCCAGAGACACCACACCACCCTTGGGTACCATTTCTCCATTTCTCTGCCACATGAGGAGGGATTTCACGTTTGTGTGGGTGTGTAATCACAGTTCATCTGGGATGAGGGTGATGTGTTCTCCCTTCCTGCCAAAACTGGGCAAAAACTGCTTGGGCAGATAATCCATGGTGGCTTCTGGTTCTCGTGGCTCAGACCTACCTGCAAGGGCACTGAGGGACACTCCAGTGAGAGAGGGCTTTGGGAGGGGGATGTGGGCCTGCCTGCTGAATCCTGGAGCAAAAAACCTTTCCCTGGATGGATTTAAAAGATGTGTGGATGTGGCGCTTACAGACAGGGCTTGGCAGTGCTGGGTTAACAGATCCAATGATCTTGAAGGTCTTTTGCAGCCTAAACTCTTCCATGAGTCTCTGATTCACCAGAAACTGAAAAAGCCTCTCTGATTTTATGAATGAGCTCATACACTACCAGAACTAACACATTTTACCCACATTCTGCTAATAGAGATTGGCTACCATCACCCCTTAAGGATGACATCAGGAGTTCCTGTGCCTGAGGATCTGAGGGGGAATCTCTCCTCTCTGTACACAACCCCACAGCCTGGCTACTCCAGAGAGCCCAGCTTTTCAAAGCAAAGCTTGGCAGATCTTTACCCAGCTTCCTCTCTTGTTTGTCAGATACGTGTTTAAACTGGGTACCTGAAGGTTAAATCACTGCAAGCCCTCATCAAACCAGTAAATCACTTAATTCCCCACCTCCCCCAGCCAAATGTTTTCTCTAACTTGTTAAGCAAAATACAGACAGCACAGCCTGCCATTCCTGCAGAACTCACAGCCTTCCAACACCTGAAATTACTGGCAGACCTGTCAAAAATGACCTTCTTTCAACAACATCTCTCTCTTTTTTTATTACCCCCACCTCCAGGTAGGAGGTGGGGGAGATTGGAAACTGTAAAGATCAAGCCACAGCTGCATGTGGTACCTAATTAAACAAGTGTAAGAAAGCTGAGAAAGGTCAGGTTGTCAAAAATCATTGCTGTATCTTTCCTGGATTGTATTTAGAGACTGATAGCAGCAAAGAAAATAACTCAATAAAGAGAATGAGACTGGAATAACAAACTGACTCCAGGGACAAGCTGGTTTTGAAATGCAAAAGGCGAAAGCTGCAGATTTATGTATATATATACATGTATGTGTATATGTGTGAATAGACACACACAGAGACACAAATCGAAGGGAAACAAGTGCTGGGAATGAAAGGAAAAGTGTTTGCAAAGAGTAAACACATGACAACACAGAGAAGGAGGTGGGGCAACAGAAGTTCAAACAGGAAATGTGGCAAGAATTAGAGGCTGAAAATACCCAGGCAAAAGCAGGAAATTAGGAAGGTTCTTCCTTGTGAGGGTGGGCAGGCCCTGGTGCAGGTTTCCAGAGCAGCTGTGGCTGCCCCTGGATCCCTGGCAGTGCCCAAGGCCAGGCTGGACAGGGCTGGGAGCAGCCTGGGACAGTGGGAGGTGTCCCTGCCATGGCAGGGGTGGGATGGGATGAGCTTTAAGGTCCCTTCCAACGCAAACCAGTCAGTGATTCTATGATAATTCTGTGATAAAAGGAGAATAAAATAAGTAAATAAATTAAGGAGTGTATAGGAAGGGGGAAAATATAAGAAAACAGAAAATACAGTCACAGATTCAGAGGAGGAGGCTGGCTTTATGAGGGCACAGAGGGAATTCAGACCGGGAATGTCAGTGCTCCAAGGACTGGCTGTGCTTTCAGAGTACTGGGGAAATTTTGGGCTCACCAGCCCATGCAGACAGACCTCTTTCCACCAATTTCCCCTTTCCTTCCATCTTCCCACTGTCCTTTTCCTATCCAACCCCCCAGGCTGAGCTGTGCTGGTGTGGGCAGGATCCTGGTGGATCCTGTGCCTCAGTGACCATCTGAACGTGGCCTTTGGCCTGATGGTCAGTCGTGGTCAGTGCCACGATCTGGGCACTGCTCAGGGAGGAGACTCTTAGGAAGGAAAAAGGGAGAAAGGGAAGAAAATGGTCTCCACGTGGAGGAGGGAAACAAAGCAACCCAAATCTCCTTCTCTGTTACTTGGTGATTTCATAGGAGCTTGAACAAGGTAGGCAGACCAGGGAGGTTTGAGTGCTCTCTGTTATTAAACATCTCTTCATTTGTTCTGTTTGGGCTGGGATGGCCTCCAAACATTTGCTCCTGCTGGTTCTATCTGCCTTCCTCTGACACCATTAAATGTTTTATAAAGCCTGCTCTGCCAGTATCTGTAGGCTGGAAGAAGCTGCACAGGGTTTAAGGGGAGGAGAAGGAGATTTTTTTCCCCTTTGACAGAAGAGAATTTTTCCTCTTCTATTCCCCCACAAATAACTTGGAAAAAGACACACATGGTGCATTGCATTTAACAAACTGACAATGCATTTAAATAGTGTACCACTGCAAGTATAATTGCAATTTGTTGTAATTTCTTCTCCAAATTCCACCCTGACACAGTTGATTTATTTTGCAAATCAGTGCATCTGGAGCGTGTGCCGTGTCACATTATGGGCCTTTGATACAGAACCTTTGTTTTATAACAGGGAAAATAATTAGCTTTCGGACAAGCTTGAGCTGTGATGTCAGAAGCTATCCATGGCTGCTGAAAGAAGTTATTAGTGTTGAGCTGATGAAGGTTCCCTGGCAAAGCTCTGCCTCTTTACTAATTTGTCTCTCTGGGATTTTAGCAAAATTAAAAAAAAAAAATGAGGTACATGTAAAAAAATGCATTTATTTATGTATTAAAAAGATCTATATTTGTATAGCATAAATGCCAGTAACATTGCTGCTGCTGAGATTTTCAGGCAGCTGAAAAATAACCAAAATAAAAGGCATTGCTTCATTCCAGCAGCAGCAACAACACTTTCCTCCGAGCAGGGAAACATTTGGGCATTTTTTTTAATTAACTTTTTTCTCCCTCCTCCTGCCCTGCTCCTCGAAATTCACAGCGTTCGTTGGCAAGTCTGGTAATTATCAGTCATTAACGGTGTCAGCTTCCCTCCAAGTGCCATCAGCAGAGCCCTCTCCCAGTGCCACACATGCCAGGGGGGCAGATCCTTCCCTTGCTGTCCCTGCAGTAATTTCTCCCAGGCTGGAGCAGTTTCTCTGCTCCAAAACAAAAACACACCTGGGGAGAAGCTGTCACTGCCCCTGGAACAGCGAGTCCACAACGCAGTTGTACTGCATGTGGGTGAATATTATGGGAAGATGCGGAGTGGGATGAATTAAAAGTGTCTGCCTGATCTGTGGAGGGTTTGATTTGACCCAGGAGGAGTGAATGAACACGGATCACTCCGAGCCTGGAATGTCCGAGGCGTAATCTAATTTCTCAATGTAGTCAACCAGCTGAAATGTGCAAAATATGGACTCTGCTGGGAATCTGGCTGAGCTGTGTCTGATTAGCATGTGCAACTGTTCACTGGCAGGTTTTTGTGAGCATTTAGTCTCTGCTTTAAACAGAATCATCACCAGCTGGTTATTTTTTACTGTTATTAGGTTAGAAAATAGCACTGAGGTATACAACAGTAATCACAAAGCTATGATGCCAGGGAAAAAATAATCACGTTAAATTGACCTTCATGAATAAAGAGTGAGGTTCCATTTCGCCTCATTTCTGTTCATTTTAAAACCAGCATTAGCTTTTCTGGCACATAGTTTTTCATTGTTTGCTGAGCATGGCTCGATTAGAATGATTCACTGTCTTTAATATTAGTGATTATGGTCCATTTCAATTACACAATGTGTTGTAGTTTGTTGTATTACTCTCCTGCCATCTCTCTGTTGACTTCCTTTGAGGGAAGCAAAAGAAGAGAAGGAAATAGATGCTGAAAGTGGGAGCTGGGGAAGTGACCCCCCTTTTCCTAAATGGAAATCTCAGTGGATAAACAGCAATGTCTGTAATGTTTAAATATGGGGTTCCAAGCCCAGATGAAGTTACACACTCCAACCCATAACTTGAGATTCTGCCTGGTGGCCACTGATCCACCTGTTCCATGGATTTAAATAGAGAAAAATTAGCAAGGCAAGGAATGCTGCATGGTCTGAGCCTAGTGTTGGGATTAGGGCAGGATTTAGGAGATTTATAGGAGTGACAGATTAAGGGTTTTTTGGACAACACTCTCAGAGACAGAGTGGGATTGTTGGGGTGTGCTGGGAAGGGCCAGGAGTTGGGCTCCATGATCCTCGTGGGCTCCATAATCCTTGTGGGTCCCTTCAAATTCAGGATATTCTATTCTATTCTATTCTATTCTATTCTATTCTATTCTATTCTATTCTATTCTATTCTATTCTATTCTATTCTATTCTATTCTATTCTATTCTAGGGTCATACAAGAATGAAAGGTCAATTGAGCTTTCTGTGGTGCCCAGCTGCACTGAGGGAGGGTCTCCCAAGCTGCCCAGTGAGCCACCAGTGCCCCATGAACTGTTCCAGCTCACCCCTGCTTGGCTGATCCTGGTGGTCAGACTCAGAGTTTCCTGAGTTTTTGCCAACCAGAGTTGGAATGCAGAGAGAATACAGCATGGACTTTCAAAAACTGCTTTAACCTGAGTTTCACCACAGAAATACAGAGTGATCTGTGAACAGTGGGTTTGGCAGAGTCACTGTTCAAGTGTTTTAATAGAGAGAGATGGTGCAATAGGGAGAGAGAGCTGCTGGAGAAGCTGCAAGAGCTCAGAAGAGAAAGGTGAATAACTGACCTGTATTTTCAGGTGTACCCCCAGGCACTAGGAGTCACCAATCATGTAAACGCTGAAGCATGAGATGTAGATCAAATTCAGAACCTCTTTTGTTAAAAAGATCCAATTAACCTTCAACTAATTCACCATCCTTTACCTATAGAGGTATTTCCAGTCAAAGTCAGGACTGGGTCCTCCATCAGATTAAATCACCAAGGTTCCACTGAAAACAGTAATCACAAAAAAAGGGATAAGAGTTTGCTTCTCCCTTTTCCATGGTGAAATATGTTGCATTTAAAACACCATTACAGGGCACTTGTTACTCATCCAAGCATGAGAATGTGAGTGACAGGGGAAAACATGCCCTCTTCATATTGCATCCTTCTTTTCACCTTTTGGTTTGGTTGCGCTCTCTCACTTGCCAAGGAAATTGCCTGTGTGTGGAAGAAAGGAAGGAAGGAATTTGACACATTTAATGGACATTTAAAAGGGCTGCAAAGCATTTATTATAGTAGCAAATGAATTAACTAATTATAGGTGACCATTAAATTGTGGCTGCACTCAGAGAAGAAATCCTGTAAAATTAGCTCCGTTTTATTCCACTGATCTGCTCTCTTGACCAAACCATGTTCCCAACCCTGTTGATGTAAATCCAGACTAATTACTCTGACTTGGTGAAATTAGTCTCCTTGTTCTTTGGGGTAATCAAGAGCCCAATCTGGCTACTTTCACATGTTCCCATCCCAAATGCTCACTTCCCCAGGGAAAACAAGTGTTGTTCTCTTAATACCACACAGCCAATGAAGCTGTGGGCAAGAAGCTGGAGATAGCCTGTCTTTCTAATCAGCAATAAAGTTATCAATTTTGTTCTAGCTGTAAAAGCTTAATTACTGAGGATTATGAAAGAGGCAGGAGAGCCCCAGTCCAATGAGCACATTCCAGATGGAGAATGCTGCACTGGACCTAAGGGGAAAAACAATGACAGTTTTAGTTTGGAAATTGCATCCAAAGACTACTGTGTAGGAAGAGCTCATGGCATCAGGTGTCTTTGGTGTCTTTGCTCAGTTATCACAGCTCTTTACTGCAAGTGGTGATACATTATTCAGGCTGGAGCTCTAAACCAGCTACAGATTGGAAAGCAGAAACCGAAGATGCTTGGGATTTTAGGAAGTTTTGGATCTGGAACTTTTCCAAGAAATGCAGTGAATTTCTCTATTACTGAAGCCAAAGAACAAACTCCAGCTGTAGTAAGTCCACAAGCCTTTGATGCAGAGGAGCTGTAGTAGGAACCACAGACTGCTGCTTTGCTCTCATGGGTTGCAGGTGATATAAAAATCTCTTGCTGAATAAGAATCACACAGTATGGTGGCTGGAAACAAAGCAAGGGGGTTGGCACAGAGGGGAGAGATCCTCCTGGAGAAGCATTGTCTCTTTGGAGCTTTGCTTCTGTTTGGAACAAGCCTGGCAAGGCCTTGCTCACACAGGGAGTCTCCAGGCAGAGCCCTCACGATGTCAGTGTAGTTATACCACTCCTTCTCTACTAAATACCGAGCAAAATGAAGTGATAAAAATCACAATAAAAGCACATTCTAAAAAAACCTCCTAAAAATAACAAAATCTGTAAAGAACAGCATGGCCAAAACACAAAGAGGGAGAGCGTGGTTTTATCTGAGACAGAGGATGTGAACAGCAGGGAGGAGGAGAGAGAGAGAGAGTGAAATTATGAATGGGAATTAATAAATGTTGGTTTCACACAAGTTCTTCAACAGGAGAAAAAACAAACAACGGTTCTGAGCAGAAACACTTCGTTATGTCCCATGGCCAAATCCCAGCAAAGCCTATGGAGCACTCCAGTGGGAATGATGCAAATGCTATTGATGGAAAGCATTGGGGATGATTAGGAAAAGAGCCTCTGAAGTCAGCAGGTCTCAGGCTTGGAGAGGAATATGTGCCTGCCAACACCACGAAGTTGTTTCCTTTGGAGCAGGGCTGTCTATCCAGAAACAGAACTAAAGAGGGGATCAGTGAGGGGAGGGAAATACCCACCAGCTCTGATGGAAATCTATTTTTATCTTGTGAGAAATATCTTAATTTTCACTTATACTCCATGCCTGTAGCTAAGGGCCATTTAAACTAATAAAAGTAAATCATTTGTGACAGATCTTAAAAAACAGTTTCTGCAGTGCACCACACTCTCAAATGCTCATTAGAAATAGTGGTTTTCTTTTTGGAAGAATGCTTGCTGAATGTTTAAAACATGTTGCCTCCAACTTTTGACAACTAGCACAGGCTATGAGAAGCTTTGAAGCAAATGTTTGACATAAAAAAGATGGTCTGATGCTATATCAAATAAGATTGGGGAAGAAGCATCAAAGCAGAAACTTTAGGATGAAATGCAGTTGGGAGGAAAGAAAATCAACATACTCATTTCTGATTTTACATTTTTCTGGCATCAGTATAAACAACTGATTTGCATTTTCTGAGGACAGTACAATCAATTCTTAAGAAATTAGCATTGAATGGAGTATCCTCCTCAAAATCCTTTCCAGTAACACAGGGAAAGGCCAGAAAAAAAAAATCTTGGTTACACAGTGATGGTTCTCAGGAAGAAAAATTATTGTCTCTGATAGTGGGAAGACACCTGTTGTCCTCCTCCAGCCTCCATCTTTAATGAAAACCAAGGATATCCCTGTAGAACACAGTCTCATGGTCCATTCTGAGCAAAATCCCTGCTGAAAACCAACAAAATTGAAAAACCCCACCACAGTGTAAAATAACAAGCATGTCAAGCATCTTGGCTTAACTCCTTAGAGGGTTAGTGAAAGAAATGTTTCATTTGTTTTACATGGTATTTTTGTTAAATACACTTCAAAGTCTCTTGTACGTTGATCTAACCTGAGCAGTGTGATCTTAACCTCCAGAAGAGGGCTGAGCCACTGCCAATAAACACTGGATTTCCTGAAATACCCCTCAATCATCTCAGCTAGGCTTCACCTGCCAGTCCTGCTAAAAGGACAGTTGGAATAAAAAGCATGGAAACCTTCAGACAGGAAGGTGCAAAGCCAGGATTCACAGGCACGGTGTCTAGGCTGGTGTTTTCTGGAGAGGTGCTCCTCAGATGCTCATTCCTGGCTCTGATTTGCTCAGATATGGCAACACTTGGGCTTGGCTCAGGAGAATTCACTGTCTCAAGCTGTGCCAAGGGAAATATAGCTTGGATATTAGGAAAAGGTTTTTCATGGAAAGAGTCACAAAGTTCTGGAATGGCTGCCCGGGGAGGTGGTGGAGTCCCCATCCCTGGGTGTGTTTAAAACAAGCCTGGATGTGGCACTGGGTGCCAGGGTTTAGCTGAGGGGTTGGGGCTGGGTTGGACTCGATGATCTTGAAGGTCTCTTCCAACCCAGTGATTCTGTGAATTCCAGAATGGTTTTGTTTAGTCACTGTAGTAATGTTTTAAAGGAGGGGTTTCGGCTGGTTCCTAAAGTTGGGATTGTGAGAAATGGCCAGTAGGGTTTTCAATGCCAAAGTTACAAGAGCATAGAAGAATAGTTTTGTATAGATGCAGGGGAGAGGATTCCACACAGCTTTGCAGCCCTGTGCAGTTGCAAACCAAGCCATTTACTTTGCACATTAAGTTCCAGGTATTCCATTCCAATTATACTCTTCACAGACCCCACTAACGCAGCCAAGCATCTTAGAAGTCCTGCAATTTACATTTCCCATCCATATTTTATTCCTCTCTCCTGTTTGCCTGCAGTCCCTCTCCATTGCTCAATCAGTTTTCATGGTCATTCAAGTCGTAGGGGTGATTTGTTCAGGTAAAATGGAAAATTGAAATGGAACGGGTGCTGGATACAACCTCATCCACTTCTTCTATTTTGTCAAAGTGCTGTGGCTGCTCATTTTTTCATGGCCATGAGTTGAAATAAATTAAACTTCCCAGAGGCGAAACTTCTCTAAGATCAAATTGGAATATATTGATTAGGCTCTTTGAGGGCTGATGGATTGGACTCTTATGCTTTATAAACACATTTACCAACACGCTCTCAGAAAGAGTTGCTTAGCACTCGGCAAACTGATCGTGTTTATTTAAAACTGTGACAGTGGCCTACACCTGTAGCCCTCATTCTGGCCCATAAAGGCTCACTCACTGATTGATGGAGACAAGTTGAGCTGTCTGGCTGCCTGACTCCCAGGACTGGTCCCAAAGGTTGCCTGGCTGATGGAGTCCAGCATAATGCATCACTGTCAGGAAAACAACTTAGCATGTCATTGAGAAGATCTGATCAGCACGAGCCCAGGAGGGAGGATGAAAGCAGCAAACAGGAAGAATTTTTGAGTGCTGATGATGGTAAAGGGGACAGGGAGTCCCAGAGCAAGAGAATTTTGAAAGAGCATGTGTACTAATAGCTTTAGATGTGTGACACTGGAGATGAATGAATGCAGTTACTCGCCAAAATGTCCAGATACAAGAGTCCCAGGAAACAAAGCTTGGATGTAATTCACTCGTATGAATAGTTGGGAATAAAATCACAGACTTCACACAATTAGAGAGAAAGGTAGACCTGAGAGTTACATCCCATCAACCAGCTCCAAGTCAGGAGTGATGCATGGTCCTGAATGACCCCAGCCTGCCTTGCATTTTCCAGCCTCAATCTGCAGTCATGATTTAGGAATTGTTTTCAGAATGAGAAATCTAGAGGAAACATAAGGTGAGGTTGGCAACGAAGGACAAAGATATGGAGGTAAGAACTGTGAACTGGAACTTCACCAGATGGCGATAAGGATTTATGGAGATCACGTCAGGAAGTCTAATAGTCCAAGGAGAAAAATCACTTTTCTAATTTCTTATGAGAAAAAAAAATACGTCTTAACATAAAAGATATGATCTATTGCTGTATCAAAAAGCAGCAGCAAGAAGAAACAAAGCAGAAGCCTTTAAGTGAAAGAAGGCATCTTGCTCCCATCACTCTCTCAAGGTATCTGTAGCGTTTCCAGCCTCGGTTGCTAGTCAGCATCAGAAAGTGTGGGTGGCACTTGAGTGCTTTTCTCCCAGTCTCTCATGGAATCTGCGTGGATTAGACCATGTGGGATGCCAACCTGCTCAGGCACATCTCGGTGACATCTAACAGGCTGTTTTATGCCACAGCCCAGAGCAGCGTGGGAGAGAGCGTTAAAGGAACATAAGTCAAAGAGCAGAATTTTCCCTTCAGGTTTCTGCCTGAAACAAACAACTTGACAGGGGCTGTGCCTTCCAAGAGGGAATAAGCAGCCACTCCAGGGAGACAGTGACGTATCTCATTTCCCCCAGTTCACCTGGTGCTACAAGCAGGATTTGTGGCCTGCTTTGGAATACTTGGGCTGCAGTCAGTGTGCAGAGACACTGCACTGGATGTTAGGAGACATTTCTTCACTGTGAGGGTGGTGAGGCACAGAGAATTTGTGGATGCCCCATTCCTGGAAGTGTTCAAGGCCAGGCTGGATGGAACACGGAGCAACCTGCTCTAGTGGAAGGTGTCCCTGACCATATCAGGGGCTTGGAAAAAGATGATCTTTAAAGTCCCTTCCAACCCAAACCACTCCATGATTCTGGGATAAGTGCACATGGAGCAAGTCCCTGAGGGATCAAGGCACGGGAAGTCAGTGTGAGAGAGTTTCAGCAGGTCAGCGTCTCCCACACAGCCTAACAAAGTGTTCTTTGCTGTGCTATGATCTGAAATGCTTCATTTCAGCCTAGCTTAGAATGACTCAAAGCCATACATTTTTCACCAACTGGCTTTATAGACTGTCTCCCTAAATCATACATTCTGCTTTTTAAAATTTGCACCATCTTCCTTTGAGATTATTCCCCAGGCTAACAGCTTCGGAGACAACTTCTCAGCCTAACAGACTTTGGTCTTTTATTCCCATTAGTTGGCCTAAATTTTCCCTTCGCTTAATTCAAGCCAATTATTTCCAGTGATACCCACTGGAGCACCCTTAACATTTTCTTTTTTGCTTTATGGTATTTTAGCTCTTCAAAGGCTTGCAGACATTTGTCCTAATGGAGAGTGGATAGAGAGTTATCTGACATGTCGGGGAGGAGAGGTTGCTCTGTTCCGATTCCATTACAGCAGGAAACATGCTGGATATCAAAGGGAAATTTATGTAATGTATTCCTACATTGTTCACAATACAGCATCATGTTTTATGCAAGCAAAAGGAGCGTGAGGAGAGAGGGGAAGAAAACTCCGTTCAACTGGCAGTGAAATGACAATAAAACAACAAATGGGGAAGCAGCAGGAGCTAAACCACAGCTTTTATGGGCAGATCCCTCAGTCACCATCATGAGTGAAAGGCATGAGGACATTTGAGGGTGGTGAGGACCGAGAGAGTGATGCTGGGAGGGAGCAAAGGCCCTGGGGTGGACACACCATTCAGAGCTGTGCCAAGATATTGCCCCATACAGGCACAGGGACAGAAAGATCCCTGGCATGACAGAGCTAGCTCTGCCCAGCTCCCATCATCACACAGCTCTCAGGAATAACCTGGGTGAGGTTTGGAATGGGCCAGATGAGGTGGAGCAGTGCATGCAAATGCTGGGCCAGATGTGGCATTTGGTCCTGACATTTCTAGTCACAGACATGAACTGGAAGCAGAGTAACATTGGGAACTGCACGCACTTTATCCTCCAGCCTGTACTTGTCACCTTCCCCCAGCTCTCCTCTGCCCAAAAGAAATTTTGTTAGCAGAAAGAGAAAATTCAGATATTTCCCTCTGAAATTTAGAGTCCCACACAGCCACCTCCATGTCCAATGAAGGTAGAAGTGTTTCCTCTCCAGGAAAGTGACACAGTTGTGGGGGAGCCTGGTGTTCTGATTGCATCACTGATTTTCAGGTGAATTCTGATCAGTGGTGGCAAAGTAACAGGATGAAGCAACAGATATGAAGATATTGAGCACAGAAGGATGAAAAAGTGATAGGAAAAGTCAGAGGGAGAAGCTTGATATTCTCTTTTGGGCCACCAGATCAGCTTCTGTTCATTACATTTCCGGTCCTCTGGTAGAAGATGTTAGTACCCTCTGCTAAAAAGCTGTTAATCAGATGGCATAAATACTAATATTCACCTAAATCAAACCTTTATGATAAAGTTTTTCCTTGATGCAAGAGTTTAAAGGATTAACAAAAACCTCACAGGATGAGAAGGTGACTCAGTTTAGGGAACCTGCCATGAAATATAATTCCCTTTTCTTATTTTTTTGTTGTTGAAAGAAACACACACACCACACACATATATATAAATAAGTGAACAGACTTTCAGAGACAAAAGAACATTTCCATTTTGCAGCAATGATCACAATGTAAAAAGGCTGCATCGCTATGGAAACGGCCCTAAGCCTCATCATATCTAATGGTGATTTTCTATAGAAGTCCTTGAAACATCTTTTGTTTCTTGCTTTGAAGTCAAAGGAAATGGTTGAGTGCCAAGAAGAGGGCTATCAGCTCCAGATCTCCAATCAGGGGCCCGGGCTCAGCTCTGCAGGCTCGCTTACAATAATTGCCACACACAAGTTAGCAAGGGGAGGAAAACAGGACCAAATATACACATGCACATCTAAACGCAGGTGGCTCGTGGAGAAAAAATTCCTCAACAAGTGGCAAACACACCATTTCCATTCCCCAAGCAGGATCCTCACCAGAGGGCTGTTTTACCAGTGCTCAGAGCAGCTGGGCAGGGAGCTGGTCCTGCCTTTCCTTGCTGAGCCCACTTTTCCCTCATGGCAGGGACACGATGCTGTGACAGCAGCTTTGGTGTGCCTGATTTAGGAATTAATGACCTAATTAGGAGCTCTGGAGAGGGGGAAAGGGAGGAGGGAGGGAAGAGGAGCTTTGCCACTGCTAAGGGGTTTCTGTCTGTTTGAGGGGTTCACTGAGGGTTCTGAGCAAAGGGTTCACAGCCCGTTTCAGCACCTGATGGGGTTTGCAACTGCACCAGCAGGGAAAGCAGGCAGCTTGCAAGGGAAGCAGGAAATGCTTCTAGAAATGTGGGCATCATAATGCCTACCCCAACACTTGGTGATGTCTTTTCCAGTGCCAGAGTGGGGGAGGAAGAGCCAAGACCAGCGGGACAACAAGGACAGGAGACAGTGTCTGGATCTTTTCAACACTGGTTGCCTGAGGCAAGGAGTCTCACTCTTGGAAAAAATAAGAGTAACAGACATGAGGCTGAAAAGGGGAACAGTGATCCCAGAAATATTGCTTGCTCTGGGGGACAAAGATAAAATAACAGTCAGCCCCAGCTTACCCTCATGGTTTGGCTTATCTGACCCCTTTCTTCTCTGTTCCCTTCTTCTGGTGTATTTTCTTGCAGAAATTAATTTTCCTTCAGACATTCAAGTGCAAAGGATCCTGACCTGAGACGTTTTCACTAATAACTGTTTCTAAACCAGCTATCAGTAAAATGAGAGGGCTGTTTTCCTTTATTTGCTTTCTCCTCCCTTCTAAAAGAAGTTTAGTCTCTTAAAAAAAAAAGAAAAAGAAAAAGAAAAAGAAAAAGAAAAAGAAAAAGAAAAAGAAAAAGAAAAAGAAAAGAAAAAGAAAGAAAAGAGAGTATTCTCTACATTCATAAGAAAAACCTATAAGATCAGCCCTTCATATATATTTTAAAGTGGTGCATATCTATAGAATGTAGGTATGCACATGATTTGTTTTTAACATATTTATAGCCTCAAATCCAAATACTCAATGTCCCTCTATTGCTCAGAAAAATGCAATAGAACTCATCCATTAGATAAATTCCAGTTGCCAGCTCTTGGCTCAGATCCATGAAGGCTTTGTCATCCAAAAAACAAGGGCTTAAATCTTTGAACCCCACTTTAGTGGCAACTTTGCACGGAAGAAATAATAATAATAATAATAATAATAATAATAATAATAATAATAATAATAATAATAATTCATGAAGACAGATGGCAAGGGGCAAGCAGCAGTGATGCTCCAGACAGTTGCCAGGTTGCTTTTCTTTCAAGAAAGGAACAGATGCAAGAGGCACCCACATGAAAGTGTTCCCTGATACCATCGCTGTGCATTAGTTGAACATGAAATTCCTCACCTGCCACTCAGGGTGCAGGGAATGGGCTTCTGCCTCACATCCATCCTGGTGATACCATCTCCCATGTGCTGTTCTGAAGCCTTCAAACACTTGGCAGGCAGTCCCAGCCCTTTCGCTTCACAGAGAAGCCAGACTGTTTGCCAAGAAAAGGATTCAGAACTGGATAAACATTAAACAAATGCTTCAGGGAGATTTGTTTGTGATACACCTTTAGATTTTGCATTTGAACTTTTTGTGGAGGATTTAACTTTTGATGTGCCAGCCCCTTCTTCTCCTTCGCCCTCCTCCTCTCCCAATATCTCAGGCAATGGTTGTGAGGCAGGAAGACAGGGAACTTACAGGCAATTTCATCCCTCAAGGACATCCCTTGGAGCAGGTTTGTTGTCAGGAGTGGTGGGGTCACCTTCATTCCCAGTGCGAGGGCGGCACTACCCCCAGTCCTCCAGGAACAGCCCAGACCTGCAGTTTCACCTTGTCATAGCAGAGGATTGAAGGGTCAAAAGGAAGCTCAGCCTTCCCCTGACACATGGGCAAGGCTGAAGCATCCCCTCGATCTTTCTTCAGACATTCCTATGTGCAAACTGAATATTAGCAGAACCACTTCTCATTCATGTTTTTCCCTCTAACAGTGCTGTGGCATAGAAGCAGATTCAGGGCTGAGGTGCATTCTTTGAAATGTAACATTAATCATCTGTGTCCTAATCTTCCCATTTCTCTGTTTTTTTTGCCTCAGCACCAAATTTCACCCATTTGGATGGAAGGGTAGAGTAAGCAAACATATATTCTCAGCTGTTGTGTGACAAAGCAGCAGCTGGATGGAGGAGGGATGGGAAAAGATTTGGTTGCTGAGAGAGAGGAGTAATTGCTGCTCTTTGGCAGGCATCAGAGACTCCCCACTGGCTGTCATACCCAAGATGCAAGTCCAGAGGAAGACCAGCTTTTTAAATCCTGATTATTCAGTTGCCAAGATTTTCCTGGTTTCTAGCACAGGCCCTGAATTTCTAACATGGAGGTGGTTTCTCTTGGCTGTGGAGGATATTCTGGGGCCTCTTACAAGTCATATCCAAAATAGCAGAGCTGCCTGTGGGGCTGTTTGCTATTCACATCACATTTGCAGAAGGCCCAGACAGCGGTAGGAGAAAGATGGGAATGAACAGAGAGGATGGGAAAGGAGGGAAAATAGAAGCACTAATGTGTTTTCAGCTGGTAGGACTTTTTTTTTTTGGTAGATGTTCTGTTCTCTTCTCACCTTGATGCCTCATTTCACCTGCTCGCTGCCACAGGCGATTGGGCAGCGTGGTTGTACTCCACGGGAAACAATGAACAAGAAATTACAATAACAAAGTGCGTCAGCAGCTCCCAAGCTCTGATCAGCTGTAGGATCTTTGGCAGCTGTGAGTGCTCCCATTTACACAGGGGGAAGGAGCTGCCTACAAAAACGCTCCTCTCACTGCCCTTGGCCAGTGAAAGAGTTGGAAACCAGTGACAGCCAGGCTTGTTCACCTTGGGATGTGCCCTACCTGCTTCAGGCTTTGAAGCTCCCTGAGTTCCCTGGCTGAGCAGGAAGCTGGAGGATTGTTCAGAGCGTGTGCTGTTCTGCAGGGGTTTGAGCAATCAGGGAATTGCAGCATCTGGAGCATGTGTGGTGAGTCTGGAGCTCACTCATCTGGAAGACAGCAGCGTCCTGATGTCCCCATCCCTGTGTCACTCTGCAACAGAAGCCACCATGCTTGTGCAGGCAGAGCTCTGACTTCAGCACAGCACCAGGAGACCCAGTGCTGAGTGAGGGTGGAGCAGTGTGAGCCCAGGGAGTGATCAGGTTCTATTTACACCCTCCACACCTGGCTCCTTCACCTGGAGGGATTTTCTTTTCTGGGAAAGGGCAGGTGAATAAGCTGGGATCTATCCCAGCCTTCATTTTCTTCCTTGTTATTACAGTGATAAATATTTTCTGCATCAGCCATCCTAAGCTTCAAAAGTGATGGAGCAAAGGTGCCTCCCTGCATGGGAAGCCAGCTTGTTGTTCCACCATTTTCTCCTTCTCTCCCCTCACAGTGCTGTCAGCTGAGGCACATCCCTCCCACCTCTGCTCTGATTTCCTGCCACAGCCCCCTCCTCTGGATAGTCATTAGTGGCAAGGGACAGGTCACTTTGGAGGCCATGGATTTCTGGTTAGGGTGAAGCCAGGCTTACCAGATCAGGTTGATTCTGAAACATCTGACTGGCTTCTTTCCCACTGTCTAGAAATCCTTCATTTTTCCTAACGTGGGTAGACTTCCAGGCAGCAAACACATCATGATCCCAAGAGATAACAGGGTGCTGTTGGCCAACAGAGCATCCCTGGCTGCTGTTCAGATGGAGCCACCACAAATGTTCAGACATTTAGCTTCTCCTGGTACCAATTCCTTCCCTGGACCTGCAGCTAGGAGGCCATGCTAGCTTGTGATTTGCCTGTCTTGGGAAGTCTCAGGGTCTGCAGTGTCAGGACGACCCCAAGAGTGTACAAGTCCTTGTTTCCCAGCCCGTGCAGCCAAAGAAGGAGTCAGAATGTGTTGGATCAGCTTCTCAAGGTTGTTTATTTTTCCTTATCTATAACATTCTTTCTCTGCCCTGCTGAGCTCTGTCTAGCAAGGTGGCCATGGCATTCTGTGTCCTCAGGGCGGTGTTCACATTTTATAACAGAAATTATGTGTATCATTTTTACAATACTGTGCCAATACCTATCATCTATGTTGGACAGTGTGTCTCTACCTTAAACCAATAGAAAAGTGTCACCATCACAGCAAGACATGGAGGACAAGGAGAAGAAGAAGGTCAGGGCACGTCCAAATCCCTCCATCTTGTACCCATGAATCATGTTCTAAAAACCCCAAAATTCTACTTTTTCACCCTGTGTTAATTCACCTACCACACTACTCAAACCCTTGTGGCTTGTAATTCTTCATACAGAGTTGGCAACCTTTCCCATGGGCTAAAATTGAAGCCACAGGTGTTTTTGACTTCATGCCAAGGTCTCCGAGCCCCCTGCCAGGGTCTCGAGACAGCCAGGGCAGCCAGAGGGATGTCCTGGACTGCCGCAGGGAAGAAAAATGGAAATAAAATCCAAGAGGGATCAGTGCGAGCACAGGTGTCAATGCTCCTGTAAGTTCATGTCACCTCCCAGAGGAGTTTGGAGCCTGCCCACTCCCATGGCACCAGGGGAATTGGAACCTGGCATTCAGTTCTGATGGTACAAGTGACAGCAGACCCACCTCTAATCATCATCTCATTTGAAGCTCTTTTTAGGGATGGGTTGGAAGAAGGATCCCTGTAATGAACAGGAAGCTGCATCCCACTGGGGCGCAGTGACATGGTGTCATGCAGAGGACACATTTCAGACACATTGGTTTTGATCTCTGTAGGAAGTTTGTAAAATCAAACCCACAGGAGCCATGATTCATCTGCAAAGGTAAAATGAACACCTCTGTTACCTAACAGAAAATGTGAGCTAACTCCCATTGGGAATATTTCTGTTGCTTTTGATGGGGTTCAGAGCCAGTTTCATTTAACCTTGTATTAATTTAGAAATGAGGCTCTTTGGTCCCAGTTCTGATGCTATTCTTCAGACAAGTCTCCTATTCAGGTTATTGTGTCTTTTTGTCATTGTTCCAAAGGCAATGGACAAACAGGTACAAGAGAAAAAAAACATCTTGACACCCTGATCTGGAGGGAGAAAAGGTTCTGGATTTATCTATTTTCTTGGCATCAAAACCTGGTCCAGGGCTCACTTGGGTCAACAGAAAATTTCCTGTTTATTCCAGTGGGCTCTGAGTGAAGCTCTAAGGATGAATTTAATCATATTTGACATTAGCTGTCTAAAACCTGGTCAGCTCAAAGCCAGGCTGAGCAGCTGGACTCCTGTAAAAGCAGCTGCAAGGATAGGCACTTCTGGGACAATCCTTCTGATCCATCTTAAACACTACCATCGAGTGGGATGAAACACAGCCCTCTCCACTTGCTACAGACAGAGTGGAACTGTCTCAGAATAAGTCCCTAACTTCTGTAAGGATTAAATCTGATGAGATCAATACCACCTAAATTGTTCCACGTGGCCCTTGACAGCGCAGCAGAAAACCCCGTCGACATCCAAAGAGATCTTTGACAGGAGAAGAGCTAATAAATGCAGAATTCGATCCTTTATTATTTCTTTTTCTTTAAAAAGAACGTTGCTATTCCTGCAGCTCCAACCAGAGCCTGGGTTTAATAAGACATGCTAATGTGTGTGGCTTCTGGGAGCTCTGCACTGAACCCATGTTGATAACAGGCTTAGCCTCAGAATTGATAAATCACAAGGGGGAGAAGAGATATGAAAATTCTTTTCAGTCCTTGCAAATGAAAAGAAGATGTGATTGTAGAATATGTTTGGGATGTATGAGTGAGGTTCCTATAATCAATCATCCTAAATAAACCATTTTACTTAGCATCTGTTTGAAGGCAGACAATCAGGCTAGGAATAGGTTTTCTCCATGTAAAAATGCTTACAGAGTCTTATATCTGAATTTCTCTATCTTTCTCTTTATATGAACCCTCATTTTATAGCATGTGAGTCTCTGGCAGTCTTCAGAGAGGTTTTAGGCATTATATCCAAACCAGAAAGTAATGCTGCTTACATTTTACTCATAGTGCAAGCAGGCTTGTTCAAAAGCAAACAAGGCACGTATGGCAGAACAATACAAATAAAATCCAGCACTCACCCAGCCCAGCTGGCATCAGTCACAGGAGCAGCTTTCCTGTACTGGCTCCCTGGATGGCTTTTCTTATCCTCATAAACTGCAATGAGTGTCCTACTTTAGGATGTTTTTTTTGAAAGGAAATTCCTCAGTTTGGTAAATTTCTACTGCTGTAGAGGGATTATTGGTGTTTTACTTTGAGTTAATATCAGGAAATTATTGGTCAAGTCAAACAACTCCAAAACCCAACCAATCCAATAACATTTCTTCTATAGTCCCAGCATCACAGGGTAGGAACAGGCTGCTGGAGTTTGTTCTGTCCCTTTCCTTTGGGACAAGTCACTATTATGTCACTCCTGATGTTTGGCAAACCCACTCACAGCTGTCCTACAAGGCACATGCCATACTCCACCCCAGACAGCTCATTCCAGCCTCCCAGTCCTTCCTATGAGAAATAAAGCAATTCCCTTATGGGAATGTTGGGGATTTAGGCAAACCATAAGACTTTTTTCCCCCCTATCCATTGGTCTAATTGTGATTTCAGCTTATTTCAGCTTCCAACTGGATACCCAGGTATAAATGATACACAAATGATCAGAATCAGGACCAGGATGCCTGGGATGGGAAGCACTGCCTTCATATTTTATGGAGATCTGAGCCTGATACATTTCTCCCTCATTTCTCTGCCCAGATGAGTCCTCCTTTCTTCTTTTTTTTCCCTTTTTCTCCTCTTATTACTCGTTACTGGTGCAAGCACTCACTTCTAATATGTATAATATGAGGAATATGTAGGTGTACATTGCTGATAATTCCTGCCATGCACAGCAATGCCCTAAAGACTAACCATTATTTAGTTCCAGGGAGTCTTTGTTCACCTACAGGAATTTGCCTGGAAAGCTCTCACGGTCATTTTGTAGAGTACCTGTGTTTTTCCTTATCAATTTCTGACAAATTTCAGCCTTCTTCATTTGTTTTCCCATCCTGGGCAGTCTCTGTCAGAGCCTGGGAAGCTCAGCCTTGCAAAGGGCTCACCCTGTAGGGTCACCCCGAGTGCTTTGCACTCTCTGCCAGAAGCTCCCCACCATGTGAGGCACCTGATGCCATGATGATTTTTTACCATTTTTTATATCTCTTATGTAGTCTCAGTACCCTTAGCATTCAGACTTATCATTCCTTAAGTCTGATGTCTTAAGCCAGAAGTCCAGACATCCTAAAGACCTCAGAGCTGGAAGCTGCAAAGCCCTACACTCCTTGAGAAAGCAAGGTCCTCTATAAAACACGTCCTGTAAGCTAAGAATAAACCCACCTGGGGGGAATACTTTGGGATAGGAGGATGTCTGCTGTTCATTCAAGCCTCTCATTGGGACATCTTTGTTAGATATGCTAATTTGCAATGTCTATAAAATTGTATATGCAGTCTATCGTGTGTACATTTTGGTGTGGTCTGCCTTGACTAATTGTTGCACAATTAGTGCGTAAAAATCCTTATTAAATATCAAGGTAAAAGCCCTTTACCCCTTAACCGTGTCTGGCTCTTAATTTTAAGACCAAGGGAAAGGCATCACACTGCCTTGATGTGATTTCAGTTGCGCTGATGCTCCCCCAAATTTCGGAGCTGCCCCGTTGCTAAATGAAGCCGTTCTTGTGCACAACTCCTTTGGTTCAAGTTCATCCTCTGGCCTGGCTGTAACCTCACACCCAATACCCGACAATTCACAGCCCCCCCTGGGCTGCTTTATTTGTTGTGTTTGCTCACATCCAGCACAATCCCTGCACGGCAGGAGTGTGAAGACATCCGGGCAGCTGCTCCTGCTGACAGACACCCAGCTCTGCCTCTGCTCAGCTCAGAGCTGTCCCACCATGGAGAAAGGAGCAGCCAGGAGCTGCCAGGAAGCTCCACAAGATGCTGCTGCTGAGTCCAAGTTTCTCCCACAGACAGCTTTGAAGGTGACTTTTTGCTCCTCTTGTTCCACTCAATATCTCCCCTTTCCCCATCCCCGTGAGGGTGTTGTGGCCACACCGAGATGCCCCTGCCCTCAGCGCTGCCCTGCCCTGCTCACAGCCAGCACATCCCCAACAGCTGCTCTGCAAGTACAAGCATTTGACATTTTCTCTTTGCAAAGCATGTGTAAAACCAGCCCTGTGAATTACACAAAACAGGCCAGAATTTGATCACAAAACCTGATTAAAGGAGCTGCATGAAAGAGCAGCATATATTGTATGCAAACAGGAAAAGCAGTTTCCCATTTAGCCTTCATGCTCAAGAGAGATTATTGTCTGACATCTCTGCAGTCTCCTCCTTTCTTTTGTGCAATGAAAAGGCCAATATAAACACATCCTGGAAATATTTATTATTTTTCAAGGGAATCAAAGTTTTCCTAGGCTTCAACTCCAACCAGAAGTGCCTGCGAATTGGTAGTGAACAGAAGAGTATCATCAATTAAACAGAAAAGAGGTAAATTTAAAAATTTTATGATTTGCATTTATACAAAAGCACATGGAACTGAGTGCTAAAGATGTGAGTGAGTAAGAGTCAGATAAGAAATGGAGATTTGTGAGAACAGAAGCTCTTCAGCAGCCAACCCTCCCCACAATGTTCAAAGAGATTCATTCAAGGACACAAAGCAGCTCCTCACTATGAGGGAGCTGTGAGCCTCCCTCCCCTGTGGTGCCTTATTCCAGAATCACCACTGAGGCTTTGCAGCCCTGCTCCTGCTGATGAGGTCCTTCCCTGGGACCACGAGCTCCTGCTGTGGGCTCCAGAGAGAGGACACTGCAAAGCTGTGACATCAGCAGGGCTCTCCTTTGCCACACATGCTCCCTGTGCCTCTTCCTCCCCAGCCCCAAGAGATTGAAATGTGGAGTCACCCCAGCACAAATCCCACTGTGCAGGCTCCAGAGTGGATGGATGCTCTGACACAGAACTCAGATTTCTTTGTTGGCAGTCTCTGGCATCTTTCTTTTTTCCCGTGGAGCGAAGCTGACACTTTCCCTGGGTGGGATCATGGAAAACCACCCCTTTGCTGAGCAGGGGTCACCCCTGTGGTGAGTGGCAGGTTCAGCATCCTCCCTGTGCTCAGTCTCACTGGTGCTGCACAGACAGAGCTGAAAAGCACGGCGGGGAGCCCAGCACTGCACACTTCACTCAGCAAAGCTGCTGCATGAGGCAGTTCCTCCCCACAGCTTCAAACCAGGCCCACGTTTACTTTACATCTCCTTCTCCTTCAACCCCAAGACTGCAGTTGCTTGAGCAGAGATATTTTTCTCACTGCCCTCCCTCTGAGACATGGGGACTCTGAGATCCCCCTGACTGCTTATTTTTTTTTGCTGGTCCTGTCCCTGTGTGGGAGCTGCTGGGGGCTGGTGACAGCTCTGGGGATGGGATGCCATTATATCACATGGGATAAGACACAGGCAGTCCAGGAGTGGCAAAAGTTAGGAAAATATGGGCTCCCTTCCTTCCCTTGTGTTGTACAGTTGGTGCAAAGGTGTTTTGGAGTTGGCTATAAGCCTGGACATTGGTTTTAAGGGGTTGCTGAGCATTCACTGACATCCTCCATGGGGGTAAAGCTTCAGTGCCTTCCCCATCTGGGAATGCTTTTCACTGTTACTATAATAACTTAATCTACCTGCTGTATTTGCAAGGCATCATCACCCCAGGATCTGAGTGCTGCTATGAAATTACCCCCCATACACAGGAATTACAGAGACAAATCGAGTGCTGGATCCCCACAAACAGCCTGAGCTCTTCCAGGCTTTATTTCACCGTGCAGTCACTGGCAAGCATGAAAAGCTGGAATAAAGAATGAGGGGAGAGGAAGGCAGGACCTTGATGGGAAAGTTGAGGGAGTGGGAGGGAGCTTGGTCCCAGTTCCCATCAGCTTGTCCACCAGCCCCATCCCTGGCTCCCCCACCCCCTCCAGCACCCTGGGCTGGTGGCTGCACACCCAAGCCACTGCATTCAGTGGGTTTATGGGGGTGGGATAGAAAAGATCCCATTGTTTAAAGTCACTTCTTTATAAAAAATGGAAATCTCAAGGTTATATTTGTTTGGCAGCCTCGTTCTGCAGGTTGTGTGACAGGAGGAAGAGTTTGGTTGCGTGTGAAACCATCAGCAGCACTACCTGGACCTTGGACCCAGCCCCATTTTTCCAAATACTAAGATAACAAAGAGGTGGAAAATAAAAGAACTGATTCCCCAAAGTAAAGCCAAATCCATCTCCTTGGGAGGAAAACTGAGCCTGAGAGACAGTCTCCAGAGCTTCTTCATAAGCCCCTGTCCCACTGGAGTGTGAGTGTAGCAGATTCCCTCAGGCACAAGGTTTCAGCTAAAGTGGGGTTTTCTTTTTGACTTAAATAATCTTGGCTGACAGATGCAAGTTTTTTCAAGAAGTCATTTCCAGGTGACTAAGTCCAGTCCTGGGTCTGCTTCTAAGCTTTGCTTCAAGAATCCTTACAAGCACAGTAAAATGGAAAAAAATCTCAACTGGGTCCCAGAATTCCCACACATTTGGTCACAGTTCCTGGGACTAGGTCAGATCTGTAGCCTGTCAAAAGGATGATGAAGGAATTGGTGCACACGGGAGCTGTGCAACTGCAGCCAGGTCAGATTCAATGGCCCTCCCAGGCAATGTGCCTTGCTCATGTTCAGTGGCCACTAGTGAGGGATTTCTGGACACCACCCACAGCTGGAATGATGAGAAATCCCAAATTTTGATAGAAGCATGCAGGGGCTTTTTGGGCAAAGGAAATGTGTCATAGTTAAAGCAACAGGCCACTGCCCTGCCCGGAATACCCAGCAGAACAAAGCAGAAGGGCAGCTTGATTTTTATATCTGAAATAAATAAACCTTTCTGATCCTTCAGGCAGAGCCTGCGATTCTGCAATGTATCCTTGTGAGCTGTTGTTTTACTGTAAATATCCTCTGCTATATTAAATCATACATCACTTCCCAGTGCAGCTAATTTCCCATTCACACTGATGCTCGTGGGCAATATCCTCATGCCCTGATGTCCCATAAAGCACCCAAGCAGCATCCCTCAGTCACGTCTCATTTGCATACTCCCAGAAGCTCTGGGTGAGCATCTCAGCCAAAGGAAGGAAAATGAAATATTTACTTTTTGTTTCCACATGCCAGTAGTGAAAAGATATTGATGTGGTGAGGATGGGACATTAAAATCAAAATTATGTTGGGAATAAAAAGCAAGGCATAAATTAGCACTGTTTGCCTCATCTCTGTTTTAAGAGAGTTTGCATTACCCCGGTGCCATATAACATGCCAGGGATATTTGGGGAAATCTGCAGCACTGTATTTCAAGAAAGCTTTGGAGCCAAGATGACATTACTAAAGGCCACAGCAAAATTAATAAATGGCCACCAAAAAGCCATTGTCAAGGGCTGGCTGTGGAGGTGCCATGTGAGAAAGTGGAGAGGAGAGCAGAGCAGTTCCTGACAGTCTGTCAAGACAAAAGGAAGAAGATCAGCAAGAGGGGAAATGCTTTTTGTGCTTCTCTGCTGGTGCCATCCTTCAGTTGCTCATTTTATCCTTTCTCACTGTCTGTCTTGGCATTGTTTCCAGGGAATTTCTGCCACCATCTTGCAAACCTTGCACGGGGCTTGGCATAAAGGTTTTGGGTGTCTGCATCCACCCTAAATTGTGAGCTGGAGGGGATCATCATCCTTGGTTAATCAGTCAGTGCAGTTGAACACTTCATAGCCCAGAAGGTGACTCTCACATCAGAGGAGTTCATGGCACTGTCTGCCAGCTGTGCTTCTTTAACCAGTGCCCAAATTAGCTGCCACTGAGGGCATCATCCTTCCTGAACTCCCAGAAAAACTGGGACAAAAAGGTGAAAGAAATCTGTTGTGCCATCAAATCCAGTTATTTCTCTTCTCAGGCAGTCACACAGAGAACCCTGATCTGAAACACATCGAACACCAGCTTACAGAGAGCTGGATTCCTGTCCCCTTATTCCAGGAGTTACTCCACTCCTTCTCATAATACTTCTCTTAGAATTTGGTCCACCTGTGACATTTTATATCCAGGAACTACTCTGCTACTAATGCTGCTTAACCTAAACAGCTTTTCACTCTCCTATATTTTTATACCTTTCCCATTTTACTCTGAGGATGCAATCACATTTGCTTTCTGGTTCACTGAATTCCCTCCATCCTCAATCCCTAGGAGGAAATATAACCGGTATAACTGGAAAATATTAAAAAAAAAACCCAAAAAAACCCCATACATATCTCCATAGGGAGGAGTGAAAAGGCTCCATTTCATAGTACTCTTTGCAAGATAATGGAGGATAAAGATGTGTGCTGGAAGCCCACAGTTCATGCAAGGACTGGTTCACCTGCTCTTGTACAGACAATACAGTAAAAAAAGTCCTTGGCCAAACATCGGCCCACAATGGCAAGGAAAGGGAGAAAAACTGGAAAAAACCCACCCAACAGTTCATGAAGCAGAAGATGGCATGGAAACACTCGTGCTCAGTGTGACAGATGGAGGGAGCAGCCCTGATCAGAGGCTCATTCCTGCAGCTGGGCTCTCTGAAGCTGGAGGGGGCTGAGGAAGTTAATGGACCTGCTCGCACATCTAAAGAGTCCTGGATGAAACCATCAATTTTCTATAGGTCACTGGGACCAGACACAGCTTCAGAAGCAATGAGAGAGCAGAGAAGTAGAGCTATTAGCACAAAATCTGTCACTTTTTTCATTAAATCAGACCTTATGCCAGAGGTCTGAAAAGTGGCCGGTGTTGTATCCATCCTTAAATAAAGGTAGAAAAGGGGGTGAAGGAATTACAGGCTGTCAAACCTTGCTCCAACTGAAGAAAGATAAGAGGAAAACCATTGAAGACAGAGTTACAATGTCCCCAGATGCTTGGGACAAACCAGCATGGAGGCTGCCACAGTAAATAATGATGATAATTTTAATGCATTTCAGAATGTTAGCAAAAAAAATGAATATCTCTGGACAAGCTGAGGTGAATTATTTAGGTATTCAAAAGATTTTTTTGAGATGAGCCCTCACAAGGAGCTATTAAGGAAAGCTTAGTGGGTTACCTTGATTGAGATAAAAGTTCTTTCATGGAATGAAAACAAACTATGACATAAAAATCAAAGAGCTGTAATAAAAACTCCAATTCTCAGCATGGAAAGAGGTTAATAGTGGGAGGTGCTCCAGGGACTGCTCCCAGGACAAGAATTGTTAAAGAGATGTTCAAGGGTCTGAGGATGTGGCAGAAGAAGGGCATCATTTCTTCAAAGAACAAAATTTCCTCTCTCCCCCATGTTCTTTTTAGGTCACTCAGGTCTGGGGAAGATGGCAAGAAATTAATTTAAGAGAGACCTCAGAGAAGGATGCAAGCGGGCAAAAAAACCCCTCCTGCTAAGGATTGCACACACAACAAGAGGCTTTGGGAAGAGCAATTGGAATTGTTCACATCCAAATGAATTGTATCCTCTCTGAGATGAAAGAAGATGTTGGCTGCTGTGGGGAGTCCAGCATAAGATACGTGTTCAATGTGTTCAATGCACAGTGATCTTCAAAGGGCTGGATGAAATGTAAAGCTGTTTGGAGAGATATTGTATTTCCTCCCTTGTTTTCTAACAGCAGCTGCATGTTTTTGCCCTGGGAAACATCATCACATGGGAGCAGCAACATAAGGAAAGCATTGTAGGAATAGAGAAGGGCCAAAGGAGGTAAGGAAAAGAAAGGATTTCTGCAGATACGGGGGGAGGTTTAGTCATCCATAGGAAAAATGTCAACACCAGCATGTCCTGCTCTTGTGAGGGCATCCAGATGGTGAAAGTGCAGAAGAAAGAAAAGGTAAAGAATTGAAAAGTGCTCTTGTTGTTTTCATTTGGGCTTTTTTTGTTGTTGTTTGTTGGTTCAGTTTTTATTATTTTTATTTTGTTTATGTGAAAACAAATAGCTGAAATCCCAGAGAAGTCAGCTGAACTGTGTGTGAGTGAGCACCCGGGTTCAACAGCTCAAGAATAAAGATATTCAGGTCAATCAGCTGCTCTGTTTGTCCTTTTCAACAATAAATGGAGAAAAGGTCACTTGAGAAAATTAAGAAGAAAACAGAGTAAATAAAAGAAAACAATTTTCCTTTTTAAACATAACTAACCTGTGCCATTTCCAGCTGCTTGTTAGCTTGGAGGCAAAGAACAACAAGAGTTTCCTGAATTTCTCTGAGGAAGAAAGCACAGGCAGTAATGACAACCTGAAACCTCAGAACAGTGGGCACATAAAGTCACTTCTCATTTTGTTACTTCTGGACCCACAGCATGAAAATGGGACAATGCTTTCCTTGGAGGGGGCACATCAAGGTCTGAAGACTTGGAATAGCAGGGAAATTGGGAAGGAAATTGCCCAGGTGATTCAAAGAGATGAAGTACCCTAAGCTGCACTTCTAAACAGAGCCAAAATTGACCTGTAGTTCATGCAGGGGGCAGAGACTCATATGACCCATGTAACCCAAATAACCCTTATAGCCTCTATAACCCTTATAACACGAATAACCTGTATAAGCCACACAACCCAAATAATCCATATAACCCATAAAACCCCTGTAGCCTGTATAACCCATGTAACCCAAATAACCCCTGTGGTCTATATAACCCTTATAACATAATTAACCCATATAACCCAAAAAATCCTTATAACCCCTATAACCTCTATGGCCCATATAACCCAAATAACCCCTGAAGTCCATATAGACCTTATAACATAAATAACCCATATAACCCAAAAAAAATCCATATAACCTCTATGGCCCATATATCCCAAATAACTTCTGAAGTCTATATAACCCTTATAACACAAATAACTCATATAATTCAAATAATCCATATAACTCCTATAACCTCTATAGCCCATATAACCCCTATACCCCATATAACACAAATAACCTCTACAGCCTATATAACCCATAAATCCCATATAAATCCTGTAACCCAAATAACTCCCCACCTTCTGGCTCTGGTCCAAATGTGCCCTGTATGCTCCAGAACACCACTTTAACAGGAGATGTTGTCCTGAGGGATTTGTATACATGAAGGAGCACTTGTGATGTGACCTTTTAGAATTAACTTATCAGCCATGAGATTTAAGGGCTTTTAAAGCCTATCAGAGACCCCGGTGTTCCAGGTACCCAACAGAGTTAGAAATCAGGTCTGAGATGTGGTGTTGCACAGCCTTCTCCATGGGCTTCCCAATTCCACCACCTTCTCTTCCTCCTCTTCCTCCAGACTTTTAATGTGACATGGGAAAAGTCTTAAAAACTCCTTTGAGCAAGGACAGTCAGCAACAATAAGAGAGTGACTCTTACTTGCCTTTCTGACACTAATGGGGGAAGAATTCCTGCATATTTGCAGCCTGGATCACAGAGATTTTCTCTTTCTTCAGCTTCTTCCACAAAAATCCCCAAGCTTTTCACAAATATTAAAGGTTGGATTCTTAGCCCCGTGCTCCTGATGAGTAATTCTTTGTACAGTGTGAATGCACTCAAGTCGATGGGATTGCTCATGGAAGAAACACTCCTGACTGTACGTGCAGATATCTCAATACAATTTATTAATTTTGCTTTACGGTGCATTTGTGAGCCTTAACAGATGGGAATATTGACATTAGAAGTTCATGTGATTGGCTCAAGGTCAGAAAGTGACAGGGCTGGGAACTTGGCCAAAGCCTTGATTTTCTTTTCTCTCGTTTCAGTCATGAGATTTAAAAATATAGAAACCAGCAGCACCAGCAAGTCTGGAACTCATCAGTTTGCAGAAAAGAACTGCCAGATTGAAGGAACAGCCCCACGTGTGGCAGGCAAGGCAATCAGGCTGAGCATGGGGAGGATGTGGAGCAAAGTTAAATATGCTGAGGAGCTGGGAAGAGGGAGGAAAGTCACATGCTGATTTTTCCTTATTTCACCCCCAACACTTGAAAAAAGTCTGAGAATGTGCTTGGGATGATTGTCAGGGTACTGAGTTCTTCTGTTTGCTTGCTTAAAAACTGTATTTTAGAACAAACATTGGTTTTTAAAGCTTCTAAAGGGATGGAAGGATCTCTTTGCTCCTATCAGAAGACATCACACTATCCTGTTTGACCCTTCTAGGCTGAATAGAAACTCCTTGAAGGGACAAATCCATGTTTGAATCTGGGCAATCACCCTACTGTGGGTGTCTGCACAATCCTAAAACTTCCCTAGGATCCCACAAAGGCTTCCTGCGCTATCTTTTGGTTCAAGAGGACACCACTTTCTCATGCTCACTCCTCCCTCATCTCTCACCTTTCCCTCTCCATTTCTCTCTTCTAACAGGATAAAACCCAAACCTCTCAAAGAGCAATTTCTTCCCCACCTGCCTTGATACTCCAATGCTTTCTCTCACCTGCCTTGATACTCCAGCCACCACTTACATCCTGCAACCTCTCCATCCTAAATGGTTTGGGAACTCTATAGCACCTGCTCAAACACCTGCGCTGGGGGGTGAGGACAGATAATTAGCACCATTTTTCTAATGACCAATTTGTAGCTGATGAGGCAAAGCAAACAGCATAAGGGTGGAGTCCACGAGCCCTCACTGGAGCCATGGCTGCAGGAAGCGTCCCAGATGAACCATCCATTCATGTCCAACTCACCAGGCTCCTGCTAAAACCTTCACCCTGCCCGTGTGAGACCTGGAAGTTCCCTGCTTCCATCATGTGCCAGGCTTTCCTCTTGTCTCCAGTGGCACGAGGGCCAGGTTGTCATTTCACTGAGCAGCAGCGAACAGAAGGACCCAAATGTAGCTGAGAAAAATCCTCAATCTGGCATTAATCACCTGCTTGGAGCTGGCGGCAGGCAGTGACATTTTCTCAGTGGCACACAACCAGACATCTGCTGAACGAACCAGCAGCTCAATCCATGGAGAGGAGGCTGCCTTTTTGCCTCCTCCCTGTAGGAAAGGAAAGGTCATGGAGGTCCCAGGGAAGCAGGGAAGGAAATGTTATCTGTGGAGTCAGGGTCCCTGGGCAGCCAGGGGTCACTTGGTGGGGAGCCCAGTGCGTCCATACACAGCACTCAGGACACATGGAAGTGAATCAGTGTCACCTTGGAAGTTGTTGGAGAATTAGATTTAGAGAAGTTAAGGAATGTGAATGGCTCTCCAAAGGAAGCAAACGTGGGAAATCACTCAGACCAGGGTCATGGAGACCACGAGACTGCTCATGAAGCTTCAGCTGCATCACAGCTGGGAAGGAAGTTCACCCAGAGAAGGAAACTCTGTCCTGTGCTTCTGGTGATGGATTCTGAAATGACCTCTCTGCTGCACTGTCAGATGCAAAATATGAATCTAATCGACCTATGGATCTGAGCCAGCACAGCAATTCACCTGTTTCTGAGGCTGCCCTGCAATACACATTTTTCTGAAATATAATACTGATCAAAAATAAAATAAGAATAGGCAGACAGATTTTCTGTTGGAAAATGCTGATTTATTGGAACCAAGATGTTTAATAGGGATACATTGATTTCTTAAAAAATTTTGAGGACTTTCATTAAAAGTTACAAGATGCAAGGTGGGACAAAGCAAGAAGTCAAATTTAACTCTTCAGTGTCATTTAAGCTGAGCCTGAAGAATAACATCTAAATAAGGGTTTTGAAAGAGGTTGGAAAAATGCTGATTTTTTATTTCCCAATCCAGATCACTGCATCTCACTTGCACGTTGGCAAATTTGTGATCAAATCCCATTTAACACTCCTGTAGTAACTTCAGCTGAAAAGACATAGAAGGCTTCATCTTACGGAGGGCTACGAAGACGATGGAGGGACTGGAACATCTCTTGTGAGGAAAGGCTGAAGGAGCTGGGGCTGTTCAGCCTTGAGAAGAGACAGCTGAGTGGGGATCTCATTAATGTGTATAAATACTTAAAGTGGGTGCCAAGAGCATGGCCGAGGCTCTGCTCTGTGGGGTCCAACCGTGGCACAAGAGGAGTGGGCAGGAACTGATGCCCAGGAAGTTCCACCTGAACGTGAGGAAGAACTTCCCTGTGCAGTGACCAAGCTCTGGAAAGATTGGCCAGAGAGGCTGCAGAGTCTCCCTCACTGGGGATATTCCAGAACCCTCTGGACACACTCCTGTGCCATGTGCACTGGGATGGCTCTTCTGGAGCAGAGAGGTGGGACCAGATGGCCCACTCTGGTCCCTTCCAACCCAACCCATCCTCTGATTCCTACCTGTAGGAAAAAAAAAAACACCAAAAAAGCACTACAACTGTTATAAATCCTGTTTGCCAGGGCTGGTTGAAAGGTCCCTGTTGCTTTAAGGGTGCTGGTGCTGTGCAGGTTCCTTACAACAAGAATGGGGGTGGCATGTAGTGCCACAAAGTCTTTCCATCCTTGGGCTTTGCCCAAAATCAATATGGAGTGTCAGCAGACCTGGCACCTCTTGCTAAAGAAGACTGTTTCATGTCAGCTCCTGTTTTTATATCATCCAGACTTCATTTTGATTTTCAAGGGACGTTCCTGTTGATTATTTTTTTTAATCACAGATACATATCATGCCAAACGTCAGCCCCAGCCAAGGAAAACCCTTTTCCTGGCAGGGTTTGTGGATTTTTATCACTCTTGCTCTGTTGATCAGATTAGATAGGATGGGGCCAAGATTTCTCTTGGCTCTGGTGCTTTCACATCATTCAGTGCACCGCTGGGAAGGGAGAATGAGGGACAAGATGCAGAGGGAAACTGCTACTGCCAGAGGAAAGCTGCTACCTCCAGGATGGCCTGAGAGGGTTTTAATGAAAATCAGCACTGTCCCACAGGCTGGGTGCAACTCTAAAAAACTCTAGAGAAGATTCTCTGTTTACAGCATTCCTCCCTTCCTTCAGGAGCTGGATAAAATGTATAATATGGACAGGGAAGCAGAAAAGGGTTTCTTTATGAGCAGCCATCTTCAAGGAGCAGCAGAGGGATGATGATCCAGTAGCTGGGAGCAACACTTTGTTAGGCAGCTGGGCATAAAAGAGTGACAAATGTCACTATCCGTTTTGATTATGTGAGGGGTTTGGGGACTTGGAAGGTTAAAACTTGGCTGGTACAAATTAAAATTTGGCTCCTACAACAGCATTGCCAGAGTCTGTTCTCAGGAGCAGTGGAAGCATTTCCTTGGTAGTTGCAGTTGGTCAAGACTTTGACGTTCTCTGTAATTTCAAAAAGGGTAAAATGGAGAGTCAGACATCATTAAAGCAAAATGAACTACAAACACATGAGAATGAGATCTCATATTCCCACCCATGAACACCATATGAATAAGTAACTGTGTGTATATGTAACTTACTTTATATATAGTTATATGTATAAATATATATAGATATATATATCAGAATCAGAGAGGTGAAAACCTTGGATAGATTTCAGACTCCTGGCTGCTTTCCAACAACACTTGAGAAATACAGTACTAAATTTACATTGGTTTCAGTAATGCAAGACTAGAATTTGCCCCTGGAGATCCCATCTGCTCCTCACTTACATGAATCCCCCAAACTGGAGAACAGCAGGGCAGACTATTAAATCACTGGTTTTATCATACCCATTCAGTTTTTCCCCTAGATCAGATGATCTGCCAGGGCAGAATGCTGCATCATTTGCTTCATCAAAATGTACAACGTGGTGTGCAGTAATCCAGGCAGCAGTGAGGTGTCAGGCACAATGGCTGGTTCCTGAAGGATGCAGCCCCTGTAAAGCTTTAACTGCTGAGTTCCTGGGAGCTGACACACACTGGGGTCTCTCCCTGATTTCCAGGCAGTAGCAAATTAACTATTCAGACTAGCTGGGGATAGGGGAGGAAGTAGCTCAGAAGCTTTCTTCGATGTTAGTGGAGGGAGAATAAACTTGTGAAAAAACATGAGTCGGGGATGAGACATGGCCAGGCTTCCACAGAAATGGGAAAATCAGAGAAGACCAAGGTGGACACCTTCCAGCATCTGAAGGGTTGGAGAGGGACTTTCTACAATGGCATGGAGTGACAGGGCAAGGTCAAGGGGGAATGGCTTTCAGCTGAGGAAGGGTAGATTTATGTTAAATATTGGGAAGGAATTCTCCCCTGTGAGGATGGGCACGCCCTGGCACAGGGTGCCCAGAGCAGCTGTGGCTGCCCCTGGATCCCTGGCAGTGTCCAAGGCCAGGTTGGGCAGGGCTTGGAGCAGCCTGGGACAGTGGGAGGTGTCCCTGCCATGGCAGGGGTGGCACTGGATGGGCTTTAAGGTCCTTTCCAATGCAAATGATTCAGTGACTCTGTGATCAATATGAGGCTTAGGTGACAGGAGCTCATTCAGGGGCCACATAGTTTCTTATAGACTCTGCCTAAATAATTACTCATTTTACCCCCTGACTATTACAAGGGATCCCAAAACATTTTCCAAACACAAGCTTAATTTAAGCTATTAAAATACCGTGTCCTTGGCACTGTGCTCAGCCAGGAGCAAAGCAGAAAGAATCAAACAATGAAAAATCATTGTCTCTGCATGGCCTGGCGAGGACACCACAGCAGGGCAGGGATGCACGGGGTGGTGGCGATGGAAAACACTGAGCCTTACAGCGAGGGTGGAAAGAAACGGAGAATCCTTTAAAGCCCTGTCCCAAAGGGCCCTTCTCCGTTGCGCAGGGGGCCGGAGGAAGGCGGGAGGCTGCGCCCGGCCCGCGATGCCGTCCCTGGGCTCACGGGGGCAGGTGCGATCCGCGGCTGCGGCTCCGCGCACGGGCACGGCTCCGGCTCCCGCTGCTCCGCTGCTTCCCCCAGCACGGAAAGGGGATCCGGCCTCTAGGCAAGGCTGTACCGGAGGGGAAAAGGCCACAGGGTTCTTTTTATGGATGCCCATATCCATAAAAGTTACGCAGCATCATAGCCCAGCCCTCCGATAGCTCCGCGTGGCTCTGGAGCTGCTGCCCAGCGAGTGCTAAATTTTCTTCCAGCATCTCTTTGGCAGTTTGATTGCTCAGTTCAGCTGAGGATCCTCAGTTCAGCTGAGGACCCACCCCGGAGGAAGTGCAGGAGGTCAGGTCCTTGGCAGCCACGGCTGACACGCCACAGGTGCCCTGAGGTCAAATCTTGGTGTTCTCCTGGCAAAATCCGTAATATTGCCTGAAATAATCCAAAGGCAAAATAATTAGAAATACAACATGTGAAGAGCTCAGGATGTCTCCACCTAAGCCCAGCTCTGTTTCCTGTCCTACCACACATTGATGTCTGACCTTGACCAAGTTGGTTACGTTCTTCTTGTCTTCAATAAAATCTGCCTCGTAAAATCTGGATAATAGCATTAAACTTATCTACATGAGATGAAGGTTTTGATGCTTAATCAATAAAGATTTGTAAAAAGCTCTGAGATTCTCTTTAAAAAATGTCCACAAAAGGTTTCAGCATAAACCAAGACTAATGAGTGAGCAAGAGGAGGTACAAGCTGCCCCACTGCCTGGTCAGCGCTGGCAGGGCTGGGTGTGGAAGCACATCAGGGAAAGGCAGCCTTGGCCATGCCATAGGAAAGGAGAGAAATTTGAGTTCCCAAGGGCTCAGCTGGAAGTGGATGCCAAGCTGGAAGTGCCAGCCTTGCACCAAGCATGGGCTTCTACATTTGACAGGGTTTGGATCAGATGCTTTGAATTTCTGACACACCAAAGACTATTTCTTTCCAAATTCACATTTCACCTCACCTTTCCTTTCCTTTGACCCCTCAAGCTCTGGCAGTTTGCTGTAGAGTTGAGTGAATTATTTCTTTGGCAGCATGAGAGTACCCCCAAAGCTTCATGCAGTGCTGGGTGATCACCAGAATATAACTTTATAAGAATATATAAATATTTTGTTTACCCAGGCACATTCTAAGAGCTATCCCTATTTTTTTTAACTTCGAAAATAACAAGGAACTGAAGAAAAGGAAAGACTTTCAGATCTCAAATCCAAGCAGAAAAAAACATCTGCAGAGCAGAGAAAAGGTCTATTCTTATCATGTCTCTTGTCTGAACAGAATTAGGAGATCTCAAGGCAGATACCAACCTGCTGAGAGCAATTTCAGCTCGGTCTGAGATGCTCTGCTGAATTTATACTATAGAGAGCTTCTGATTAAAGCTATCTGAATTAAACCTCTTATTCCAAACCTTCCTTTGAGATGCCCATGTCTCCTGTACCTGGGTGCCACCCCTGGAATGGCAGTGGGCAGGGGGCAGTTGCCAGCCTTGGATGCCCATCAGGCAAGTCCCTCAGCCCAAGAACAATTTCCCTCTTCAATATCTCACTCCGACGTTTTTTTGGAGGCGTAGGAACCAGGCAGGTGATGTCCTGTTCCCCTAACAAATGAGTCCTGGGTCTGCCTAACCTTCCTGCCAGCAGCCAGGGGAGTTCTGCACACTCAAATTCCCAAAGATGAGCTGGGGATTCACCTGTTACTTACTGAGGTATTACATGGAATTTTAATAGGCCTTTAACAGGACTCCTGTGAGTTCCACAGCTGATCCAAACAAGATCTCTGCTCCCAGGCCTAATCCCCTCATAGCCTAAAAGGATCTCCTTCAGAGAAATTGTTTTGTCTTCAGGCAGTGCTGCCAAGAAAGAGGAAGAAAGGGGTGGACAGAAAGAAGAGAAAGAGAGGCAAATTTAAAGAAAAAAGTTATCTGAATAGGAAAAAGTGATGTTAATGCAGGTAGAAAATGCTAGAAAGATTTAAAAAAAAAGACGTGTACAGCTTTTTTTTTTAATCTCACTAGTTAGCACTTTATGTCAAAATCCCCTCATCTTAACAATCACTAGAACTGAGTGAATAATTTAAAAGGAATAATTTATTCAAAGAACATGGCATACTGATGCATATCCACATATTGTCTGAAGAGATCACAAAGTTCTCCAAATTTCATATGTTACTCAGATCTATTTGCCAGTTCCTGCAGCTGACAACTCTTTGCTTCCAGACACTTTGTGACTTAACCCATGAAAGGAAATAATTTATTCTAAGCACAGATTCCTTTTGTTTGTATACAAACCCTCCAAAATCAATCATTATTTCAGTAACCACTCAAGTTGTGCTGCTGTACAGTCAGGAGTGTCTCATAAGGGCTCTACTGCTTTTCTTCTCCTCAGAGGTTAAGTATCTGAATTTTGTGAGACTACATGCATGCACTTACTTGCCCATATAAAATTGAACACAGCAACTGCATTTATTACTCACAGAGTTCTCAAATCCAGCCAAGAATTCAGACAAAGTCTTGTTGTGGTGCTTAAAGATGGCACAAATGTCAGTGTGCTTTAGGAGGTGGGCAGGCAGCAGAGATCTGTGCTCATGCTCCTTCTTTCTTTGCAATTCTAACCCAACCTGATGGAGCTGGTGCAGCACCAGAGCAGCTGTTTGGATGAACAGATGTCATTCCCACATTTCCCAGGGCTGAGGAGCTGGGAGCTTTGCTCTGATGATCAGGCCAATTGTCCAGACATCTTAGGCACAGCAGTGTCTGCACGTACTGCAAATGAAGACACTTCAGTAAAGAGTTAGAAGAGCAATAATAGACCTGAACCCACAGGAGAAGCCATGGATCTGAATAAAAATGCACATATGGCAAAGGTCTGGCCTGTAAATGATGTGCTGCACCCCTCACCCCTCATACTCACAGGTTTCATGGCTCCTGCTTTGCCTCTGGTGCAACAGAGAAGCATCCCCAGCTGATTCCTTCCCTGAGCCAGCCTTCCTGGAGGTGCAGCTCCAGCACATCAGAGCTGGTGTTTCTGGGGCTTTTAGGACTGTAAAATGCACAGATGACAACTTGGGAAAAAGTTTAAACTCCCTTAGGGATCATTCACACATTAAAATAAAGTGAGACATCTTTGCTTGTTGGATTAACCCACTCACAGATCTGTGGCTGAAGGTTTAGCCTGTAGGGAGAAATAACCAAACTGAGTGCATTTGTCCAAAATTCTTTGTACAGCAAGAAACCTGCAAATAAACCCACCCCAAATGAATGCCAGTATGGGAATTCAGTCAAAAATAAGCTGAAAAGTTCTCTGGTGTCAGGAGAGGCATGATTTTTATTTGGCAGGCAGTAGAAGAAGAGAAGGTGAGAGATTCAGGAACTGAGTGAATTGAGTAGCAGGTGGGAATTTCATTGAGAGGAGTCCCAAAATTTAATAAAATCAGTCAGGGCCAGTTTTTACTGGCTTTGGTGGCCTTTGGAGGAGGCCCTGATTCAGGCACCCCGAGCTGCAGGGGTACAATCACCCCCTTGATCTGGGGCTGGATGTCAACAAGCACTTCTGCCACACTCACGGGGCTGACAGGAATTTGGGCATCATTTCTGAGTCACTTTTTCTTCTGAGACTGGCTTGAGCTTTGAACTCCAGCCTCAGGGCAATGCATAGAGATAATGGATTTCCCTTCATCTGATAGATAGAGATTGCTGCTCGTTTTCTGGCTGCTGTGGTATTTGGTTGCTGCAGTGTCCAGCCATAATGCTTACAGATTGCAGCTCTACTGTACATGCCCAAAAAGACTGAAGCTGTTTTGGAGTGTTACTATGATCCGTGGGCTTGATTTTGCTCTGGAACTAAAACCAGTTGTAAAACTAGCCCAGCTTCCCAAATAACCACATCTAAATTTAATTGAATTTATAAAAGTGCAGAAAAATCTCCATCATTGTCATATTATTCCCACTGGCATTTCTGAACAAAAATGGATTTATACTTTCTGTTTGGAAATTCCAGCTTACAGCACAAAACCCCCAAGCTGGGATGAAGGTCAGCATTAGTGTGGAATGCAAAGCATCATCTATCTTGATCATCCATAACCTATGTCCCCACCCAATGCAGGTGTTTTTTGTTCATGGTCACAGTTAAAAAGCTGAATTTTCAATTTACAATCTCTTTTTTCTTTAGAAGAATTTTCTAGAAATACACAAATGATTTCTTTGCTATCCTAATTCAGATGCCACTTGATCTTCTCACGTCTCCACATTCTGATGCCTCAAAGTAAACTTCTGTTAAAACAAGAACAGCAACTCTGGGGGTGATCTTGGCCATTGGAGTGGATGAGGAAGGAAGGGAGCAGAAGAGGGAAGCTGAAAATAGACTGAGATGTCCCTGCTGCTACAAGAGAACAATGTGCTTTGTCAGAAACATGGAGCTGTGTTCTATTTTCATAAGAGCCACAACCATCACAGACACTAGATTTGATTTTTTCTGACTTGCAGGAAGACTGGAAAATAAAGGAAACCCAAAAACCTCTCTTACCACAACACTACAGTAATTGCTTGGCATAAAATAGTGTTTGAAAAGAAAATTAGCAGTAGCAACAGAGAGAGGTGGCCCACAGACCCTCCTGTTCATCCGTTGACTGAAAAGAGAAAAAGAGGAAAAAGAAAACCTTAACAAAAAGCCAATATAACATCCCCGAGCTGCCAACACATTCCACTAAGCATAATTTCTTGCCTGAAGTGAACACAAGATGGATATTCACTGTGTGTCATCACCTTCCCATCAGCCCTTCCTCCGTCTGGCAGAATGTCTCAGGGCCCAGGGACCAGGAGTGACACGTCCCAACAGCTGTTGTATTGATTTTAATTCCGAGTCAAGCTCTCTGTTACATACCTGATCCTACTGTAATATTAATTACAGAGCCTCCCTCGGCTCCAGCCCCACTCTGTCATCCGTTATCAAAATGCAGCCACGCAAGTGGCTGTCACCTCCAATCCATTTTTCATTAACACGAGTGACCAGCCCCGTGTTCAGCATCTCTGGGTTCTGGATGACATTGGTTAAACGCTGCCTGGTAGATCGTAAATCACTGCAGTGTTAAAAGAATTCCTACACTGAGCAGCAGGGAGCTAATCTGTGTCTGCAGGTTTTTAATTGAGTAAAACAAACGACGATGAAACCCTCTTTAGGTGCACTCGAGCCCTTTCCTCTGGATTAAAAGGAGCTGAAATTGTTCCCTCTGGGACCACGTGCTGGCTGCTGAGGGAGGGTGAGATCAGCTGAGAAGGGGCACTTTGCAATAATCCTCTTTCTGTCCATCACCTCTGCCTGTCCCAAGGAGCAGCAGATAGTTTGGGATGGAGTAGGAACAGTACCAAGAAACACAACAGACACTTCTGAGGAGACAGTCCCCAGCACTGAGCTCCATGGATCCCTCTCATGATCCTTCCGAGAGCTCTTCTCCCCACAGCCCTGAGTCCCCCAAGGACACGTGGTCATTATTCATTCTGAATATGAAAGCAGCGCACAGGGACTTTCATGTTAGGAACTAAAACTGGGCCAGCACCATTGTCCAGAAAATGAAGAACTAAAGGAGTTTTGTAAGTGGCCTAAAACTGGGCAAATTGGACCACCTTTGATGCCTTTGAGTGGTCGCCCTGAGTCCCAGCACACATCTAAAACACCACACATGGATTTCTGCCTGGGCTCAGAAGCTTTCATGGCCTTACTGAAAAAAGATATTGCCGAAGTGGAATAGGTTGGAGGAGGACAAGGTTTAGATGAAGAGAAATTGGCAGAGCTTGGCTTAAGTAAGGATGGGGATAAAGCCCTTATTTAGGTTAAAAAAATGACCAAGTTGCTCTATTGTGCACTTTCAAATTGATATTTAGGGCAGGAATTAAAACTGCATTCCTCACCTGTCATCCTGCAACCCCAGAGCCACAGTTTCACTAACAGGGCCTGACAGACCCAGACCCTGAGAGAACAGCAGGAGGTGCTTTCCAAGAAATTAGAACCAATGTAGTTGGGAAAACCCCTTTTCCTCCACTATGGAAGGAGATTCTCTGAGGAATGAACTCATAAATGAGCCAGGTTTGTTGGATTTTTCTTTAGACATGTTGTCTCTGCATAATATAGAGCAGTAGGTGCTGCAAGAAATGAATATGTTTGGCTTTCTAAACATCTTTTTGATATTAATGTGGACCAGAATGATGCTATGTGGGGAACCCTGGGCATATTTCCCAAGTGGGTAAGGTGCAGTTTTAAGGCAGGAAATTATGAGAGTAGTTTGTTTTATTTTAAGCCTCAAATTCCATGTTCAGAGATACGTAGCACAGCTCCTTCTTTATGATATAATTAATCATCATTCCATTGAATGGAGTAAGAGGATCTAATGGGATATATTGTCCCATTTTAATGATAAGCACGTCAGATAACATAAATAGGTCAATTGACGTAATTGCAGTAAATACAGAAAAAAAAACCCTCAATATTTCGAGATGAATTATGCAATTTACATAATTATGGCTAAAAATGGCATGTCACCACTAAGAGTGCTTATCCAGCCCTACCCTCTGCCTTCCTGCTTCCCATTTGGCAGGGGTGCAGTGCTAGACGATGTCATGTGTGACTGGAGATTTCTCCAGCTTCTGCAGCTTTGTCAGAGCTGTTTAACGTTGTTTGGACAGCAGCACTGGCCTGACTCACTGGGTGCAGGAGAATTGCAGGCTCCCCAGCTGTCCAAGGCATGCAGGAGGCACAAGGGAGGATGGTAATGAGGGAAGGCACAGGGCTCAGCCAAGAACGGCCTCTCCTGGAACAGCAGAGCACTTGTAACATTTTATTTTCCCCAGCCATGTCGCTCACGCTGATGGGGGATGAAGGAAGGTGATGGCACACAGAGAATCCTGTGGAATTCACTGTCTTCTCTTTACAGGGCAAAGGTTTCTGCAGGAAAAAGTAATGCAGTCAGGTTAAAACAGTAATTTGTTGTCAATTTAAAAATATAAATATTCAAGTGGCTGACCCCAAGGTGCCCAGCAGGAAAGATTTCACTGAGTCCACTTTGTGGACAACATTCAGGCAAACCTGGGGTTCTGCCAGCCTGGTGTCCCCCACAGCCCTATTTGTTCCTTGATGGTTTCAATAATCCTAAGGCTTTTCCCTAAATGATTCTATGATTTGCAGCTGGTTACAGACACAAGTTGTCCCAGAGCTAGCAGGAAAAATTCTGCCCCAGACTTCAGTGTCTCTGCTCAGGTGAAACTGCTTTGCACAGAATAGGGAGAAAAAGGCTGGTGAGTCTCTCTGTGTTGACTTTTATTAGGACAAATATTTTATTATGGTAACCTCTCCCAGGTTATTCCACATGTCAGTTTATCAGTGCCTTCATGCAACACCTCCAGTTCCCCATTAAACCTGGGTTTGCCTCCTTCTCCTGCCTGGGCCATACAAGGAGGATTTACCCCTGTGGATGCATTTTAGCTCAAGTACATCCTTAGACCCAGAAATCCAGGTTCTGCTCCAATGGGACACTCAAATGGGGGAAAGGGGAAATTTATTACCGGTGTAAGAATGAGGATAATGTGATCCAGATCTCAGACTATTTAGAGAATTAGTCATTTGGGGGGAAAACATAATCTAAATCGTGTTTAAAGGGTAGGCAGACAGGTTGACACAGGTCTGCTCTTGCAGCACATACAGCTGGAGTCTCCTTGCTGGGGGAGGAGAGGGGGCTGCGGGGCTGGGAACGATCCCCCCCCTCCCTGCCTGCAGCTCCTTTTGACTTTCCTGCTCTGACAGTCTCTGGGCATGTCCTTGCTCAGTTAGCTGTGCACAGAAAGCCATTTCCATTGCCCCTGTACATTTTACCCAGCCACAACTGAAAATCAGGAGAGAGAACTCCAGCTGCTGAAGTGCACAATTTGCTTTTAGCTACAGCCCAGTGATTGAAAACTGTCATTCTGCAGGAAAATGGCAACGGGAGCAAGAGCAGGAGCAGGCTGGAGTTTGTCACACTGCATCTGGAGGTTTTGTAACTAGTTTCAGCTGAACTTTTCCCCCTCTGGGCTCTGATAGCTTGGCTGCTATTTACCAGCCCCTCGGAGAATTGCTTTAGTTATTTTGTTATTGAAATACTTTGGAGGTTGTTGTGGTTGTTTACACTTTCTCTTGTTCCAGGGCCAAGGCAGGGGAAGGGGGGGGAGATGGAGCTGGGGTTGAAGACAAGGAATATTGGGCTAGCTCAAGATCCCTGGGAACTACTTATGGGTATGAGGGGGCAGAACAAGGGGGAATGGCTTCAAACTGAGAGTAGGTTTAGATTAGATGTTAGATATTTATTAGATATTAGGAAAAGAATCTTTCCTCTGAGGGTGGGCAGGCCCTGGCACAGGGTGCCCAGAGCAGCTGTGGCTGCCCCTGGATCCCTGGCAGTGCCCAAGGCCAGGCTGGACAGGGCTGGGAGCAGCCTGGGACAGTGGAAGGTGTCCCTGCCATGGCAGGGGGAGGGACTGGATGGTCTTGGAGGTCCCTTCCAACCCAAACCATTCCAGGATTCTACAATTTGATGATTCACCATTTGTTTCTAAATACAAAGACAGACAGACACTGGGGGGATCAACATCAGCTTGTTAAAACCCAGTATAGATGGCATCCACAAATTAAAAGTTCCTAATTCAAAGCTGAGATGGAGCAGAATTATTTTTGCTCTTTTCAAAAATAAGCCAGGGGATATGGTTGTTTTGCTTTTTCTTTTTTTGTGTGTGTGTGTGGTTTTTGTCTAGAATTTTGTTTCACAGCAAAGTTTGACTTAAATATTTTTTTTTTTCCAAAGTAAGAGAATATGGCAAAACTTTAAAACTGGAATGATTTTACTACCTTTAAAGCTAAGTAGCAACCTGTCTGGAGAGCTGCCAAGCCCTGCTGGCAAATGCCAGGTGATGTCTGTTCAATTCCATACAACACTCATGATAATGTCATTTCTCCACGTTGAAGTGTTAATCATAATTGACATTTCTTACAACTTTTTTGTCGATTTTTTCATTAAAAAGTAGAAATTTATTATCTAATCCAGATTTTTATTCAGGCACTTATTTAAAAGGAAAAAAAAATACCAAAGAAAAGTGATGAAAGAGCTAAAGATCTATGAGTTCTTCTCAGTAAGTGACCCAAGACCCTGGCTGGAGGTGACTGCTGGGATGCAATAAAAGTGTTTGGGCTGAGATTCTCACCTTAAATCCCTTCAGCACCATTTAGGGAGGGGAGGAAGGAGGGAGCTGGAGATGTGTACCCATTTAAGACAACATCCGAATTTTGATGCAAGGAAGAAGGTAAGCAAGGAACATTAGCCCTATGTACAAAAACTGCTCAAACCCTGCAGTTTTCAAACCTTGACAGTTAAAGCTCTGGCCCAGCAAGGGAACAGGCTGAGTTTGGTTGCAAGGTGCTGTGGGCTGTGCAGGGTTGGGAGCCTGGGACAGCTGCACAGATTTTGAATTATCAAAAATATCCCTTCTGAGCCAGATGTGTCAAAACCTGAGCTGCTGCACTTCCTTGCGTGTTGTTTTTTTTTTTTTTTCTATCCCTCAACAAGTGTTTTCTCCTTGCTGTAGTCAAAATAAGCTTCTCAGAGCACACTTGTGGTAGGTAGGACTGGGATCAACAGGTTGCCTTCTGAAGTGTCATTCAGTGTGAAGGAGAGATGTGGCTGCTGACGTGTGATAGCTCTTCTCTTCTGATGGGAGAAAAAGGCCTCTCCAGCTTGCTGAGCAAAGATCAGGGAGAAGAGGTTTGTACAGCCTTTAAAAGTGCCCTGTCTCGAGAGCTGAAGGGGCCCTGCTGTCTGCCACAGCTTTGTCATTCCCAATCCCAAATCCTGCTGCCAGGAGTAAGGATTACTCTTACTGCTGCAGCTTGTGTCCCCAGGCAGGTGAGGTTTTTTTCCTCTATAAACACCTCCTCTCCTCCAAACCTGAAGAGGCTCTTTTGCCCTCCAGTGGGACAGCCAGTCAATTCTGCAATTAGGGGACAGAGGCAAGGCAAAGGGAAAGGCTGTGGCAGGAGCCTGGGAGGAACAGAAGGTGATGCACTGTGACAGATGACCTTTGTGATGCTGTTTGTTAACCTTTTTTGATGCTGTTTGTGAAACAAGCTGCCACTTCCTTCTGTTCAATTCCCCAACTTGCCTGTGTGCTCCTGACATCTGCAGGGCCTGGGGAAGGAAACTTTTCCAGAGATGGAGAGAAGAGAGGGGCTTCTGATCACCTCTGACCATCCCATCCCAAGAGCTGAGATAATGCAAACTTCCAAAACCCATCCCTTTCTCATCGTTACCTTGTGTGGTCTGTAGTGAGATAAATCCCTTCAAAATCTTAGTGTTGTGTCCAGTTCTGGGCCCTTCTCTGTAAGAAAGACATGGAGGGGCTGGAGCATGTCCAGGGAAGGGAATGCAGCTGGGCAGGGGCTGGAGCCCCAGGAGAGGCTGAGGGAGCTGGAAAGGGGCTCAGCCTGGGGAAAAGGAGGCTCAGGGGGGACCTTGTGGCTCTGCACAGCTCCTGACAGGAGGGGACAGCCGGGGGGGTCAGGCTCTGCTCCAGGGAACAGGGACAGGAGGAGAGGGAACAAGCTCAGGCTGGGCCAGGGGAGGTTTGGGTTGGACAGCAGGAGGAATTTCTTCACTTGCAAGGATTGTCAGACATTGGCTGTCCAGGGAGGAGGTGGATTCCCAATCCCTGGAGGTGTCCAAAGAATGCCAGTGGCACTCAGTGCTGGGTGACAAGGTAGGGATTGGGCACAGGTTGGACTCAATGATGTTGGAGGTCTTTTCCAGCCTAAATGATCCTGTGATTCCATGAAAATACACTGCAAAGCTCCCTATCTTGAGAGAACCTCCTAAGGATGCTGGGCTATTTACCTCTGTACCTTCAGGAGAGGTTACACCTCGTGTGTAACCACCTTCCTTCCATCCATGTATCTCCTTGATCTCTGTTACCTTCACTCTGAGGATGTTCAGTGCCTCTTGCTGTCTCTGAAGACCAGATAACTCCTCCTTCTCCCTGTCCCCATCAGGAGAATCCCTGCCAGCTGAAACAGAGGTGCTGGGAACACCCCAAGCAGCTGCCTCTGTCCGTGCTTTCCTCCTTCTTCCTGCTTGGGGGAATACAGAGGGAAAAAGCCATTGTGGCTGGCACCAAAGCAGACGGCAGCACTAAAACCAAGAGCATTAATTACTACTATTATTTTTAGTAGAAACATATTGGAAGCAGTGTGATTCAGAGCTGTCCAAGCCTCTGCAAGAGGCTGAGCACTCCAAGCTGAGCAGGAGGCAGCTGGCAGAGCAGGGAGAAGGGGTTGGATGCTCCTCCAAAACTTTGAAACACCAGCATTTATTTAAGGTGCATCCTCAAACAATTTCAAGAAACAGGTGTGAATTCAAAATTTAATTCCCACAGTTAGGAATTAAAGCTGGGTGGGATCACACTGTTGCTTTCACTGGCACAGTTCTGTGGGCATCAGTGACGCACAGCTTTGGTGCTGGAAGTGGGAGACAAATCAGTCTATGTATTTAAATTTCTAGCATTTTATTGGCCTCATAAAACATGGAATGAGGTGCTGTGTGAACAAGAAGTGAGCAACAGTCCTGGCTTGAAGAATTTATAAGCAGAAAGACCAAACAATGGTTGGAAAGAAAGGGAATACTTTTAGAGCTTGTGAGTTGGGGATGGCTCAGAGACACTTGTGCAGCCCCTGATCCCAGGAAACGTGGAAATAATTTGCAATTTGTGCTCCTAATATACATGGAAAGGTTATAAAGAGGCAACAGCACAACTGGTAACTGCAAGAAAACCATCACTTCAATGATTTAAGCACAAGGTTCACCTTACTGCTAAAACCTGTGGTCCAGCAAGGTGTCTCAGGTAGGATCTAAAGGTGGGCTTAAAGCAAACACTTGTTCAAGTGTCTTTCTAAAAAAAAAAAAAATATTAGTGTGAAGTTATTGTCAAAGTTAAGTGTGCTCTTCATGAGTCTCTCAAATTGAGACCCAGCCTTGTTGTTGGAGTCAAATAAAGGACTGAAAGCAAACACTTGACAAATATATTATTATGAGAATTCTGTGATCCCTCATTAAATCATTTATTAATGACTCCTGGAGGAAAAAAAAAAAAAAAAAGAAAGAAAAATATCACCAGATGAGTTATTTAACAGAACCCCACAAATTCAGCATGTAACACATTCATCAGAATCTATTCAAGCAGCTTCAATGCTTGGATAAACCACTGTTTTTTAATCTAATTTCCCAGGCGGGAAGACTGCCAAAAAGTGCAAATGATGCTGTAAGAATGAAGAGAAGCTTTTTGTGGCCAAATACCTCAATGATGTTTACACACACACTCAGAATCTCACTCCCTAAAAGTCACATTTCTATGTGTCATTTGGACACAGGATTTATTATTTTTAATTCTTATTTCAGAGTAGGGGGGAGTTAAGGCTGTATTTGTCCACAGGACTGAACATATCACACCGGATTCATTACAGAGGGATGGATTGGAGGCAGCAATTCCTCTGTGCCGAGCTATTGAAAGTGAAATGGGATAATTGCCACAGTTACAACGAGACTGATCAAGCTGAGAGAAACAAGTTTCAAATTGTACCAATCAGCCCTAATCCGAAGGAGTTATTAACAGAGCTCTACCCTGGTGAGCCCGCATCTGCTAACTTGAGATAATGATTTGTATAACCCTTTATGAAAGTTCCAATTTATTCTAATTCAATAAGTGAAAGGCAGCGAGCACGGAGGGAGCTGGGGACAAGGATTCAGTGGGAGCCCCTCAGCCACTCCGCTCCTCCCAGGCAGGGCCAGCAGCTCCTGGTGCCATTGACTGGAGGACAAAAGAGGAAAAAAACCTGTTTGGAGTATTTTTTTTTTTTTTTTTACTATGTGATATAGAATTGCAAGGTGCTTACAAAGATCAGTGAGATGGTTTAGCCTTCAAACTCCTTGAAGAAGACCAGCAGTGAGGATGTGGTACAGGAAGGACAAGGAGAAATGGCTTCAGGCTGAAAGGAGATATGTTTAGATTTGATATTAGGCAGAAATTCTTCTCTGTAAGGTGGTGAGGTGCTGGCCAGAGAAGCTGTGGCTGCCTCATCCCTGGCAGTGTCCACGGCCAGGTTGGACATGGCTTGGAGCAGCCTGGGATAGTGGAAGGTGTCCCTGCCCACGGCAGGGGTGGGATGAGATGGTTTTTGAGGTCCCTTCCAGCCCAAACCACCCTATGATTCTGTGAAGGGCAAATAATTCAAGAACAAAATAAACAATCCAGAAAGCCAGGACAAGGGAGATCTTCCTGGGTGCTCAGACACAAAATCCTGCTGCTTCCATAGCTGTGGGCTCATCTGGCACCAACACCCACATTTTTGTGGACACGAGGCTGGTTTGACCACCGTGGAGATGGCCATTGAGGCCACACCTGGGATGTGGCCTTTGGAGACTGAAGTAGTGTCAAGGACACAAGCCAGGCACTCGTGAGAAGTCATTCCCTTGAAATAAACTGGATTTCCTCGGTTTTTAATGGGTGGTGACACCATAGCTCCACCTATCCCAAAACACACCTCAGTAATCCGTGGCTTCCTGGAGAGAATCTTATCACAGCCCAACCCAGAGCTGCCATGAGGCTGCTCCAGCTCGTACAAGACAAATGTCCTCACTGCCTCCCCCTGTCCCTTCCAGGTGCACACACAGCCACAGAACCCGATTCCTTCAGGAATTTAAAGGTGTTTAACAGCAGGCCACAGCCATTCCCACTCTCTGCTGGGCCCTGCACTAAGTGAACAAAAGCATCAAGATTTCTGCATATTGTTCTTCTCCTGAGGGGAAGCTTTATGTTATTTGCTGTGTTTGCACAGTTCCAGTACCTGAGATGTTTGCTTGGCTTTCTTTTATTCAAACACATTTGTTCCAGTTGCGTTTCTGACCTATTTTACTGTTGCTCTGTGAACACTCACTGAGTGAGTTTTTGCCTTTGTTTCAAGTAAATGCTAAGAAAGTAAAAGTACCACAAGCACCTCAGTGACTGCTCTTACAAAGTTTCATGGGCTAAAGGGCTTTCCTCCTCTTTCTGTCCTTTTAATTATGCCTTAATATTTGACAGACTTCTGATTGTAAAATGTTTGGTTATCTGCTCAGAGCAGGAACCCCACCTGAGAACTGAGATGGTCAGCGGTGCTTTTTGGGAGTGACAGAGCTGGATATAGAGATGATCACAGACAGGCTGGAGCATGAGATTTATTTGCTGACCTAGGAGTTACTATTCAGTCTTATGCTCCTAAAATGATCAGTGAACAACGTTTCAATGGGAGACATTGCTGATAGCCATTTGTAGGCCAATCCCAAAGAGTTCCTGCTCCCTTCTCTTTCAGAAAATACCATATTAGTCATAATTCCATATAGAAGCTCCAGATTTTCTAGGTTTTTCTGTTTTATACTTTATATATTTTATGGCTACAGCATCTGCCTTGCACCTCCCTGAGGTTACTGCCTTGACACCATGGGAGTTCATTAGCTGCTGAGCAGGGAATGTGCTGCCTTTCAGGAGCAATGCAAGTTTTCAGTGTGTCTTCTGAGCAACCTGTTAAAATATTGACAGAAGATTATTTCCTGTTGAAGTTAAAACCATCAGTCTTCCTTTTCTTTCCTTTTTTTTTTTCCTTGTTGAGGACTTTAAACAATATCTGAGTGAGTCCTCAGCTGCCACTGTGGCTTACCCTGTTTGTGTCAGGCTGTGTGGGAGCATGATATGCTATCCCAATGCTGGCACCTCTTAAATTCACACATAAAGTCAGCCCTGAATTCCAGCTGAGCCTGGTTTTCTGCCAACTTCCACATTGTGTAGCCTGAAAAATAGGGTAGCAAAGTTTCAACAGAAGAAAAAAAAATTGAATGTAGCAATGGAGAAGGAAAAGAGTCCCTGTCAAATGTTAATGACATGTTCCTTGCAGTGTGAATGAGACAAAGATTGGATTGGGTCAGGGGGAGGAGGGAGGCATGCACAGCTCTGACTGTGTGTGAGTGTTTAGAGGCACAGGCTGGAAGGAAAAAAAAAGTGAATGAAATTTGTGTTTCTGTGCAAAGAACATAAGAAAGTTGTTTGTTTTAAGACCAGTTTCTACTCAGGACAAAAATACCATCCTGGAGGGTCTTTAGGCTGCTGAAATAGGGATCTAAATCCCTGGGCTACCCTGCCCAGAGCAGGACTGTGCTCCAGCACTGAAGTGGGGGTGATGTATTGCCAGGCCACTACTTTGGCATTTCTCATCTGCTGCACAGACTCAGGTCATGCAGAGCAGTGAGCGTGGAGCTGGATTCTCCTCCTTTTGTCACAGTGATTCATTTCTTATTCAAGGTCATTAGTTCTCCCATATGGAGCTCCATTACTGCCAGCCATTTCCAGAGCCAAGCAAAATCCTTCCTACAGGTTCTCCAGGAAGTGAGAATGACATCAAGACCTCAAGACATCAAGACCTTGCGCTGCACACCTCAGAGTTGAAATTGCCTGTGGAAATGTGTAAACCATGTTCCCCTTTCTCAGGGGAGTTTTGTGCTGATCACAGTGAATCAGTGCATGGAAAACTGAAGAACTCCCACAATATTTTAAGTATTCATCTGCTGGGGAAAGATGGATGATTTCTTACCAGCTACTAGGAGGAAATGTCCAGCTCGCTTAATTGCCAGCAATCCTTTAAAAGCACAGCTTGCATTTGCTCTGCTATAACCACCTGGCTGGCTGAGAGGATTCTGAGGTCAACAATACCTCCACAAGTCTCATTTAATCTCCCTAAGACTTGCTGCAGCCTGGAGCTAGGCCAGAAGAACCCACCAGGGCAGAAATCCATCTTCAGTCCTGTGATAAACCCACTGAGCCAAATATTCCCTGCACCTCTAGAGGATGAAGGCCCACAGTGACCCCAAAGCCACCAGTCCTGGCCATGGTGCATCCCATTGACCTCTGTGCACGTGGTTCTGAATGAATTGACTCACACAGGGATGGATGAAGGCACCCAGAGCCCTGAGGGTGATTTACTGGAGCTCATGTGAGGCCTCTCTGAGTCAAAGCAGATGGGTCTCTGCTGGAAGCAGCCACTCCTGTGCAACTTTGGGGATTTTTGAAGGAGTTTAGAATGAGTTAGAGATGGGACCTCTGAGTTTTTTTGATGATGCAATTTATTTTTCTTATCTTCTGCATAGGCAGGAAGGGTGAGCTCAGCTCACATCTTTACCCCATGGTTCAGAAGGTCACAAGACCCTCAGTTACAAGACCTTTTAAGGATTCATTGACCGATAAAACATTGCCAACAACAATATTTCTGCTTTTGACCCAATCCTTAAATATTTCCTCTTACAGACCCATGCTACAGTGTGAGCTTTCTTAGCCAACCATGTTATGACACACAGTACTGCATTCTAAATTCCTTGTTTACTTTTGTAACAACTTTTATTTTTTCTATATCTTAAACTCTAAAACTCTAAACTTTCCTTTAATTAGCTTAACGTGCCTCTGGTTTAAACAACAACTTCACATTCTCTCTTCCAGCCCCTAAGTTTGGAAGTCTTTTCCAAGGTTTCAGATAAAATCCTGTGTTTAATTCTAAGCTTTGGCTTCCAGGCCCAAAGTTGTGAGAATTCCCAGCATTTTGGATTCCAGCATGCAACCACCAGCCAGTCTCTGCAGGGGGATGGAGGGGGCTGAGCTGGCGGCATCAGGCTCCAAGGGACTGTCCCCCCACCATGCCCTGCTCCAGGGGAGGTTGTGTGCTCCCTTCCCGATGTCACCAGTGTTCAACATTCAATCTGTGGCAATAAGGGAGACATGAAACCAGTAACTATTAAATATTTATCAAGATTATCAGCTCGACCTTTAGTTTAACTGCTATCTGCACACCAGAGAGGAGCTGTGGGGGCTCGCTGCAAAGAGGGGCTCTGGAAGCAGCTGTGCCATGGCCCAGCTCTTGCTTTTACCTCCTCATCTTCCTCCTCTTCCTCTCACCTTCTCTCCTTCCTCTGGCTGTGCTGGGAATGAGCCCAAGGGTCTGACAAAAGCCTGAAGCAGCTGCTGTGGTTGGCAGCAGGAAAGCTGAGGGAGATTTCATCTTTACTGTCCAATATAGCCAAAGCACATCACAAGCCATCCAACAAGGCACCACTTTCCAAGCTCATTCCATCTTAAGAAGGCAGCACAAGAGCTGAGCAGGACTGAGGAAAGATCCACACCCATCCTGATGTGTATTCCCCTCCTTTTCTCCTGTTTTCCTCACTGTAGTAAGGGCCTCCTATGTAAGCACCCTCCTTCTCCCATCCCCACCCCACAAAAACTTCCAAAATGGGGATGGACTTTTGCACCTCCAGATTCAAGACGAAAATAGAGAGGAGATGGTGAGGAGGAGGAAAAAAGAGATTTCAATTGACCCTCGCTTTCTGTTTGACCGTCACAGCTAATTGAATTGCCTTCAGTCAGTGCCAGGATTTGATGGCTGCCGTAAGAATAGGGCTGGCAGAGTAACAGGGGATGACAGCTGCTTTCTGCAGCTGGTTCCAAACCAAGGAGCAGGTCAATGAGCATGGATGAACTGGGGCTTGAAAGCAAAGAAGTACATGCGCACTCTCCTCCCAGCACAGGCTGAGAAATGGGAGGAATTGCCATTTCTCTCTTTTTTCCCAATTCAGCACAAAATATCTGGGCAAATGTCACTGCGTTGTGGAAGCTGTTGGATTTTTGAGCATTTTTTTACCCCTCTTTCCTGTCTATAATTTTCCTAAGCCCATTTTTCTGCCCAGTGACTAGGATGGAATCAGTAATTGAAAAGCAGCACTGCTGAAATCAATTGAAAAAGTCATTAAGCAGCTGTGGTGTAAAAAAGCCTCCCCTGCCCTGAACTCTGGAGCTGGTCCCATTCAACCAGTTCTCCTGCTCAGCTTGGTCCAGATGCCCAGCTGGGACAGCGTGTCCTGCAGATCCACCAGCTGCAGCCAGGAGTGGGGGAAGCAGTCGCCTGGTAAATTTAGATTTCTTGAATCTGCCACCAGGCTGACACATTGATAAACAGCCCTGGTTTTAGCAAAGGTTTGGAACGCTCGCTGCCTGCTGTTAATTGCTCTGTGGTGCTGAACCACGAAACCTGCTGTGACTCAACCTGAGCCACCTCCCTGTGATGCTGGCAGTGAGCAGCCCTGGGGACAGCAAGGTCCCTCCATCCCTCTGCAGCCCAGGGGCCACTTGATGGCTTTCACCACAAATCCCACCTGGATTCCAGGTGCAAAAGGTGAATTTGGTGGTTCTTACTGTACTGGAAAACCCAGGCTTGGGGAAGAAGGGCAAAGCAGTGAGTAGAAGCCCCAGTGACTCTTTTCCCTGGATTTATGGCTGGCCCAGCTGCTGTGCCTATAGAAACAGAAGCTGGGGCCACCAGGATGTCACCGACAGCCAGACCTCCCTCCAGAGGCCACCAAGCTGTGGATGATTCAGTGCCAGAGGGCAGAGGTGCCCTGAGTGTGGGGCGTGCTCAGGTGATGGAAAAGGAGGGCAGAGCACTGTGGATGTGCTCTGTATGTCAAGAACTCCTCGCTCAGGCATCTCAAAATGCACCTGTGCTGTGAGCTCAGGGAGGGAGCAAGGAAACAAAGTAGACTAGTGGTTGGATTTCTGAAAAGGAATAATAAAAAAGAAAAAAATCTTGTCCTTGTCCAGCTCTGAACTCTGGCCCTGAATGCCGAAAAGTTGGGCTATTTTTTTAATCTGGCCACAGATATTTTGATATGTTATGTGAGGACTGTGAAACATCTCACTATGACAGGCCGTTCCTCTCTAAGCTGATGCTCAAATACTTTATGGAAAACAAAGGCATAAAACACAGGGAACTGATATCTAAAGAAAGAGAATGACCTAACTTGTCAGTGAAAGTTATCATGGCTTTTTTCAACAATGAGTATTTTTTTCTAGCTTTCATTAAAAATGGAACAAGAACAAACCCACTCTTAAAGGAGACAGCTTCTTTTTTTTGCCTTTTTTCCTTTTTTAAAATGGGGTGTGCCACACATCATTTCTGATGGAGCCAATCTAATTCTCAAATGGAAGAAATTAGCATGACAACAAGTGACTTCTCTATAAATAGAGCAATTATCAGGAGAAAAATAAGGTCAACATGTATTTACTACTAATTCAAAATCTTAGTGAGCCACTGAACAAGTGATTTGCTATAACATGGAAATGTCCTGGGGGGATGAGTTGAGAAGCAGAGCTGTACATGCGGCTGCCTGCAATTTTATGAAGTGAAAGTATTTGAAAATGCTGTTTTTCAAGGCTGTGGGCACAGGGCCAGCTGTCTTTCTGGCATGTAAATCATATCTATCACTTTAAACTTTACAACCCAAAGGTACCCGTTTCATCAGGGGTAATTAATGAATGAGAGGACAGAGATTGGGCAACAGAAGATACTGATATAAACTGAAGAATGTCTCAGCCTCCTGTTTAAGCACTCATTACTTTTATTGTCACAAGAAGTGTAACAGGCTGGCTGGATTTTTGGACAGCATTAACACATCTCCCACTAACAAATATCCAGCCTGGTCCAGTGGGGTAAAAGGACAAATGCAAGGAACCACATTTCACTCATATTCATCATAACCTACTCTTGTATTTATGGGTTCAAGCACTGTGGTTACTCATTCTGTTGGGATTTGTAAATAATGGAGATTGATCCCAATACAGGGCAGATTTCTGTCACGAGAGTCACTGGGAGGGGTTGAGCTGTACCTGGGTTTGTGCCCATGCACACACAAGTTAAAAGTTAAGGAGATGAGCAAGAATAGTCTTAGGTCAGCCAGAACACTTGCTCTGCTTCCCTCTGAGAGTGAAAAGTGGTTTTATACCAGACACTGAGTTTTTGGAAGTGCCCTAAAATTTTCTATAGACTATTTAGCAACGAATGATATCTGGGAAAGATTTAAGATGTGGATGGTGGGAATAGAATGTTCCTTCTGCTGAATAAGAGGATGAATTGTCCTTTTTATCCCTGCTGGTAACAGTGGGTTCCTTGTGGTGAGAGAAAACCAACCCTGAGCATCTCATGGGGCTCAGCAAAGGCACTCCCTTGTCCATCCTGTGTGTATCCATGGCTCCTGTGAATCCCTGGGATCAGAGGGTCCCCAAACCTCCAGCAGCACTGCTGGGCTGTGACCAGGGCCTGTCTTTGTGCTCAGCATGCAGTTCCACCACGGAGTTCACGAGGGGGAGGGCACTTTTCCCTCTCTCTGTCCTCCCTGTCACCGTGCCAGGTCACAGACTGTGCATAGCCCCAGTAATTAAGCCAGATAAATAAAATCACATTGCTCATAATTACTGTGGACAATTTTGTGTAATTAGATGTTAAGTGTGGTAGCCACTCTCCTTTATGGCCCTAGATAAGTACCTGCACCTTGACTTAGAAGAAGCCTGGTAGGAAATATAACTGCTTTGTTGCTCTCTGTGTAATTAACTACCATTAAAGCCACTAATTAGATCATAAGTTTTAAATAAGATGCCCTAATAATCTTTGGTACACAGTGAACTGATTTGCCAGAGCAAAGCCTTCCAAAAGTAAAGAAAAAAAATCTTTTGGCAGCTCTCAGGGTTATTTTTCTATATCTCTGAGTCTGCATGTTCCAGGTGCAGAAGGTAAATTTGGTGGTTCTTATTGTACTGGAAAACCCAGACTTGGGGAAGAAGGGCAAAGCAGTGAGTAGAAGCCCCAAAACACACAGCAGGTGATCTACTAATAGGTGCAAGGGGACATCCTTTCTTCCAGACAGGAATGATTTTTGTAGTGATGGTCATGTTCTTCTCTTTTGTTTTTGTTGGTGACACTGCACTGCAGAGGAAATTTGGAGGATCATAGTGAAGTAAAATGTCTCTTAATTCTGATGTGTTTTAGGCAGTCTTTGAATTGCTCAGCCAGCAAACTTTCTGATCTGCCTGCCCTAGGAACAGAGACCAGTGTGCACAGCAAAGAGAGTATAATCTAGCAAATGCCTGCATCTGAACCCTGATTATATAAAACTTTTGCCTGGTTGAAGAACAAATATTCCATGTGGCTTAGCATTCAAAGCTCTCTGACTTTGCATTTCATGAGTTTCTGCTGTTTGAGCAAAGGTGAGGCAAAGCCAAGGCAATTCGTGGGGTGAGGACCTGCACAGAGATTTCCTGGTGTAAATTCCAGCCATACAGACCCACTAAATATTCTCCCTAAGCTTTTTATCCATTCTAATTGTGAGAGAAATGTATGCCAGCCTGGAACTCCACTGTTAGCTCAAGGTTTAAGTTCAATCCCATCTTGGATTTTGAAGAATGACAACTGTGAAAGCCAGAGAAAGCTAAAGCAGGAGGCTGAGAAGGCAAGGGAGGGCAGAACAAAGCAGCAGGAATGAGGGAAGGCTCAGAAAGAGCAACCACATCAAGCCTGCAGCCCATTTGCTGTTTCCCAGCGTCAGGTGAAGCTGGAAAATCCTCAGGGTGGGACTGAGTCAGGGCAGGGTCAGACTGCTCTGAAAAATTAAAACCCTGTGTGGCAGTGGAGTTTGAGAGAAACTGAGATACAAAGACAACTCTAAAGTGTTTCATAATTTTGTGCTTGTAGGACCAAGCCTGTGCCTGGCCAGAGGTGAGAAGAAGAGCTGTGGTTTGACACCAGCAGTTTCCTCACAGCAGACACAGAGAGCTGCTCAGCCTTTGTCCCAGTCACTCACAAGTTGCGTTTTTTCCCAAAATCCTTAAACAATCCAAAATGTTGCAGAGCTCAGACTACTGACCCTTTCTCCAGGCAAGTGCCCTTTCCTACCCCCCCTCAGTGAGTGTCAAATAAAGGAGCTCCTCTGCTCTCAGAAAATCATGGAAATCACTTTCCCCTCCCATCACATCCGAGGAGAGCTGAAGTCCATTCTTCACAGAGCCTGTGCTGCAGGAGATTTCACTCCTGCCACAGCCCAATCCCCTCATCTGATCTCCCATTTGATCCCTTTGCAGATATAACTCTGTCAATGCATGAACCTTCAGGTTTTGAAAGAGGCAAACAACTGAAGATAAATTATTCTTTCTTTTCCTTCCAGGTTTGCCCATGGTGCTGGGCTTTCTTGGACCTAATCTGTTTATGCTGAATTAAAAGAAGTATTTCAGCTTTCAGAAAGGTCTGAAGATCCAGGGCCATTTCTGAGAGTCCTGGGTATTATTTGCCTTTGCTTCCTGCAGCCGCCAGACCCTTTTAGGGGTCTGAGCCATGGCTGTAATTTAATGTTTCTTTCCTGTGCACACCTTTGGCTCCCAGAAACACTTTGAAAGGTCAAAGGAAATTTTAAGCAGTCCCTCACCTCTGTTGCTGCCCTCAAAAATAAAAATATGTATAGAAATACAAAAAATAGTCCCTAAATAACAATACTTGGTCCCATGCCTCCAAGGACCCAACAGATTCCCATTTCCTCTGGGGTGGGGAAGCTGTGCCTTCCCTTGTCCCCTTGATTAGCTGGGTACAGATGTCTGACATGGTGCTGTTCTTTTGTTCTTAAGGCAGCTCCAATAAAAGTCAAATAAAAATGAATCTTACCTACTCCACAGTAGAACAATCTTCCTCACCACTCCTAATTTTACTTAGAAATCTTTGAGTGTTGGAAAAAAAAAGAAAAAAAGGACCTGAAGTCATCTGGCTGTTCTGATTTTTTCTCACTTATCCTGCTCCTTTTCTCTCCTATCCTTCCTCCTACAATTTTATCCTGCCAACATCTCTCCTTTACCTGCCTGACCACAGGGAGAGCAGAACCAAGCAGAAAGTTGTGCACATAGGCAAAAAAAATAGAAAAAGGAAAAAAAAAATCACTTTTGGTCCAACCCAAAGTCTCACAAGATATTTGCTACACTTTAATTCCCTAAATGAATCATGAGAAAAAATAGTCTTGTGTTTTTATCCTCTGGTACTGCCCAGCCACTCAAGCCCAGCAGTTTCCTGTCTCATAGAGATCTGAAACAATGCAGGAGATGAAGTTGTGTTTGTGAATAACCAACAGGTGCCTGTGCCCAGCACACAGAGCAGCAGCAGCAATTCCAGCCCCTTCTGCAGGACCCTGAATTGCTGCTAGGAAAGCTTTTGACACCCTCTCTCCAGGCTGTTGCCTCCTAGAATTTTGATAGAAGACTAAATTTGAAATGTGCAATTAGCTGGCTATAAAAAAAAAATAAAAAATAAAATCCCATTCTCTACAATCAACACCAGTCAGTTGGGCCTTTTCTGAAGTGCTGCAGTTCCTCTTTGTTTGGAGATAGGTTTTAAGACCTTTTGAATAGATACTTTTCCAATACCCATGTGCTAATAATAGGCATCACATTATTAGCAGAGTGTATGGATGGGATATTCAATGAAAGGAGCTTTTACAGGGATAGAAGTCAGGAAGAAGCCTCGGAAATAATATTAACTTTTGGAAAACTACCTAATAAAGCATTTTCTCAGAATAGATAGGGCAGAGCTTTTCTAGGAAATTGACTTGTAGCACAGAAGCTGAATCTCTCTTTTGAATAAAGCTTGATATTTAACAAGATTGTGCCACTTTGCAGAATTCCTGTATGAAACCTACCATTTAAATTTGGTAGTGAATGAGATGAAAATCAGCATTTAAAAAGTCAAAATGTTGGGGTTTTTTTTTGTTTGATGGGGTTTTTTGGGATATTTTTTTGCTTTGGTTTGGGGGTTTTGTTTGTCTGGTTTTAGTTTTGAGGGCTTTTTTGGGGAAGTGTTGTTTTGGTTTGGTTTATGAGGGTTTTTGGGTGTTTTTTAGGTATTTGGTTTTTGTTTTGAGGTTTGGGGGGGGAATGTTTTGTTTTGTGGGGGGCTTTGGTGTTTTTTTAGATTTTGTTTTGTTCGGGGTTTTTGTTTGTTTGTTTTTGTTTTGTGAGGGGTTTGTTTGGTTTGGTTTGGTATTTCAGATGTTTGTTTTGTTTGTTTGTTTTCTAGAAACCACACAGAACAAAACTGAATTGGAAGCAGGATCATCCCTGCCCTACAGTAGCTCTACATCCATGAGCAGCAGCCCAACCAGACCATCACTTTTTGTCCCCCCTTCCCTTCCTGCCCTACTCACATCAGAGCTGCTTGCACCTTTTGGGGGCCAAACTAATCCCTTTGCAGTCTCCTTAGAAGACTCTCCCGGAGCTCAAATAGGTTTGGGATCAAGCTCCATTGCCTCCTGCTGGCACCGAGGCAATCACTCGGCGGGGATGAAGGGAGGTGATCCCTGCACCTCTGGTTTCTAACTCTTGCAGGAGCAGGCAGAGCAATTACACACAGCTCAGCCCGCTGAAAGGCTGGGCACTGAACCCTGTACAAAGCGCTGCAGTCTGAATATCCTCCAACAATTCCTCCTGCGCTATTAAACGTCCACTGTGCCCAGTGCCCGGGCAAGATAAGGATGTCGATGGCACGGGCAGCCTGCCCTGCTGTTAGACGGGCTGTCAGCTCCACAGCGCTCCTGCTCGCTGGAGCAGCCCGAGTAATTACAGAGGAAGGGTAATTGAAATAAGGGGAAAGTAACACTTGAAAAGGAAGCAAATGATTCAGAACATGCAGAGCCATCCACCCACATCAGCAGGGTTGGGAGGTCTATCAAGCTTGGAAGCAGAAATGCTTTTGTCTGGAAGGAAAGAAAAAGAAACCCTAATAGGATGCATTTATAATCTGGAACTTTTTTTTTTTTTTTTTTTTTTTTTTCCCTTAAAGCAACACCTCTCACTTTGTAAAATGAGAAGCAAGGAATGTATTTGATAGAGAAGAAGCCTCAACCAGCAGTTACAGGCAACGCTGGACAACAAGGAAGGGACCAGGAAAGGGCTCTGGGGCAGACTCCCCTCCAAAGGATCTGTCTCTTCCCAGTCCTCCTGCCTTTTAAACAGACACTTAATCCTACTCTTTCTCCCTCCAACCAAATAAAACTCAAGAAAATATCTTTCCTTCTGCCTCCACCACAACAAGCCAGAGCTTCCTCTGAAACCTATTCCTTCAGGATTTGCAATCCAGGTGTTGCAGCTCCTGTGCCCAGGTCTGCAGACTAAGCGGGAGCCTCAGAAGCTGTAAATTGATGTTGCTCCACTGATCCCAACAGAGCCAAACCCATTTGCACTTGCAGATGATCTGGACCACTGTTTTATAGAACCATTTTCCCCTCTACTGCTTTATAATCACACCCATGCCAGAAGTGTTGTAGACTCCTTGTCTCTCTCAGGAAGATTTGAGAGTACCAAGACCCTTCCATTCATGTGACACTAAAAACAGGGAGAGAAACTGGAAAGGTTCAGGTTAACCAGATGAATTTGGCAAAGCCAGAGAGAAGCACAGACCTCCCAGGCCATAGCATGGCATGTGCTTCAAAAACACTGGAATACTCTCAAATTTATCTGAAAAAATTCGAACATTATATTTACATTTGCTGGATCTTCAAATACTGCTCTGTTATCAGCTACAGATTGAACCAGAAGAATCAGATATCAGTCTGATTTACTGCATTTTGGCATTTTGAATCCAGTCTTCCCATCCATCCCAGCAGAGAACAGAGGTGAGAACTCAGAAAGTGAGAGTTCAAATGTTAAAACCTCCGAAATAGAAAACTCTTATGAGGCAAATCCATAACCTGCAAACTGTGAATTGGAAATCTGCTTCTCCATGATTTTGACCAGCTTAGTTCAGACACTCCCTCCTGAACATGGGTTTCCCAGGCAGCCTGGGATGGGTTAGATCAGTGTCCATGCTCACCTGGGCAGGATTACCTCCCTCTTCATGAGACTCCACACTGGGCATGGTTTCCTACCACACAGAAACACAGAACTTGGGAGGAAATTTCCTTCTCAGGTGAAAAAGCACTGATGTAAGTTTGGGCCAACCAGCTCATTTAGTGCCTTGTGAAGTATTTTATGTACACCAGAAAACTTCTGGCTTTCCAATCATGCCTTTTTCATAGTCTGATAGTTTTTGTTTTTAGAAAGAACAGATATTCTGGTAACATTTTTGCTTTTTCTCACTTCAGCAATTTTAAATACATCTCGTCACAGGCCAAATATTTTTTCCCATCATTCCACTTTAATAATTTGACAGATCTGTGGGGAATGTTGCCCTCAAGTTAGATTATTTGTCCCAGGAGTTAGAAATAAAACTAGAAAGTACCTTCAAATTGTTGATTTTTTTCTGCCCAATTGTTTTCCCAGCTGGCACCACTTCTGCTCATCAGCCCTTTAAATCCAGGAGGGATGGGCAGTGGTGCCTCTAGAGAAGCAGGGAGTAGCAGTTTTTTTTCCACCTGGTCTTTTTGTTTTAGTGGTTTTTAGCATTTATTTTCTTTAGGGATCTATTTTCTATTAGCAATGAATTTTAAGGCTTTCTTGAAGTTCTTTCTGTATCTTTTAAGGAGAGTTAGATTGCACATTATTCCGTTTATTTCTCTAATATGAAAATTTATTTTTTCTATCAGGTTTTAGCCGGGAACTAGGAAGCATTTTATGCAGCCTTTGTTTTGCTGAGACCTGAAAAATGCAGGATTTGCTGGAAGAGGGTGCTAGGGAGCAGGGAGCTGGGAAAATCAGATCATGGTTGCTCATATTTTGTTAGTTTTAGGGTATGTATTGAGATGAGCAGCAGAGTTTGTTAGTGCCTGAACAGGTCACTCCTATTAATGCTGCAGACCAGGGACTTCCAGTCCACATTCTGAGCCCATTGCTAGCCAGGCTGCTGCTTTCCTGAGATTTAGGATACTTTCAGTAGCTGTTACAAATTCTGGGTCATTAAGTTGTGGACTACAAGCCCTTCCCAAAAAGCAGCTCCCCCTCCTCAGGAGGCATCTCTTACTCTGCTTCCTGAAGGGAGGGGAGGTGAAGGGTCCCAGGGATGTGCCTCAGGGCTGGGTTTATTTCCCTCCTGGGGCTCTTCAGGGGAGGTCAGGACCGTTCTGAGATGGGTGGCACCAAGAGCTGATGTCTAAGAAAACTCTCTCCAAGCTGCAAATGAAGAGAGGAGGTGGCTGTGGCACAATCCAGCCAAATTATATTGATAATATGTAGTAATTATGTGGCACTTCACATGAGCAGAGCACTTTACAAACATTAACTAATTTACAGCATTTACAGAAAACAGATGTGCTTTTTTCTGGGAAAACAGAGGGAAACACTGGCTGTGCTGGCAGAGGGGAGCAGTGGCCAGGCTGAAGGCTCTGGTTTGTGGAGGGTGGGTTGATTATTTTGGGTGGTGGTGCAGGGCTCCATGGAACACCTTTGTACCTGCCTGGACTTCCTTGTTCCTGCTGGACCAGGAAAAGAAAAATATCTTCCTTTTCTATAGTTACTGAGAATGAAGGGTGATTTCATTCAGCTAGGTGATCTTTTAATGGCCAAGAGGAACACAGGCTGCAGTTGAAGGCAGGAAAACAGCTCTGCTGTGGTGACCCTCAGCCTCTGATGACCACGGAGCAAGGCAGCTGAAGGAGCACACCCTGTCCCCTGGGGAGCTACAGACAGGTAGGATTGCTTTGGTGAGCCTAAGGCTCTCTTCTGATCTTTGAGTCTTGATTTTTGTCTTTGTCCTTGGTTTTAACACCCTGTGTGTACCTGCCCAGCCTTCTGTGTTTGGAGCACCAGCAGCTCCTCTAACATGGTGCCTTTTATTAAACCACTGTTAATGCAGCTGTAAATGACACAATGCCAGATGTCCTAGAGAGGCACAATAAGGATGTAACTTTTCCCCTTCACCTTGTGTAGCCTGTTTGGTCACCAAGATGAGAGGCATCTATAGGGAATCATCTTAGAAGGTGCTGGAAGAAAAACCCTACCAGCCATGGGTATGAGTGCACAAATATTCCTGTGATCATTTCCTTTTCCTGTTCTTGTGATCAGCCACTGTTTGCTTTGCCTCCCACTTTCTTTGCAGAGTAATTAAAAGAAAGATGTTTACATGGATAAGTGTTTTGCTATCAATGCCATCCATATTAACCTTATAAATTAGCCTTTTATGTGGTACTGTATCAAAGGGCTCTTGAAGTCTGATTGAATTATGCTTTATTTCCTTGCCCAGTCCCTTGTCATTGTCACCTCCTCAAAGAAATTAATCAAGTTTGTTAGGCATGACCTCCTGTTAGTAAATCCAGGACAACTCTCCGAAGTCTGTACTTGCCAAGGGTGCTCTGATGTCCCTGAGCAGGGAATGTGGACTTGTGCACAAATACAGAGATTTTAACACTGAGTTTAAGGGATGGAAGGAGGGGTAAAACTCGTGGGACTGAAGGGTAGGATCTGGCTAAAGGATGAGGGGTGTCTTGAGGCAGGAGGAGAATCCTTGCAGCACCATAGGTGTGTGTTACAGAGCATGAAAGATGGTCAAAAAAAGCTGTGGGATGCTCCAGCAGTGCTGCAGCCTGGGGTTGAATGGGGAGAGCAGAAAGCAAACGAGAGCTGTGATGCTCCAGGGCTGTGCCACGGAGCACAGGAGGGACATGGCAGAGCCAGGGGATTTGGAGGTGGAAAAGCTGAAGCCTGGGGCTGAGATGAGGGAGCTGGAGGGGTTGGGCAGTGGAGCAGTCCGGGCTGGAAGGCTCCAGGGTAGCAGAGAGCAGCGAGAAGGGCTGGGAGTGCTGGGCTCTGGCAGTGCTGCAGTGCAGAGGAGCTGTGCAGAGCCGGGGGAGGGAATGCAGGGAGGGAGCCTCGTGCATTGATGCAGTGCAGAGCAAGGAAGAGGGAAAGATGTGCTGCAGATCCTAGAGCTCAGGTAGGATTTGGGGAAAGAGCAAGGACTGTCTGGATGCTGAAAGGCTGGAGCACAACAGCTCTGGGCATTCTCTTGCCTCTACCAAGCACAGAAGGAGGGAGACAATGTTTTTTTTTGAAAAAATTATTTATTTCATAAGCTAGTCTTTTTTTTTTTTTTTTTTTTTTTTTTTTTTTTTTTTTTAATAATTGTGTTTTTTCAAGCCTTTTTTCTTTCCCTGTGAGGGTGAAATTTGGTTTGACATGTGACTCTTGTGTCATCAAAGGACTCCAGCATCTGGGGCTTTAGGAAAAAGATGAATGATGGGATCTGCAGCTGTGAGCTGGCGAAGCACAGCCACAGTGGCAGAAGGAGCAGAGCTGTGTTCCTTTGATACTTGAATGACTGCTTCCTTTAATTCCAGTTTTCACTTTCATTTTCTGTTTTGCTCAAGAAACTACTCCTTTTCTTTTTTTTTTTTTTTTTTTTCCCTAAAACTGCTTTCACCCAGTCTTGCCTAGAACTCTTCCATCTTAGTGTGGTGTGATAATGGCTTTGCTGGACAAGGAAATGTTCAGTGTTGCTACAGAAATTCAGGAGGTCCCCATCAAGCAGATTCTTTTCCAATTACATATGTATTTCTTTTGCTTGTTGTGTGTTCTGTTGGTGTTGATGCTTGGGTGGAATTTCAGCAGAACTTGAAGTCAACCTACTTGAAGTCAGGAGAATGTGATCATTCTTTTTTACTTGATTTCTGTTTCCTTTCAAATATCTACAGGGTTTTTCTGCTTTAAAGACTACAGGGTTACAAATTCCAGTTTAGGAGAAAGGCTCTACTTGAGGGACAGGAACAGATTTTGAAGCACAAGTGTGTTGTTTCCTCCTATAGCACTTGTCACAAATCAAGACATTCACTGAACAAAAAAATGCTGAGCCTTGGAAGTTACTTTGATTTTAAACTTAGAAATGTGTTTAAAAATATCACATGAGATCTGTGTGAGGATATCTGGTTGTGTGGTGGGCAGGAGCTCTGCTGAGGATGCAGAAAGACAAGAGCTGCTGGTGGGGCTGGGACTGTGGGCATCAATTCCAGGGTGGCACCTAAACACTGAAAGGACTGTTACCTTTTCCATGTGCCCCAACAGATGTCAACCCACCTCAGAAATCTCATCTTGCACCTGAAATGCTCCTCTAAATTTTGCCTGGAAGTGTCTAGACTCCCTCACTATGTTTCTGGATAGCGAATGGCATTTCTCCTATTCAATTCCAATGTTTTTAAGTTCTAGTTGCTCATGGCTGAGACAGTTTCACCAGGAATCAGCACAGATGTAGCACTATTCAAGCAACACCTTTAGAAGCAAACCCAGTGTTGCCTGTGAGAGGAGGTCTGCACAACCAGCTGGGGAAAGTGCTCTTATTTGTTGTCACCAACATCCCAGATTGTCAGAGGGACCACTCCCCTGGAGCACCAAGGCTGTTCTGCAAGAAATTTTCCTGGACTCTTCCAACAGGTTGGAGTGTGAGTTGCTGTCATCTCACTCAACCCCTCCTGAAAGGGGAGCAGGAAATGCTCAGCTCTTGATCTGGGAAAAAAACAGGGAGGTTGAACCCTCAGTTGATTATTCCCTGGTTTAAACATTACCTAGCTCTTTCCTCTATTCTGCTGCCTGCTTTCCCTATTCTCTCCTCACAGGATTAACAGATAAGATGGAGTGCTCAGTGAGAACAGAGATGTTTTGTTGGTAGATCTGTTCATCTATCAAAGTCCAGGCTGCAGCCGTTTTTAAATTGACTCTGCTACTTTTCTTCTTCCATAAATTACTCTAAAAAATAGAGACAAAAGGCTGCCAACTGTGTTAGTTCCCAGAAAAATCCTTCTTCTGTTTAATGTACAACTCTTGAGAGACATTTAGAAGTGAGCTGCAGCCGTGTGTGAATGGCTGCATATATAGAACCACATCACACCAAAGAATTTCAGCAGCTCACATGCTGACTTTCCTGCCGATTCCAGGGGCTTTTTTTCCCCCAAAGATTCTTGTTTCAGTTTGGGCAGGTCTTTGTGGTCAGCCCTTCAGAGACAAGGCTCTTCACTCACCCACACTGACTGCATAATCCAGGGAGATATTGGTACCCAAATCTACCACCTCTTCCCAGTTATTTCAGCTTGCTTGGGCACAGGAGGTTTGCAGACACCTTGTTGCCACGTCTGCAGCCTTGTGGTTTGGAAACTTTGCTATAATGACCAAAATTCTGAATTTCTTTTTATATTTATCTATTGCCATTTCCTAGGAGCTTTTCCTAGGTCTTGGGAACTCTGCAGAAGAATGGGTGTTTCTGCTGGTTCTACCCGTGTGCACACCTCTGCAAAGCCTTGTTGCAATGGAAATTTCATTAAACACTCGTGCTCATGGCACTGGAAGTGTGGGATTGTTGCTGCACTTTAGGTCCTTTTCCAAGTGTGATGGCAGGAATTCAGCTGGTACCTCATGGGGAAAACCCAGAGGCAGTTGTTAATCAGAGCATGGGCAGTCTGGAGGTTCATTGATAAAAAAAATCTTACACCTTCTCAATGTTTAGGAACCACTCTGACCTCCAAAATATCACCCAAACTGGTAATGCCATTCACAGAATTGTGTTTTCTTGCTATTTCCTTTTTGTCTTTCCCCACTATTAAATCACTGCTGCTGTCAAACAGCCACAGGGAGATGGGAGCACTGAATAGATCATCTCTCTGCTGGAAGAGGTGGTGATTCACATGTTCTTTAAAACTTGAAGTCACTATTTCTGTTTTGCCTTTCTCTGTCAGAGGATTATTTTATACCTGGCACGTTCCTATTAAGAATCTTCATTCACTGTCATGGCACCACCTCTTAATCTTTTGCTTTGGCACATTATGTGTCTTTAACTGCTCTGAAAACAGATCTTTCAGTGAGCACTTTGACCTCTCTGTGCCTTCATTTGTGCTGGGCTCTAACAAGATGCAGAATGTCAGTGGCAAAGCACCAGGAATCTACGATGTGCGGCTGAGAACCCCCAATGAGGTGAACAGAAAAAAAAAAAAAAAAAAAGACTAAGACAAAATATTTTACATTCTTGGTTTCTAATGTCTTACGGAGTATATAGGAAACTGATAATGAGAGGGAAGCAGAAACAAGAATTTCTGGTGCAAAAAACACCCTAAAGTATTTGCAGTAAGTGGCAGGACTGGTCCTAGGACATGGTTTGGTTGACACTGTGCTGTGCATGAGAGCAGTGCCTTCAGCTGAGAAATATTAACTTAGAAATTTCTGAAAAACAGAGGGATGGGAGCAGAGCCTGAACCAAAACTTTCCAGCTGGAACAGTTGCTTCTAATGGTCACCAGCTTTGTGCCAGCACTTCAACCCCCCCTATCCCAAGCAGCAGTGAGAGTTTGTGTCAAAGTTTGCTTTTGTTTTGTCACCTGGGGGAGGCACAGCTCTGCTCAGCTCCCCCATTGCAGTGGAAAGGAGCAATGTTTGGGCTCGCACTTGACTTTGTTCTGATTTGGGAATACAGAGAAAAAGGAATTAAACAGGCAAAAGGACATCAAATTTCCAAGGTGTCCAAAGGAGTGGGGAGTGGTCATTACAGAGCAAGAGATGAGAGAATTCATTCATCTTTTGCCTTTAAGGAACAGATGAGAGAGTTGAGTGTTTGTTCCCTCAAATTTGCTTCCATAAAACACCACTGTTTGAGGGAACAAGACAGGGATGTAACCTGCAGCAGACACACGGGGACAGACTGGCATTTGACCTGGCTGAAGAGTTGGAGCCTGACTCTGAACTCTTGTGGCTTTTTTGTGAGCTCTCCATAAACAGGCGGAGATTTTCCTCTTCCCAAAGCAGTTTTATCCTTTGGAGCTGCTCTGTGCCTGCAGGCAGCAGCCCAGGCTCCTGGCTGCCAACCTTCCCTCTGTGCCCACGTCTCAAGATTGGTCCCCTCCATCACACGGTGCCACCTCAGCCCTGCCCCACCACCACTGGGGAGTGATGCCTGCATGCCATGGATTTTGTCACAAGTCTTGATTGTATTTTATGCTCCAGTGCATTCAGTTTACAAGGGCAAAGCCCCCTTTCTCTTGGCACTTTGTACCAGGCAGCCTTCCCTTACAGAAATGGGTTTTCCAACAGGAACAAACAGATGCAAAGTCAAAGTTGTTCTCTGTTACCTGCAGTGCAAGAAGATTTTTTTTCCTTGCTTTTTGCCCAGTCCAAGGTGACAGACCAGCAGAACTCAAAATATTTATCAGGCAGTTTTTCAGAATGTTTCCTTTCACTAAACACTCAAAAAATTGTAAAGGTGAGCATCAGAGTGGGGAACTCATCTGTGTTACCAATGAGGAAGACCCATCCTTTTTAGCTGTCATGAAGTTTCCAAAGTTGCTTATGTCGGCTTTGGTTTCATTGTCAGACGACTTAGTTCCAGTTGAGCTCTTCCATTTAAGCTGTTAAACAAATGAAAAGTAAAATTGTCACTTTTAAATAGAGTCCGCACATAATCACATTTTGAAACGGTCCTCTGTGGTAGGAGCAGGAGTTGTGTGCATTATGATATTGAATTTTAAATAATATATTACACAAAATAGCTTCCAATTTGATTTGGGAGGGATATATTTTCATGAATTATTGAGTATTTGATTATTGTAGAAAGCCTTTGCTGTTATGCACTGAAACTGTCACTCTCCCAGGCCTATGATAGATGAGTTTGGTTATCAATATTTAAAGTTCCGGTCAGCCCGTGTGCCTGGCTGCTGATACTGGTGACACAGACTAATCAGTAGTAATGTATATGTGCCTCCTGTCTCTTGTTTGCCAGGCAGAGCTGGAGCAAATTGAGTGGAGAAGATTCCCAAGTGATTTGTGGACGGGTTTGTCATTCTGAGCAGGAGCCCCTTTGACACCACTGCATGGAAATGAGGTGGAGAGAAGTTTGCTGGGCTCTTGGAGAGGAGGTGAGCAGAGCCCAGCAGGCAGGAGCCTTTCTTTTCTGGGGTGATAAGAGCTGAGCAGCATTTACAGATAGGAGTACTTAATGTGAAAAAGAGAAACTGGCAAGCATCAAGGGAGTAAAATTTTACTGTCATCTACCAAAATATTCTGAGTTGCTGAATATGAGCCCAAACTTCCTGGAGGGTTGTTAACCCCAGAGACACCTAAGAGACTTGTGCAAGTAGGACTGGGACTTTTTAAGGTCTTTGAAAAGCCCATATCTTTCTGTGGAGAAGCAGCCTGTGTGCACAGGACCTTTATTTTTATTGGTGTGTCCATTGAGAGTGTTGTGTGAGGGGCATTGCTGGCACAAATACTCCTGCTGCACTTCTAAAGTATTGTGCAAACTAAACATTCCACAGGAATGAAAAGACTCATCATCTGCTGCTTGAAAAGCAAAGCCTGGTATTGAGTGACCTCTGTCCCTTGCTCTGGATGGTGTGGAGATGACAATGACTCCAAACAGGTTAATTAAATCCAAATTGCCTGGCTCCAGTGGGAATGCTGCAGGAGAAATCTGCACGCAGAGGTTTGCAGAGCCGGGCTGTGGTTGCAGGCAGGAGAGAACCAAAATAAAAGAAGCACTGTTGCAGTTAATGTGCTGACTTGTACTTGTCTAATTAAGGCTGGATGTGCCAGTGGGTAACAACAAAGCAGATGACAAATATTGTGGTAACTGTCACTCCGTGGAGTCCCTGTAAGAATTGAAGAGCACTGTGGTTTGGCTACCTGCTTTGCAAAAGGGGTATTTAGCTTTAATTCAGTGATTTAGCTGAGATCAGAGGCCAGAGGAAAACACAACAGTTTAATTTCTGTAGCTCTTATGTAAGAATGGCTCACAGTTTTGTTTTCAAAAGGGAAAAGAGGAGTAGGAGAGAGAAGTTGCTGCTACACAAGTCTTTAAAAAGGTGAAAAGAGCAGTACAAGTTTGTCTCTTAGAGCAGAATGCAAGGCTTATATTATGGGATGGAGGAAGCCAAAAAAGACCCCTGGCTTGTCCTTGTGTTACTCCTGTATTTAGCAGGTGTGTATTAATCACAATCATCTGTAAACTGCAGCACACAAACCCACCCATGCCCAGTCCCTGGTGGGAAGCTGTTAAATCAGACTGGTCATCTCTGCACCTTGGCAGCCACTGAAAGGCAGCAAAGATGTCACCAACCACATCAAAATCACTGAGGCCACTTCAGTTCCCAGGAGCCTTTCTGAGCGACCTCTTTCATTCTCCAACTCCATGCAGGGGCAGGAGACAGGGAAGATTTCAGAGCAGGCTGTGCTCTTCCATTTGTGGGTGAGCAGAGAGCTGGGGCAGCAAGGCGGAAGCAGGATGGTCTGGAGGAGAGGAATGGCTCAGGAGGGTAAAGATTAATTTTGTTATGGCCCCATTTCCCCCTTCTTTCTTCTCATTTCCCTTTCAAGAGTCTCATCTTCTCTCCTGGAGAAGGGAATAGCTTTGGGTAGAGCTGTAAAACCTTTATCATTTCTGCTGTCTCTCTCGGGAGATATTTTCCCTCTCGCCACTGATTGCAGTGACACTCACAAAAGTTAAACATGTTTCAGTTTAGGAGATTTAATTAATCAGAAAAGCTTGGTGTGACCAGAGAGAGGATTCTCAGGACATGCTGTACCACAGATGTTTCTCTATAACTGCACACCTCCCTAGTCCAGATCCTCCCCTTACCTCCCCCTCCTTCCTTGCTGCTATTAGATGGATTTATTCTGTGTCTGGGGTCAGTTCTGGCTGTATTTGGTCCATTTGCATAAGCCTGCAGTAAGGGAAGGAGCTGACAGGGAGGTGTTCCTTTCGTTGCTCTTAGTCTCATAATTTAGCTCAGAGCTGTGCTTGGCCTTTGGGGATGGCAGATTTCCAGCTGATGTGCTGTAATAACATTCACACAGGTTTCATATTTAAAAATTCACAGAGGCTGAATAATTACAGTGTCCTGCCCAGAAGTGTGGCTGGTGACATGTCCTGAAGAGCCTCGCTGACCTGAGGTGTTTTAGAGACCAGGGAAGGGCAAAGATGCTGTGAGCTTTTGTTTCCTATTAACTTTGTGCACTCAGAAGAGGCCAGGTCGTGCCCCCAGGTGACTAGCAGGGGCACAATAAAATCTAGAATTTCTCAGTTTCCTTGCTCATGTCCCTTATCTTCAGGAAGGTTTTAAATAAGACCACCTGCATTTATAACCTGCTGTGATTCCTGCCTGCCTTCATCAATAATGTATTTCTCACCCTTTCTCCTGACTTTGGGGAAATTGGAGATTTGCCTCTTGAATACTTGAGATTGGACTCATCTCTGGTTCCTAGACAAGTTCTGGAACAGCTTTTATCTTTACTTCATTACAAGGGTTGTCATTCATGCCTGAGAAAAGACAAAGCCATCCCTTTCCCTTGAGCAATGCCTGGCCTCTGCTGTCAGAGTTTGCCCTGAGCAAATCAGCAGCTTCTGTGAGGGGATACTTTTCTCCCATGTTGCTCTAAATATTTTTAAGAAAATTCTTGCTCCCCTGCTGCACTTTCCTGGATGTACTGGGACTACTGGGCTGAGACTTTACTTGAAAGTTCCAAGAATGTCTGAGGAGAATCTTAGTCCTGAAGTCATGTGCAAGGACAAGTTAGAGCTCCTAGAGCAACTGGGGACCCTCTTAGCTCTCCTAATTATCAACAGGCAAGTTAAAAGGGCATCCCTTGATGTACTTTGGAAGAAGAATTCCTAAACTCACGTCAGGAACATAAATACAAAAAGAATTTAAATCCTTACACCCACTGTCCTGCAAAATGCTGATGCTGCTTTGTCCTGAAGTATGGGAGGACTTGGGCAGTAACTGTGCAAATAATGTTGTCTAGTATTGTTCTAATCGCTCATGTGCACTCAGCTTAGTGCTGTAGCTATAAATATTTCAGCCCTGTTCCTCTTACCTGGGTTCATTAAGCACTTAAAGGCTCATAAGTGAGGCAGCAGCGAGGGAAGCAGACCCCAATCACGCTCTGCAGAGCACCAGAACTTCAGTGCTGCACCACCGCCTTCATCAAACACTGCCTGGCTGTGGAGATGGCAGTGGCTGAGCAGTGTTCAGGACACCTTAACTCCACTTCTGTGCTTTAATACATCTTGCTTTAGTGAACAATTTCTCGATGCATTAAGAGGAATGTTTGCTGTTCCTTTTGTCTCGACTCACCTGACATGTGCACAACCATAAGTGTAGTTTAAACCAGGGCTTTTGGGCTGCCTGGCTGGGTACCCAGCTCTCTGTGCCCACATGATAACTCCAGAGACTGAAACGCAGAAGTACCAGCCGTGTTTTAATGCTCAGGGGCCATTTCCTAGCAATTAAGGGAGGGAACTGAAGGCACGAAGCTTTTCCTACAAGATGTTAACCCCAGCTGCCCTTTGGCTGTTTGGGAAGGAGGCTGCTTCCCACGCACAGCTGCACAGGACACGTGTGGCAAAACAATTAGAAGAAATATCTCCTAAAAGATGAGGTTTTTCCCTTCATTTGTGGATGCCTGGAGTGATGTTCCTTTATGTAGGTTGCAGCCTGGGTGTTGTCCTGGACTCATTCTGGTGGAGGAAATTCCTCAGGTGGTCTGGAGGGTGAGGCTGTTGCTGGACGAGTCATTCTGGTGATGATGGTGGTGGTTGCAATGCAGGAAAAACCTCACAGTGGATAAATCACAGCCATAAGTTCTGTCTGTGCTGCAGGGATCACATGGGATCTTCTCCAGGGAAGAGTCTCCTGGGGAACCTCCTCTGAGGGATCAGGAGCAGCCCTGATTTTTCTGTTTGAGATGGGACAGTCTACTGATGGCACAAAGTGAGGGAGTTTTATTTGCTGGGAAAGTGCTGACTGGGCCATCAATCAGCCCTCATACAAGCCTGGAGTTATTAATAAAAAACCTGGTAATCTAACACCTGCTCTCAATCTTCCTTTTGGAGGGCATAAAAAGCCACAAGATCAGCCTCAGCAGTTTTGTGCATCTCTTGGACTTGTTAAATCTCTCTCACTTCCTTTAACTCACTTCCTGAAATCTTAAGCATCAATGCTTTATGCTCTGCCTTGTAAATGAAGCCTGTTATTATCATTGAGATAGTGTTTTTATGGCATAAATAATGAGCTGAAACAGGGGAAGAGGCGTTGTGTGGAATTACTGCCTGAACTGAGATGGAAATAATCAATATGTCCTCACTTACAAATCTCATCTGCATGTCGGCTCCATCTCCCTGCCTGTCTCGCTCCCAATTCATTGCACAGGAGGCCCAATAAAACATGCTGGTGTCATTGATCTGGTTTATTCATAGCTGGAGATAGAAATGCATCATTCAAAATTAATGGAAGGCCTTCTCCTTACTGCCCCATCCTGATGGGAGCATCCTACACCCCAGCAAGGCTGGAGCATAGAGGTGGGGTTGAAGATTCAGGGTTTATCTCTGCTGCTTGGAACCTGGGTCACCATGTTTGGTCCTATCACAGGTGGTAGAGAAAAAGCAAAAATTTTTTTTTTTTTTTAAGTTACTTAATCCTATCCATCATTTTATTGAGAAGCTTGCAATGGGAGCTAGGTCTGCAGTTTGAGTAGTTTGGTCTGGAGACATTTGAGAATTAACACAGGGCAGGACAATAATGGCTTAAATTGGGTATTTATTGCACCCATAGAGAAAATTTGACTCATGATATATTGAACATATTAAAAAAGCCTCATGGACATTGTGGTGGCAGAGGAAGTGTTTATCAAATAGGTTTGGACACGAGCAGGTGGAGGAAAAACCAGCACTGAAATTATTCCATTGGGAGTGAGAAACTCTTGTGTCTCTCCACACCTGCAGCTCCCTCTCTCTCCGACAGAAGGTTCTGGTTCTATTTCTATAGGAATACCCAATTCTCTTGAAGAAATGTGTCTGATTTGAAGTTCAGCTGGATGAAAATAATTATTTGGGATTTGCCTCTAATAGATTTAGGGAAAAGTGTAGTTAAAAGGTGAGAACCTGAGCTGGTCTTCCATTTCTTCTGTGGTCAAAATGACTGATCCACCTGCAGCACTGCTTCTTGTCTCTATAGATTCTTTGGCAAAGAAATTGCCAATTATTTGCTGAGGAGAAATTATTCCTTAGAAAGCAGTTTTCTTTTTTTGGGTATCTCATCTGTGACCTAGTTAAAGCCTGCCTATTGATCTTGGAGGTGGAGAGCAAAGAAAATCATCTATTGGATCTTTTGCCTCCGAGGGGAAGGAAATTTGGTTAGTAAGCACAGCTCTGGAAGAGTTTCCACTCTTGTTTGCTTTGTCATCCCTTTTTCTGTCCTCAGCTCTAGTCAGTACAACTACTGAATCCCAGAGAGTCTTTTTACTCTGATAATCCAATATTTATCCAGAGGAAAACATGGTCTTGCAGTGTATAAGATCTTCAGTCACTATTTCGTCCTTTGCAGCCAGTTTTGAGATGCTGCAAAACCCAAATCTGTCCAGCCATAACCATTTCACAGATGGAGTAAAGGAAAAGGGAGATCAAGGGAAAACAGCTGAGGAAAAGCCAGTTATCTCTTAATGATAGATGGGCTGGAAATGGTTCAAATTGCTCTTCCCTGTGAGAGAGAACAAGACCTGAAAATAGTACAGGGAGCTAAAGACTCGAGTCAGATTTACAGGACTGAGCTGGCAGCCAACAGGCTCTCACAAGCAAAGTCTAATTCCCCTAGCAAACAGCACCAGCAGGACCTGGGTTCTTCCCACCCACACCAAAGCCCACCCTGACCTGCCCCCACCGAGCTGTTCCCAGGCTCGGATTTCCTGGATCACTGCAGAGAAGCAAGCCAGGCTCTCTGGTGTATTGGAAAACCAGCTCCCAGACACAGACAGAGTTCAATAATTGCTCAGACAATTGTTATTTTCTTTAGTTTACTGTGCCCACTACACATGGGGAGTATTTTAAGAGTTTCTCTCTAAATGTCTGCCTTATTGGGAGCCAAAACCTCAGTCTCTATAGTAGATCTTAAGCTGGAATAAAGCAAGGGATACAGTTCAGCTGCTTTCATGGAGAGCATGGCATGGGAAGCTGATAAAACACTTTGGTACCCAGACAAGCTCTTGTTTCTTGGATCTCAAAATATTTTCTGGTTTAATCTCATCTCCTTCAAGCTCCACTGACTTTGATTTCTACTGAACTTTAAAATTAAGTGGAAAACTAAAGGTGAGGACTAGCGCTGAGAATTTTCCCATCTCCATTGTGTGAGAGCTTGAATCCAGCAAGGCAAGAGGAAGATCCAGGGGAGAAGGGAAGGGAATAACTGTGAATCACAAAGTTTGTTCTTCCCCTGTTTTTGTTAGTGCTTGTCAGAGTAAATCAGTGCCCTTGCTAGGTCTGCTGGAAGGCAGCCCCCTTGGCTGGAGCCTTCCCCTGCTCCCTGCAGAGTGCTCTGGATCCATTAAGGAGCTGAAGGACATGTTTGGAGGGAAGTTTCATCCTTTAACGTGTTTAATATTGTTGAGAGTCTTAGAGGAAAGCCAAGTTGGGAATCTTGCTGCTTTGTGTAGCTTTCTGAGCAGTTTTCTCCCTTATTCCCTAATTTAGATGAAATTAACCTGTCATACAGAAGGGGCCCACTGCCAGCTGGGACTTCATGACAGATCAGGGGTGTGTGCATTGGCTTTCCGAGGAGTTTTAGCAGAGGTGAGCTGTGCCTAGGCACCAGCTTTAGTCTACCTAAGACTGGCTTTGAACTACAGCCTGCTCTGTGCCCTTAACCTGGCAGGATGTGTCCCATCCAAGACTGTTCCATAGGAATGATGAAACAGTTAATTTTAATTTTTTTTTGATGCTACAATTAACAAAATATAATTTTTTCATCGTAACTGATCCTGTATTGAGAGGGTTTTTTTACCATTTCTTTGAAACATTTAGAATCACAGAACCCTGGAATGGTTTGGGTTGGAAGGGACCTTAAAGATAATTTTGTTCCAAGCCCCTGCCATGGGCAGGACATCTTCCACCATCTCAGGTTGCTCTGAGCCCCGTCCAACCTTCCTTGAACACTGCCAGGGATGGGGCAGCCACAGCTTTTCTTGACAAACTGTGCCAGGTCCTCACCACTCTCACAGGAAAGAATTTCTTCCCTGTATATCTGGAGAAATGAATGCTGGCAGAGACACTGTTAGATACCAGAGTGAATAGGACAATTATTCCTGTGGATTTTAGCCTTTCTTCTATGAACCAGTCTGAGGAAATAACTTTGAAAACAAATCTTTTTGAATCATTTCCCTATTTCCCTGAGTTAATTTTTGGTATTAAGAGAACTGCCTTTTATAAGTGTTTGAGCACTAGAAAACATCAGGTGGGCTTGTAGAGATATTTTAAGGATAATCCTTTGGGTTATATTTTGCTTTCATGAAGCTATCATAACCCCTGTAAATGTCAGTGGAAATTAGGTATTTATATTAATGGAGGTTCTCCCCTCCCTTCTTTGTTCTTAAAGGTGGGATTTTTGCATCAGTGATTCAAAAGCAAGACTGAATTTCATCATTATTTCCTCTGAAGGAGCTTGTGCTTGTCTGAGATCTGCTGGCAAGCAGCAATTGTATGGAGGGACTCCTTAGAATCTAATTTACAATGAAACAAACTCAAATAATATGCAAAAATAAAATTAAAAAGTGCATCAATTAACATACAAAAGTAGAACTACAACACATTCAGTTTAACAACTCCTCAGAGGGTACAGCAGCCCACGGAAGGGAAACAGCATTGAGCATGCAAAGTGAGCAGGGGAAATTAACGGGAAAATAAAATCAGGGTTCCTCTAAGACAGCCAAAACCAGATTTTAGAGTGAACGTTGAAGGTGAGGTGCAAAACCAGGCTAATATCTTTGGAAAATAGGCTGTGCCTAAAAAAAAGAAAAAAAAGAAGCCTGGCTTTGGGTTGGCTGGACAGAATGTTGTTGGGGCTGTCCCTGGGGATCAGTCTGCTGTTGGCTGATGAAGTCACAGCTGAGTGTAGAACCCACTGTGCTGTCCTGTGCATCTTCAAAGGTGTCATCATTGCACTGAGCAACCCAGGGGCTGGAAGTTTGATAGATTTTCTAAAAGCCAACATGAGGAAGACAGAGATTACTACTGCCCCACTGCCCAGAGCACAGACTGTGCCTCAGAATCACAGAGTGGCTCAGGCTGGAAGGGACCACAGTGGGGACATCTGATCCAACCCTCCTGCTCCAGCAGGGCCATCCAGAGCACCTGGCATGGGATTGTGGCCAGGTAGGTCTGCAATCTCCAATGAGGGAGACTCCAAAGCTTCTCTGGCACCTGTCCAGGGCTTGGTCCCTGCACAGGGAAGAAGTTCTGCCCCCTGTTCAGGTGGAGCTTGCTGGGCATCAGTTCCTGCCCAGTTGCAGGGCCCATGGAGCTGAGCCTGTTCTCTGCTCTGAGCCCTCCCTGCAGACATGGATGAAATCCCCTCTCAGCCATCTCTTCTCGAGGCTGAACAAGCCCATCACTCTCAGACTCACCTCTCCCCAGCCCTGAACTAGAAGCTGTCACTCACCTAAGCCTGTGCCTTACCACGGTGCACAAAGCAGGGACATTGTGTTCTCCTGCAACCTTGGAAAAGCAAAGCATCTCGGGTTTGGGGGGTATCCCCTCAGAAAAGCTGGCAAGAGGTGGTGTTGGCCATGACTGTAAAGCACAGGGGTGCCCTTGATCTCTGGATGTTGTGTAAATGTGGGATAGCTGTTGGGGTGCTGTCATCCTCACGTGAACTCAGCTGTCTGCACCACCTTGCTCCAAAACAAGCTGAATCCACCTCTGGCTGGATCAGCCAATTAGTTAAAAATCCTCTGCTGGATTCAGGAGGATTACAAGCATGGGAGCACAGGAGGGTTGGCTTTGCAAAGTCTGGGGGGAAGGATTTCTCCCATGTGTAGCCAAGCCCCAAAGGAAACGCATTGGTGCTTGTCTGAATGTTAAGTGCTTGATTAAGCACTTTGCTGAATCAAAGCTTTAGATCATTCCTGTAGGCAAGGATTGTGACTGTATTTTTATCTCTTGCACAATGCATTAATACATTCATGTGTTTTTTAAATTGCAGCAGATTTTTAATTTTTTTATTTAAGACCTTGGTATTAGAACATAGCTTCTAGGGATCCCAAAAAGTCTTGGATGGCAGTAATAATGTCACTGTGCAATGTATACAACTTAAAAGGAAGTGATAATTAAAGTTTATGCCACATTTATATTTCCTTTGGATTTCACTGACCACTTTGCACAGTTAATGACCCAATACACATTTTTTAAGGTTCTGGGAGCATTTACTCAATGTCAGATTTCATCTTGGTTCATTTGTTTTATTCATTTCTCTTTCTTCTATTAGTATTTCAACCCAAATTCCTCTTTGCTTTTCCTTTTTTGCTGTATGGAAAGAACAGAAATGGGGTTCCTCCTTTACTCGCAGGTGCCTGCAATTCAATGAATGACTGAATGGCCTTTATAGGAAAGGTTTGCAGTAGGCTTTAGGATCTGTCTGCTTGAGAAGCACTGTGTATTATGTGCTGTTATTAATATTGCTCATCATGCTGAAATAGTTACCTTTTCCAGATGAATCACCACTGCCATAGCATTATTCAGGATATTGAAACTACCAGAAAATAGTGTTTTTCTAGGAGTAATATTCCCTCAGCACATTAGTTAGTAAATGTCACACACAAATTGCTCATGATTTGCCTTAGATCAAAGGAATATTTCATAACAGGTGCAATATGCTTTTTTGCCTTCAAAAGAGAATGTGAGAGTCAGCATGTGATACATTCTATGGAAAAAGCTGTCTGGGATGAATCAGATTATTATGAGGGATGTGTAAAAGGAAGGACAGTTTCTATTTGAGATCAGGCATGTTGTCCATGGTATTGAAAGATGAAATATTCTGCTCTGCTGAAGGGCAGCTGAATGCAGTGACTGCAGACATTCTTGCTGGCAAGTCAGGAAAATGACTTTCCATCCTCTTCACACCCAGTCACACAACAACACAGAACTGATGATGTTGTTGTGTTCATTCCCTTTTCCCTCCTTCCACCCCATCAGCAGGCAGTGCTAAATTGCTCACCCCACTGCATTGTGGGGTGCAACTGAAATGGGAGCATAAATAAGGATTTTTCATCGTGGGACTGGAGGTGTGCACTGCTGTGTGAAGGGTCTTTAAAGCTGAGGATTCATGGGATGGTTCTAGCATCCATGTTTCCATGTGAAACCCTGGAATGCTTCAACACAAGGGTAGGAAAGGAAGAAGGTGGTGTTTGGGTCAAGCTATGAGATGTTTGGGCTTGGAGCAAGGCTGGATATTCCTATGAATACAGGGAAGGTTCAGCAGTGCATTTCACCAGCTGAGGAACAAGAAGTTAAATTTCTGCCCATGACACAGCCTGGCCTGGGAGCCAGCAGCACACATCCACCCTGAGCACACCTTTGCTCTGGATGAGATTATTGGTGTTTCAGAGGTTTGGGGGGTTTTGCTGCCAAAAAGTGGGAATCCAGAGAGAATGGCAGTGTCTGCAATCCAGGTGCAGTTTGTGTGCTGATGATGAGCAAAGGGCAGTGAAAAACCAGCAAATCTGCTCATTCTCTGGGCTTCACAGATGGGGAAACCTCAGTGCTCAAACGAGACTGGCTCAAGGTTGCCTAGTGAAGGCATGGCAGGGTGGGATGGAGCCAGCAGCTTCTGAGACCCAGATCAGCTCATTCCTCCCACAGCAAAAATCTTCTTCCCACCCCAGTCCTGGAGTTATTAACAGCTGTTTCCAAACTGAAAGCGGCTTTCTGAAATTGGAGCATAAAAATAATCTTTCTCCTTCTACTCAAGCTGAATGCAAACCTCTGCAGATGAAGGGTAACGGAGAATTAGGGAAAGCAGAATATTCCTTTTTTATTTAATCCTAGCAAAAATACATCCTTCTTAAAACCATACAACAAACAAAAAAACCTGTGCTACCATAGATCTTGTTGCTAAGAAGGAGTCTATCCCAGCAATCTGTCCGCCTGCCTTTCTTGCTGTGCTGGTACTTTTCTGAAAGTGTTGAGTCTGCATTTTTATTCCTCTTTACACTCTGTACCCAGAGTAAATGATGCCAGACTCTATCAGCTCTCTGGACATCTTTCCCATAGCATTTGCAATCTTGGCTGGGGGGAGAGGGATGGGTAGTTATCTGCTTCAGTTTAAACACTACAAAACAAAATAATTCTCTCCCAGAAAGCTGCAGAGATCATCTGAATTTACATAGCTTAGGTGGGGAAAAATAACTTCACTGTCATTGAGATTGTCTATTCTCCCTTCACACTTAGGTTTATTGTCAAGGGATCATTTACCAGCCTAAAATGCAGGTGGAGCAGAGAAACATCACCTGAAAGGCTGGCAGGGAGGAAATGAGCATCAGTGCTTGTGTCTCAGTGTCTTCCCCACCCCCTTCCTTATATCTTAGCTTTGATTGTGAAATCCTGACAATGGGGGAGTTTTATGATTTTTAAAAGTCTCAATCCTAAGCAGGACCTGGGAGGTGGGGCTATTCTTAGTTGTAACAAGGTCCCAGTTAGGCACATCATAGATAGCAAAATTTGCTTTTTCTCTCCGTGGTTTTCTCCAGCTGTGGCAAACAGCAAATAGGATATCCTAAAAATAAAGTTTAAGTTGATTTCTCAGCAGACAGAAGTAGGACTGCTGTGCACCATGTGAAATATTCCTGAGTGTTTCAGTAAAATAGTGATTTATGTTCCCCCAGTACCATGACACCACTGAAACTCCTGAACTTGGTCAGCTGTGGATCCTTGAATCTCTGGCTTAGCAGAAATCCCTTGTGTTGCCTCATTCTAAATCAAAACATAAGACCCTGATATTTTCCTAAAAGGAGGAAAGACACTGTCCTTTGTTTAATGGTAACTTCAGACAAAGTTGCTTTCCTTGAAGAGAAAATGTTCTTGAGCACATCATTGTTAGAGCACAGTGTGCTTTTATAGCAGGCACAGCCTGTCTGTCCTTTACATTCAGCTCTCACTTGGCTGATATCAGTTAAGGAGGAAATTCATAAAGGTCAGTTCATAGAATTCCAGGCTAGTTTGGCTTGGAAAAGACCTTGAAGATCACTTTATGCAAATCTCCGGCTGTGGGCAGAGACACCTTCCACTCTACCAGGTTGCCCAGAGCCCCTTCCAATCTGGCCAATAGGACAGGTAGTGGCTTATTTTTCACACAGCCCCAAAACTGTGAAATTATGAGTCATTTCCAGCCAGGACAACTTGTGTCTTACCTCACTGTAATTGTTGGGAATTTTATTTTAGCCAAGGGTAGGTTCTGTCTCATCTTCACAGGCAAGACCTTCATGACACACTCCTGGAAATTAGACCATATTCCCATCCCCTTCTTTCTGGGAAAAGCTCCCCATGCTGCCTTGGATCTTTTATCAACTTTTGTATAAATCCAAATAAAATAGAAATATCCAAATAATATTTTCCTGTCTGCTAGTGAGCAGGTGGCACAATCTTAAGGCGATTAAAGGCTTTCCCTCCTCTTTAGAAATAGTAATTTCCTTCTATTTTTAGAGGTGGAGACTGTCTCTGTGTGCCTCTACCCAGAGAGTTGTCCTTTACCCAACGTACGCAAATAACAGGCAGCATTAACGGGAAAACAGAGCCAAACCTCTTAAGTCCTGCACAACTGGGACACCTCCACAGCAGTGACCAAGCCCTGTGGTGATATGTTGTCCCCTCCTGGCAGAAGGGGGTCTTGGAGCATCCCTGGTGTGGCAGCTCTTCCCAGGAAACGGGCAGCCCTCGTAGTCATTCGGCTCACGCCACATCCCTGTCTGGGAGTCCCTCATTTAGCGATTTATGGGCCGTGTCAGCGTAATTTAGTGTCTTAATACTGCTGGTCAAGGACCATCAGCATCTTCAAAACCTCCGTTGTCCTTGGTAGGGAATGGAAGCAGAGCTCGCCCGGAGTCAGCTCTCCGGGCAGCTGAGGGACAGCTGAAGGCAGAGCTGATATACACCCTTGGAGATAAAATGATTTCCCTGCTGGAAAAAAAAATGGCTTTAAAAGCAGCATTAAAACTAGTAGCGAGAGAGAATGGGCTCTGGAAGATCCACTTCATGGGCCTGTGCTCTGCGCTGAAGGCAGCAGAGCTGGGGGTGCTGCAGGACAGGCACAGGAGCAGGTGGCTGCTCTCCAGCTGGGCTGTCCCCAGACCCTGCTCCCTGGCCAGCCATCCCTGCTGGACAATCACTGCCACACTCAAGGACAGCAGATGAACGCTGAAGTGTTTCACACCTGCACTTTGGGGTAAAATAGTCATGGTTTTATACTTTCTATGAACCCCCCTTTCAGGGCAAAGAGGTGATGCCTGATTTCTCAATCATCTGCGTTCAAGATTTCACCACTTGCTCTAAGTATAGCAGAGATGTTCCCTGTAATTCAGAGGTTCACTCACCAGGAGGAATGCTAGAGGTGACTTTCTACTGGTGAAAAGGGACAATACAAGAAAGAACTGCCTAAAAATCCATATTAAAAAAGAATAGTAGCTCAAATGAGATATTTGTAAGCAAAAAGTCAGGACGCAGTGGACTGGAGCTTGCCTGAGTGTATGGCTTGGGTGGAGTATTGCAGGGAAAATGACATTTGATTATCTTTCTGAAGGTTTAGTGGGAAGGTTTCATCCATTTTCTCTCACACAGAGTGTGCACACCCTGAAGTCTCTGCTGGTGCAATCAGGTCCTCCAGAACCTTCTGCCAGGTTCCCAAGGGTATTTATTTTTTTAAGAGGGCTTTTTTCTGTTCAGATGCTGAGTAAGTTCTGCACAGGATGTAGCAGAGTGGGGATTCAAGTGTGATTTTTCTTTCTGACTTCTAATAAACAAAATATAATTATTGGCATTATTTACAGCAATAACATCTTATGATAAAACCTTTCTCTGTCTGATCCCACTTCCAGCTCCTCTGCTTCTGTCCCCCTGCTGCTCTTCACAAAAGGCCCCAGAAGGAATTACTTTGCAGGTTTTTAGAGATGTTGTTCTCCTGTTGAAGCTTGCTGCTCCTCTGTTGCCTTTTTGCAGGGAGTCCTGGCCAAGGACACGTAGTGAAACTGTTTTCCAACCAACCTTCTTAAGTGGGGGGACAGGCAGAAAATAAAAAACTCTGGCTTTGAAATTCCTCATGCAGTGAGAGCAAGGCCTTTTTTTTTTAGTTTTTTTAGTTTTCTTCCAATAAGAAATTTTCAAGGAAAGGAGTGAGTAGCATTTTATCTTGCTGATAGGAGAATATTAAAAACACAGGAGGTTGCCATGAGAATGTGAAACCTTCATTGCTCTGAACCCAAAGAGAGGCAAGAGATAAAGTGCCGGTGCCTTTGTCCTATTAGCTGCTCCTGTTTACTCTACTGTGCCAGTCTGCTGAGGTGTTTAATGACTTTTCACATCACCATGGGGGCACTGAGACAAGAGATGCATTCATTTCCAGCCTTCTCTCTTTCTCCTCCTTTTTTTCACTCCTTTGCCTCAGCCTCTGATGTGACACGTTCTTCCAGGGTGTCCTGGCTGCCCTAGTTCCTGTGTCACCCTTCTATTTGCTGTTTACTTGTTGCAGGCAGCACCTCTGGGGCAATGGTGCAGGTAAGGAATAAGCAAGACAAGGAATTGGTTTTGGAAGCCAATTTGGAAGCAAAGGAAAAGGTGCAGGTAGGAGTAGCAAGCAGAAGGAATTTCATGGAAAGAGAAAGGAAAGCATCAGCTTTCCTGTGTTAGTGCAACAGAGACATCCTGGCAGTGCATCCCCAGCTCCTGGGGCTTTCTCCAGTCCCTGCTCCTGGTGAGCTGTCTGGATTTTCTGGGGAGAGCCCTGGGCTGGCTGAGCTGCTCTGCAGTTTACAAACAGCTCTGCATTGCAAAGTTCAGCAGGATTTATAACGTGACGGCGCCGTGTGAGTCACCAGTGCTGGGGACTGAACTCGCAGACCTCAGCATCTAAATTCAAGAGCTGCCACAGCCTGAGGTAAAAGGCCACGACTCTGAGATGAAGGAGAGCCATAAAATACCCCGTGGCTCTCTCTTTGGTGTGGAGGACAGTGCTGGCTCTCCCCTCAGAGCAGTGGGAGATGTGGGGGCTCCATGCCCTGCAGAACAACAACAGCCACATTGCTCATGGCCCATCCCCTGCCTTGTGCAGGGCAGAGCAGTGACCAGGAGGGAGGAGAAAGGCAGTGAAGCATTCCAGAGTGCAGCTGGAGGCAAGGGGCAGGAGTGGCACTGAGGGAAGTTCTGTGATGGATGTGGTGCTGGCTGGAGCCAAAAGCCCTGGGGTTGTTTGTTGTCTCAGCAGTGAGAGCTCCAGCAGGCAGGGCTCCCTCCCTGCAGCACCCAGGGCAGAGGGTCTACAGCAGCTAAAAGTGGCTTTAGGGGCCTTCTCACTGCTGACTCTTCAGTGGATCCAGGCAAAATGTGAACTCACTGCTGTTACCCCCTTGCTTTGGGGTTGCAGGTGAGGCTTTGAAGGCAAATGCTGAGAAGGGTTTACTACAAAAGCCATTTTCCCCCCCTCATCCTGCCCTAAACAAACTGTGCTGGAGGCACAGAAACACTGCTTGGCAGCCAAGCAGTAGCAGTCTGTACCCTTTAAGGTGTGTGGATGCTCATTTTTCTGCTTTTGGATTCTGTCAGTGTCCCTGCGCTTAATGGAGAGACTGAGGATGGGAGGGGATGGGAAGTGAATAACTCCTCTGGTTTTGCTCTCTGGGAAAAAAAGAAGAGCTTTCTGTTGCCTTTCTCCACAGCCAAATATAAAGGTTTGAACCTTTGTTTTCATTCTAATGATGTGGGAAGATGGAGAATTGGTTTGTGGCTGAGCTTTGCCCTTTTATTGCCCAGGGGTGAACCATCTCCAGAGCTTTGGACATCTCTGCATTCCTGATGGCATCTGACAGGTCACAGATTAGTGATCAGTCTAGCAGGCTTAGGATTGTAGAAATCCCATGCTGAATTTGGTGGACCAGAACTTGCCAATGGGAAAGTCAATAAGATCTGCAAGAATTAAGTCATGGGGGGTTCCTCAAGGATGCCCATCCCAGGGCACAAAATCTCACAGAGGTGTGGATATTCCCAGCCTGCATTAGAGCACTCTCACTGTAACCAAAGCTAACAAAACTATGGACTTGACTCCGTTTTCTTTTAATCAGAGCTCAGATCATGGCCAATATCAAAGATATTTTTGGTATCTTCCACTCTGGATCTTGAGAAAATAGTATGTGGTCCAAAAATCTTTGTTTTGTCAAAACCAAAATATTTTGCTGGAAGGAGTCTGTTTCAATGATAGTTCCAGCTGGGAATAGTTGAAACAAATAATTGAGATTTTGTTTTGATGCCACTCCACTGTTTTGATGAAATTAAAAAATGTCAACTGCATTTATTATGACAGTTCATTCTGTAATAAATATAAATGTCTACGGCCAGTGTTCTGTAATATATTATGCTGCTTCAATGTAACCAAAATGGACCATTTCCCTATTAAAATGTAATGTTGCAACACAATTTAAATAAAATATTTTAAGCAACAAATCATATCTAAAATTTTAATTCAATAAGAAATATAAAAATTTCAACTTCTTTCCCTAAGTCAGATATAAAAAGACAGACAATTTTCTGTATAATTCATTCTCCCACCCAAGTAATTTTGGTTTGGAGAAAGAGGTGAGAAATAACCTACTTGACAATTCTGAAATAATTTCTGCAACAGATTAGAAACTGATGGAACTTGAGCTTCTGTAAAGTTTAGTGATGGGGTAAGGCCACAAATGTTTGTGTGAATATGGGAGTGGATATATATATTATCACTTATAGTAACTGACATTTGCTGAACCCCTTCTGTGCTAAATGTTCCATGGTTCCAGTGTTTAAAATCCCAGGAGATGAGGCAAAGGAAAGCTGGAGCTGCCCAGCCAGGTGCAGGGTGTGTTTGTGACAGGCTTTAGGACGCCTAAAGGCTTGGCCAACATATTGCCATTGAAAAAATGAATTTATTGCAGGTGCTAGGGATGAGTTTGCTCGACCCTTCCAGGTGCCAGCAGCGTGTGGAGCACTGATGTCTCATCAGCCTTGCAGCAGGTCAATAGTTGTCCTCACATCATCCAGGTTGTTGTGGTGTGTCTTGGCCACGACATCTCTCCTGCATATGTGGTTAGAGGCTGCTCTCTTAAATGGAACAGGGTTTGGGAGTTGATTTCAAAAGCTGCTTTTAAATATTCTGAATTTTTATTGCAGGATGGCAACAAAGATGCAAGCTCTTTTCAATGAATAACCTCAGCACACTGTGGAATAGAGGTTTCTACGAATTATAGAGTGCTTTGGGTTGGAAGGGATCTTAAAAACCATCTTTTTCTGACCCCACTGCCATGGGCAGGGACACCTTCCACTATCCCAGATTGCTCTAAGCCATGTCTAACTTGGCCTTGGACATTTCCAGGAACACTTCCACAGCTTCTTCAGGTGAGAGAGGAAAGAAGAAGGACATTAATCCTCCCATGGCTGTGCAAAAGCACAAACTCTGTGTGCCTGTGCTGGCTGAGCCAGTGGTATTCAAACACAAGTGTATTTTGTCAAGTCCATTTCTTCAAAGCCCTGAGTCAAAACAGGAGTTATTTATGCACACATAAAATTAATCCTCAAATGATTAGCTTGGGAATGCATGTCCTGCAAGTAATCGCTGGTAGTATTTTAATAATGAAAAGCTAAGTCAGGAGAAATTCTGCTCTTAGTTATTCTGCTAGAGAATGTGGCTGCTAGTAATGAAATAATTCAGTGAGTTATACATTTGCTTTATTTATGGATGTACTCTTTACTTATACATATTTTTATTACTTAATATTTAAAATGCTCTAAGGGCATGTAAGATGCAGCAGCAGAACCCTGGTGCTGCTTCAATCCTGTGCCAGGATTGTGTGGAGAAACAGCAGCAGGAGGGCTCAGATTCCCCAAGTTGTTGGACCTGCCCTGTGGTCACCTCGGGGATGTCTGGATGAGAATGATGGTGAAGTTTTCAATCCCACAGGAGCCAGGAAAGGAACTGAATACAGCCCAAAACAAGGCTGCTTGTCTGGGCTGACAGTGTCACATCCCTGCTGCAACACTGCCAGCCCTGAGCACACAAAAATCGTGGTGTAAAACATCAGAATCATGAAATGCACAAAAAAAAAAAACAAAACAAAAAAAAAAAAAACAGCATATGGAAGATTGCTTTTATTTGGCACAGCACGCCTTTGTAAATGTTGGAGCTGCATTTTTAAACCTTTCCTCTTACTGAAGCGAGAAGGGTTAGAATTGTGCTTTATTTTTGCAAAAGAGACAGTCAGAAAATCCTTTAATGCTTTGGTTTAAAAATACCAGGCTATTAGCCAACATGTGGCACGTGGAGAACCTTTTGCTCACATTTGCACCTCAATGTCCCCAAGTCTGTTTGTACAAGTAAAGGGTTGGCCCAAGTAGATTTTTTTTTTTCTTTTGAGATACAAGGAGGTATAATCTATCTGCAAAAATTGAGAGGAAAACAGATGATTTCTCTTTTCCCTTTTTTCATTACCCCCAGAGGTTTACAGTCTGGTCTCTGTGTGAAAATAAATGGGTGAGGCCAACAGTCTGAAAGCACCAGTGAATGATGCAATGATGTGTCTTAAAGCAGTAATATTTCATGGCAAATCATCTTGCTTTAAAACAGAGACAAGATGCTTCTGTTTTTCTCCAAACTACATCTGTTTTCTTTTTTCTTTTTTTTTTTATTTTTATCCTTCTCTTCCAGAAACCTGGTTCAAATCCAACCCATGGCTTGGAGGCTGTACTGAGCTCATTTTGGAAAGTGATTTTAGTCTTGGTAGTGTGAGCTGGGTGGTTGCAGTTCCCTTGCTTGATGGAAAGTCATTTCTGGCAGAGAAGAGCAAAAAACTTGGAGTTTTGGATCCCAAACATCTTTTTAGTGGTAGATTCAGCCTCAAGAGCTGATGTTTGAAGGCAGAACTGAGATTCTGATGCACAGGACATCAGGCCTGGCTGCTGTGAGAGGAGCCAAGCAGTTGGATGGCATGGCATGAAGATACTCCAATATTTTCCAGCTAAGAAGATCCCGAGAACAGTGCCATTTGGGATGGGCAGGGGAACCACAAATACCATAACTGGACTTCCTTCCTTTCCTTCTTCTTCCTTTTTTTTTCAAATATGAAATACAAAGTAATTGTTTCAGCAGCTTCTGAAAACACCTATGAGTTTGGGTTTTTTTTCATTCTCTTCAATAAACCATTTGATTTTGAGATAATTGCTTTGGAAAATTATCAAAATCTACAGAATTGGAAGGATAAAAATCAGCAACAATGGCATTTTCTTCTGTATTTTTTTTAATAAATGAAAAAAAAAACTAAAAAAAAACAATAAAAGTTTTTAGAAAAAGTTGCTTAAATAATTTTTTAGTTGTAGAGGGGGAAAAAAAGGTCAAATTCTTCCAAATTGTGCTGATGGGCTCCTCAGTGACTCGTCCAGGTGGATGGTGCATTTTGATGTGTGGACTCAGAAAGGTAGCAGTGGCTGCCTTTACTGAGGTTTGCTTTCCTCCAGCTGCAGTTCTCACAGGGGTAAAAGCAGGGACAAATCTCCCAGCTGCAGCACACCTGACTGAAGTGCTCTACAGGTTTATTTTCCCTCCCCCTGTCAGGGTCAGGTGTTGGCCACTGCCCGTGGCACAAACCCACCCTGAGCTGCCCAGCAGTGAGATCCTGTGGCTGGTCCCTGGCTCAGGAGTGGGATTGGACTGCTCCAAACCTTTTCCTTTATCATTATTGCTTTTGGATGGACAGAGGCAGGTGGGTTAGGAGTGGGCACTGTGGAGCCATCAATCTGGAGCTGCAGTTAGGGGAGGAGGGACAGGCAGGGCTCTGGCAGGGGTGACACAGCCCCTTCAGAGAGGTGTTGGCTGTGGGGGGATTCAGCCCTGCACTGAAGTGCAATTCATGTGCATGGGGATGCAATAATGAGTGAGTATGACTGGCAAGCTCCTCACTGAGAAATATTGGTGCTTTTATTTTCCTTTTCCTCGCCTTCCTGGGAGTTTGCTCTGTTGATTGCTCTGTTGCAGGGGTCCTTCACCATCCTGCCCATCCCCAGGAAATTGCCATGGCACCTTTCAGTGCCTCTCTGTGGCTGCTTGCTCATCATCATCCAACTTGTGAAAGGAATGAAGAAAACCACCCCAGCCCTGCTCTGCACGGACGCTGGGGGCTTTATTGTCTCCTACTTCATCTAACGCTGAATCTAACACTGAATAACTGCTCATTAGCCTGAATTTTTGCAGCCTGTTTGGTAGCCTGGGCAGAGGGCATTGATCCTTCTGCTGCAAAGCAGTGGAAAGGGGGGAGAAGCAGAGAGGCACGGACTGGCCTGCAGTGGTGACTCAGCTGGAACTGCTTGGCACGGCTGCTTATGAGCTCGGGAGAGGTGATTGCAAGGCACGTTTTCCAATGAAATTTGCAGGAGGGCTTCCTTTCAGCCTGGGAGACCTGTGGCTGTGCTGATTGTTGTGGGTTTTGGGTCAGAGCTTTTGCAAATGTGTCTCATCTCTAAATAGTCCAAAGGGTTTATTTAGCCTCTCACTCCAGCCAGAAGGGGTCTGGATATTTGTGTGTGCGTGTGTGTGGTTTTATCTCCAGCCCTGCAGTGGTTTTTCAAAGCTGAGCGAATGATAAACACAAGTGCTTAAAAGGTGTTGGGATTTTTATTGCCCCTCTGGTTAAAAGAGAAAGAAGTAAATGGGAACAAAAACAGAATAGAAGAATATGTTCTGTGTACAAGGGAAAAAGAAAATGTAAAGGAAATGGATGTTTAAAATTAAGTGCCCCAAAAGAGTACCTCTGCAGACAGGAAAGTGTCTACACCACAGGCCTCTCTTCTTCCTTTCTTTTTGTCTTTACAGAGATGTTTCATTTGTAGCTGATGGATTGATGGCCCATTATCCTTATTTACACTCTGGCAGAAACAAGTCAGGGTCACTCACAATGTTACCCCCATCAAAGGCCCTTAGAACAACCATGGCAGTACAAAAAGGATGTGGGGGTACAGAAGGCTGGCTTGAGAAGTGGCACTGCCACCATAACACACCCCTGAATTGTCTGGATAGGCCTCTTCAGTGGCTGCTTCCTGAGACTCTGTGCTGCTGCCTCCAACAGCCATTGCAGCCCTTGAGATTTATGGATTTGAACAAGCTTGAGGTCCCCATGCCCTTGAGTGGGGGTGAGAGAAGGGCCATCCTCCTCTGGCTCCACAGATCTTGGCTTTGTTCCCCCCACCCCGTGGCTCTTGTTTGTTTTTTTCTGACCCACCAAGAAGGCTCAAAGGCAGTGATTTGGCCAGGATCTCATCCCATCCTTCCCTTCCTTTGGCTTTCTCTGACGAGCCAAGGCTGGGGAGAGGGCCTCTCTGGTTTAGTGTCTCCTGCAAGCACTGCAGAATTCATTTGCCATCAAAGGACTTTTTACCACAGGGAAATCCCTCTGAGACCACTTTGGATGGGGTTAAGTCTCCTCTGCACTGCCAAGAGCACTGCCAAGTGACCAGATGGCACTGGAGAATCAGGCCTCCAAATATTAGTCAAAAAGCCCATCTCCTCCTCCCCTCCAATTCCTCATTTGGCTGTTGGCACAGGGAGGACTCCGTGTTCCCAGAGTTGGACGTTTGTCAGCACCCTCAGTGCTCAGCCATCCACCCACATCCACCCCCAGCCCCGAGCAAGCTGCTCACACTGCAGATGTGTCTTCAGCCACGGAGTCCCCGGGACTGAGGGATTTCTATTCAAGCAGGGTTGTACATTTGTGCAGCTTTTTTTTTTTTATTCCCTTTCCTTTAGCGCACCTTGTATTTAATTTGGCAGAAAGCTCTGTTGAAGCTGCTTTACCTTTCCTACATTATTATTCAATTGTATTTCCCCTGATGAAAAGCCTGGCAGTCTGCTGCTCAGTGACAGATGTGCTAGCTTTGGTTGAATCACCACCACTAGGCTTATTATGGGTTTTACTAATGTTTGCTGTTTTACACAGTAACAGGTAGGGTGATTCACTCAGTCAAGGTAAACACACAGACACACATATGCACACACAATTTAGAGACGCCCACACACACACACAGAGGTGAATCAGCCTAAAATGATCCTTCCTTTTTGCATCTCTTTGACAAAATGCTCCTGAATCCCCTGCCTGTGTGTTGGTTCCTCGCTGAGCAGCCACCCAGGAGGAGTTATCACTGCCCAGAGGGGCTGGGCTGCAGGGGCTCTGAATTTTAGTTACCAGCACAAAAATTATCCTGGCTAATCACAGGCAGCTGTGGCTGGTGGTTAGGTCACCTGTATGTAAGATTAATGGAATGCTTCCTCAGTTAATACAAGTTGCAGGAATTCTTATTATTCAGTCCAGAAGTCCTGAGGCTGGTTTTAGCAAAGGGCTTATCCAGCAGTCCCAGTGCCTGGCATGGGCAGCAGGGATTTGTGGCTGCTGAGGTTAATTGTGTGGGGTTAGAGGGTGTTTGAACAGAGCAGATTCCTGTCCCTTGCAGTGTAAACCCCAAGTCTTTGCAAGTGTAAGTGTGTTAGCAGCCCTGAACCCCCTGCCCTGGGCTGAGCCCAGCGTGGGCAGCAGGGCAGGGGGGATTTTGCCCCTGTGCCCTGTGCTCAGGTGAGAGCCCACCTGCAGAGCTGCCCCAGCCCTGGCCCAGCACAGGGAGGAGCTGGAGCTGCTGCAGAGATCCAGAGGAGGCACCAGGGGATCAGAGGGATGGAGCAGCTCTGCTGGGAGGGAAGGCTGGGACAGCTGGCATTGTTCACCTGGAGAGGAGAAGGCTTAGGGGTGACATAATTGCAGCTTTCCAGTAACCAAAGGGAGCCACAGGAAAGATGGAGAGAGACTGTTTCCAAGAGCCTGAGTGCCAGGACAAGGGGGGATGGCTTCCACTGCCAGAGGGCAGGGCTGGATGGGATACTGGGAAGAAACCCTTCCCTGGGAGGGTGGGCAGGCCCTGGCACAGGGTGCCCAGAGCAGCTGTGGCTGCCCCTGGATCCCTGGCAGTGCCCAAGGTCAGGTTGGACAGGACTGGGAGCACCCTGGGATAGTGGAAGGTGTCCCTGCCCATGGCAGGGAGTGGAACTGGATGAGTTTTAAGGTTCTTCCAACCCAAACCATTCTGTGATATGTCGAGGCCTCTAGGGAAAGTGATGCTGTGTGAATATGGAGCCCCAGCATCACTCCAAGCTTTTCAATTCAGCCATGTGGTGGGTGTGCAGGTTTCAACCCAGTTCAGTGCTCCAGAGAACTGCCTTTTCTGTAGTGATTTTCTCAACCTGCAATGCCAGGGAGCCTGAAGTGTTTGCAGATTTAATTCTACACGTCCATACACTGAAATCTCCAGTGTTGTCCTGAATTACGTAAATCTCCAGAGGCTGCAAAACTGGGCCAGGAGTCTCCCAAGAATAGTTTTTTCTTGAGGGCCTGCACCCTCCAAACTGCTTTGTCTCCCAGCTTTCAGGGTGGAATTGGCTATGTACTGTGCAGCGATAGAAAAGGAAATGTTTAAACTAGGAAAACTTTGGATTCATATTTAGTGAGATATTAAGGTACAATACGAGGCAGTTTATATACATACAAATTGCCTGGTCTCTTTAATTAAAACTCACAGGGACTAGTTGTAAAATAATGAATGTCCCACTCTGCAGTACTGAAACATTCTCTAATGAGTTCTTTGCCTTGTGTGCCTCTGTTCCCACCTGACATCCTGTATTCATTCACAAGGTGTTCCTCTTAATGAAAACAAGGTCACTCTTTCAGCATTTGATGGCCAAGAAAGGAAAAGGTGATGGAGCTGCAGCCTGACAGAGTGTGTTATGTTTTTTTCCCTCCTTCCATAATTGCAAAAAGCTTCCATTGATGTCGACAGGACTTAGGCTTGAATAGGAAGAGGAGAATAGGTGCCAGATTGGACACCAGGACAAATTGGAGTTCAGTCCAGATATTCAGTTCCTCACATCAATTTTCCACTTTTGTCTGTCAGTGCCTTATGGGACAATAATCCCAGTTTGTATGAAGGAAGCATTTGTTCTTCCCTGCTTACAGGCTGATGTCTAATGCTTATTAGGTAACAATACTGATGCCACATTCACAGACTAAATTTGAGTCCTGCACCTTGCACGGCTGTGCTCTGTACAGAAACTTGATAGCAGAAGGTGTGGGCCCTGACAAGTGGAACAGCCAAAGCAAAAGGAGAGGAAGGAAGGTTTTACAAACTTCTCTCACAGGCAGGGAGCTGGGGAAGGAAGGCAAAGTACTTTTTCATGCTTTTCATGTGGTAGTAATAGAGCCTAAATCCCTGTCCCCCTGTGCCTGAGCGTACAGCCAGCACTGACTGGAGATAGAAGGGTATAATTAACCCAGCAGATTCCTGTCACCTCCTTCCTCAGGGTCATTTCTTCCACCACTTCTTGGTGCAGAGTCATGCTTTGAAGCAGCAATGTGCAAATTCTTCACACTGTAGGATTTCCTGATCTCTTGCCTGTCTCTGGCCCCTGTGAAGCTCCTGAGCATCCCCCAGGCTGCTGCTCTGCTGGGTGTGTGTTCCCTTTCCCAGCTCCCCATAGTGTAAAAGGTTATTCTCAGCTTCCCCCCATAAGGCACGACCCCCAGAATGGTTCTCCACTCAAACAGGAAAGGATAGCACCTGAAAGGAGCCCACAGGAAAGGTGGAAAGAGATGATCTACAAGGGCCTGGAGTGACAGGACGAGTGGGGGTGGCTTTAAACTGAAAGAAAGTGGGTTTAGAGTGGATATTAGGAAAAATATCTTCCTTGTGAAGGTGGGGAGGCTCTCACAGAGAAGCTGTGGCTGCCCCTGGATCCCTGGGAGTGTCCAAGGTCAGGCTGGACAGGGCCTGGGATGGTGGGAGGTGGCCCTGGCCATGGCAGGGGCTGGGATGAGATGGGCTTTAGGGCTGTTCCAACCCAGCCAGTGCATGGTGGCATGGCAGGAGCCCCATGGTTCTTTGTTCCAGGTCCCTTCTACCAAAGTGTGTGCGAGGCTGTGGCAGAGAGCTCCCACTCTGAGCCCACCTTGTGCCTGCTGCACTGAGCACTTGGGAGTTTAAGTAGAAGGAGTTTTTCCTACTTCCTTGGAAACCTGTGCTCGGAACAGATTATTATTTAGCATAAATCTACAGAGCTCCCTGATTTGTTTCTACAAAAAGCAAACATCCCAGCACACGTGGTAGCTGGCAGGAAGAGCTGGCCTGCACTGTTTTCCCCAGAAACACCCTGGAAAATAGGGAAATTAATAAAAAAATATAATTATGAATTATTTCTTGACCTCTGTGGAATGAATACAAACACTCTGGCACTTCTGGGAAGCCCCAGCATGTAGCCCCTGCCCACTGTAACAAATCTGGGAGCTAATCTGTCCAGGAGGTGAGTGTCACTGCCAGGGGGGACACATCAGACTGCAGCTCTTAGTGACATCCACCTTTGGGGGACACTAAGCCAATTTACTTAATTCCAAAGAAATTTCAGTAATAAAAGTAAAGGTGGCGAGCGGAGCAGAGGCTGGGGAAGGATTAAAGGCATTTGCATTAATAAATAGAGATGTTATCATGGAGAATTAATGTTCTTTGATCTGGATCTGGCAGCATTAGGAGATGCCAGGTACAGTGTCTCATTATCTCTCAGAGGTTACGGGGTCAGCCTGGGACAAGGAGAAGTGATTTATGCAGTATCTCTGTCAGAGGGATGAGAATATGTATGAAATAATAAGACTTGCAGAGACCATTAGTGAAAATCTCCCTGGATCCCAAGGTCTCACATTGCACTGGATTCCCTCTGTGCATCACTCAAGCACTTTCTTTCTCAGCTGTGTCCCCTCTTTCTCTCTCTCTCTCACCATTTTTACATCTCAAATTAGGAATATTCCTTTGCCTTCCAGACTTTGATGGGCAAATGTCATTTTAAATGGGTGCTTAATCCAGAAGAAAAAACAGAATTCCTTAATTTGAAAATTCTCCCCCTTTGGTTTGGGAGGTGACATTTGAATGAAGACGTGAGTGTTGAATGGTTCAGGTACTAATTAAACCATCAAGGACAAATGAATGTGTGTGTGGACCTCTCCTGTGTGTGTGGGAATTGAGAGTCCTGCAGGTGGACATGGCAGGGAGATTCAACCTGCCACACCTTGGCTTTTACTAACAGAGTAATCTAAGCTCCTCACTGAAAACAGCTTTCGGGTAGGATGAGCAAAATCTACTGATTTCAATTCCTATCTTGCAGGGGAAAAAAATTAATTATATATGCCTTTTAAAAGCTTGTTTCTCAAACTTACTTGAAAGCATTGTTTGGCCATGTGCTTCTCCTGATTATTGTTTGAAAGAGTCGCATTCAAAACAAAAAGGACAGGAAGATGGAATCCTAAAAGCTATTGATTTCTTTATTCCTTTTCTAGAAAGAAACAGGTGAGAAGAAGAGAGATATCTCTAAATAAATGAGAGAATTTACTGAAGGAGAGGCTGAGACTGAGCTCAGACCCAGAGAAGCCATAGGAAAGAGAGGAAAAAACCTCTTTACAAGGGAGTTCTTGTGTGCCACAGGTTTCCCTGGAGTGCTCAGAGCTAAGGGTGCCCATTAAGTAAACACTCCAGTAATCTCCAGTTCTGGGCTCCAGACACACCAGTGAGCCCAGGCCCATCCCAGCCCTCCCTCCCTGCCTTACAGCAAGAACCACAGTGGATTTCAAGCACCACCATCAGGAACTAAGCATTTAATTCTCATTTATATTCTAAGGGAACTGGGCTCTGGACTGCTCCAGCTGCTTTAGAGCCTTCTCATCTTCCCTTCTCTCTCCTCTACAACATGAAAATTTGTCAATAACTTTTCCTATGCAGGATCAGGGTAACAGGTAAAGTCAAAATTAAATTGGTGTGTGAGAGAAATGGACCAAAGAATCTAGATCAAATCAGATTAAATCCTCTCTTTGCACCTTTTCAAATTTTGTTCTATTTTTTTCTTTCCACCTCTTCCCTACATTTCAGGAGAAATGCAATGCTTTTGACCAAAACTACCTGAACTTTTAATTTTTAAAAATATCCTTCTCTGTGCCTCCATCCCATTCAGTGGCATTTGCCTGTCAAAATATGTAATTGAAAAGTTGCTGTCCAGCCTCATAAAAGTTACTATTTCTGTTAGCAACTATATTTGGGGCTGTCTTGAGCCTTATTTATGGACTTCTTGAATTTCCAAATGGAATGCTGTCAAATTGAGTGGTTTTTTTTGGTTTTTTTTTTTTTAAGTCAGTGAAGAAAAAATCATAAATGAAAATAAGAATGGAGGCTATTATAAAGTTAAAAAGGCAGAAGCCAAGCACGGGACTGCATAGGTGGCAGGGGAAAATACAGCAGAAGATTTTGTTATAATATAATGAATGCCCAACGCACTTTGGCCAGGCCATTTTTTGGGTGTGGGTGAGTGTGTGGAGGTTGGGATTGCCTTGGTTTGTGCACCAGTCTGGTTCAGAGGAGATAGGAAACACAGTGCCAGAGTGAAGGAAATGACACTCTTCGTACCTGTTTTCAGCATAGCTTTGTGCAGGAATGCACAAAGATCAATAAAAATGTGTGTAATGAGCAACCTCTCTCTCTCTGGAGGAGAAAAAACTGTGTTACCCCCAAAAAGATAAATTGGATGACTTTTAATCCTCCTGAGGATGAAGGGGAGGGACTTTCCCCAGCTGGTTCATCCTCCAGGGTGTGCTGGCTGCAGGCTGGTTTGCTGGGTGATGGAGCACAGCCTCCCATGTGGGGAACCACCACCTTGGCCATTGCTGCTTCTCTGCAGGGCCCTGAGAAGGCAAACAGGCCCACAAAGAACTGCAAGTCTGCTTTCAGACATCCTTTGAGCACCTGGGATCTTCAGGAGCTAAGAACTTCTTTTAACAGTCGGGATTTTTTGCCTGCCATGTTTATGCATGATGAGCTTGTGCCAAGGACCCAATTAAGATTTTCTTATCTCTCTCCCCTCTTTCTTCTCCACTTTTTCCTCCACCCATTATCAGGGACACCTGGAAACAATAAAGAGCTCTTTGTTTGGTTCCTCCTGCTCCCCCTTATTTTCTGGTGTATTTGATGTTGTGAAAGCAGGGCTGTTAGAGATCCATTAAGCAGTGTAAGGGATGGGAAGAGTTCTCTCTGGTTTGAGGAAGATAAGGCACATAAATCAAACTCCCCCTACATCTAAACATTTCTGTAAATAGCTGAGAAGGACTACAAACATGGAGCAGCTTTTCCTGTGTGCTGCATGTCCAATCTTGTCACCACTGGAAGCCAGGAGAGCTGAAGAATTGGGATCAGAAGCTTCAGACAAGACCGATGAACCATTTTCCAGGCTGGAATCAGATATTTACAATGAGATAATTAATTTGTTTGCCAAGGTATGTTTTATTCAAGGAGCATCCAGCATGTTCACCCAGCCAGTGAGGCCATTCTGCAGTAATGATCCATTTGGGAATTTCCTCCTCTGGGTTTAGGAAAGGCCTGTAAGTGCCAACTACCTCAGTCATGGGGCCGCAAAAACCACACAGAGACCTGTCTTTGTTCAGTGAGATTCTGCAGTGGAGGGGTAGAGTCTCCTGCCCTAAGCAATCCTCTACTTTGTGTTTGTATCTGTTCTGCAGCAAGGAGGAAACCAGTCAGATCTTATACATCCCTGTGGGATGTCCATGCCATCTTCCCACTTCCACATATCCAGGATTTTTCTCCCCGAGAGATACTCCAGAATGTTTGTTAATAATGCAGTTCACAGCTCACAGGGGAAGGAACACAGAGGATCTTTTTTTAGAGCTGTTTCATCCTGGATGCCTTGGCTTAAATGATACTCTTTCCTTTCAGCAAGCTTAATACAGATTGGAAAGACTCCCAGACGTAAAATGTGTAAATTAACACTCCCCTGGAATGATAAGGAAGGAAAATATTTATTCTCACTCTTGTCCCAACGTCTCAAAAACCCAGGTCAAGAAGATGATCCCCTGCTTCTGAAGGAATGAAGAAATGTGAGCAATAGCCCTTGACAGACAAAACCTTCATGATCTGAGCTCAGAGCTGAGGCCACAGGTGGATAAATGAGTCCCCTGCCAAAGGGTAAAGAGTCCCCAGATTTAATCTGTACTGGAAGGGTTTTGTGGGCAGTTAACAGGTCAAAGGCTCTCACTGAGAACTCCAGAAATCTTTATTTTGGCCTTCTGGTGACATTGTTTTAGGAACACTTTGCGGTTGGATGGACAATCAGGTTTAACCCTGATTAATTAGTGACTCCACACTCATTATGGAAGCACAGAAAAGCTGGAGGGGAAGGGGCCAGAGCAGAATGAAGCCACACTGATGGGAGTCCTGTGGTTTTTCTCCAGCTCCCACTCTGTGGCATTGAAGATTATGGCTTTGGACAAATTATTTTGTGTTTCAGGCCCCAGAGGACTTTTGTGGCCCTCAGCTGATCCCCCTGAGTGAAAAGCAGAGGCCACAACATCAGAGACTCCACGTTGCCAACTTCTGTGTTTTATTAATAGGTGGGAAAAGATTTTGGAAGGGAGGAGGGAATTTGAATGTTTTTAAAGAAATATTTCAGCAAAAGAAAAAGAAAAGAGCTTGAAAAGATGAACCAGTCCATTAATCCCTTGCCAAAGACAGTTTAATACCCATTAGGAGGCAGATACAGGGTGTGTTTCCCTCCATGGACACACAGATTTGGCTCTGGAGTTAGAGACACTAACTTAGTATTTCAGGGACTGGCACACAGCTGAGGAGTCCATTCCCCTTTGGAGTGTAGTTTCTTAATATATTAAAAACAAAAGACACATAATGTTAAAGATGACTTTAAAAATGTTACTAATAACTCCCTGGGGTCAAGAGATCTTGAAGCACTCAGTTATTTCTGACTTTGAGCCAGAACTAGCAGGGTTTTTCACTTTAATATCTCTGGTGTCTGTGGCTGCAATGTGCTGCCTCTCTTTTAACAAGAGATTTTGACAATTTTGCCCTCTGAGTCTTACAGAAATCTACTGTCCCCGGGGAGTGTGGCCTTGCAGGCAGTTTATACTTAATTTGTTTTTCTCTTTAAACAGAAACACTTTCTCAGAGACATTTGCTAGGCAACCACAGCGTAACTGTTCTTTTCTCCAGAACATTTCATCTAGGCCTGCTAGAAAAGCTTTAAAATCCTGTGAAGAGCCACATTATGCTGCTGTTCTGTAATTTACATGGTGTAGGTATGTGAAAAATCAAAATTAAATGTTACATAACAATTTGCAAAGGGAACCAAGGGAAGTTCCAAACATCATGTGCCTGGGATATTTTCCTTAGTTTTGAGATCATTGAATTGGTCTTGTGCTTTTATTTTTGAGAGTTACATGGATTACATTTTTTAAGGGTTCTACCAAAACTGGGGATGCAATCTGTGTGTTTCTTTTCCACGGCCCTCCAGGTTCTGATATCAGCTCCAAATTCTCACCCTGTTTACTTCCAAATCCATATCAGATGGAGATGATCCATTTTCTTTTCACAAGAATCTTACCTGATGTTTTAGCATCCATCTCACTAGACATCATCTCCACTTGTCCTACACTGCTGAGCTCAAGTCTGGGTGAAACAGCACAATATTAAACCAGATCTGTCATTTTGATGCAGCTTGGTCTATTTAATGATCACAAATGATATTCTTTAAAATTAAAGATTAGTCACATCCATCAAAAAAAAAAAAATATTTCCCAATAGATTATGGGTTGGAGGGAAAAATTGTGATAAAAAATATAGGGGATTTACACTTCTTGGTTAACTTACATGTTAAGGAAAGATTATTTTTAGACAACTCCATGGACTTTTTCCTTTTAAAACCTGGTTCTGGACATCCTGTATCCTGAAAACATGGATGCATGCCATTAGTGGGTGCTAAAGGTGTGGAAATTATAAAAGTTATGCCAGACTCCAGGATCAAAGACGTGGTTTCTGGTGTTGTCCAGGGGGTTGGTCCAGTTGTGAAGGTTCCCATGGGAATCCTTGGTCAGCAAGACCAGGGAGAGTCTTTTTTTCTCTAACTGCTGCCTCCAACAGGGGCTGAGCAGAGCAGATTCAGATCATCAGCCCCCCTGCTTCATGTCTGCATTTTCCAGAGTGCCCTTGCTGAAGGTTGGGGTTACACCATCCAGCAAGGTCCTGTGAATCCCAGCAGCTGCTCTTCCAATGTGAAGGTTATTAATGGGCATAATCCATCAAGCAGAAGACTTGAGGAAATGAGACTGCAGAAATGCACCTTTATGACTTGTGGAAGCTCAGCTGGCTGTTGACAGGGCTGAGGAGTCTTAATAAGAGGGGTAGGAAGAGGAAAAAAAGGCCCTTTATGAGGAATTAATTTCCTGTCTCCATTATGAAGTGCTGGGATGTTCATTTAGCATGCAGGAGGTGGGGGTTAAGATTAGAGCTGGGAAGGAAATGGATATCCAAATGTGCTAAATCTTCCTCAGTGCCACAGCAAGAAGCTCTGAGAACATGCTGATGATCCTTCTTCATTTGAGCCAACCCTAACAATATCTTCCTGGAAGCAGGAGGCTGCTGCTTCCCATTAAATCTGTTCTTCCTATGTTTCAAGCCCTCAAAAGAGATGTAAAATATGTCAAGACCCAGAAGAAGAGACATGCAAATGTTACTGATGACAAAACTTACAAGAAGTCTTTACAAATCCGTCCTCTGAACTTTGGGATTCACTCTGTGAGATTAAACCTCTCTTTATAATTTCTCTCCTTATTATATTGATGCATTTAGTCTTAAGTAAGAAAATGCAGGGGCTGAATGTGTGTTAGAGGACTTCACATCTGCAACCCTCAGAGACTTAAACAGAGCTCTGCTGATGTGGTCAGCAGAGCCAAACTCACCTGATCTAGCCACCTTTGTTCCTTTGAGAAATCTTACTCTAAATCTGTTTTCAAATATAAAAAGTGCCCTTGTTTTCCTCAGGCAAAAAGAAAACAAGTTTGGGTCATCTCATGGAAAGCCATAGGATGTTTATCAGTTTCATTTATTTCTGAGTGCTGGAAGAAAGACTCATCCAGGTGATATATGAAACCAGAAAAAGACAGCAGAGTTGCCCATGAAATTGATCTTTATGAAGGTTTCCAGCACCCAGCTTTTCCCAGCACTTCAGTCACACTCTCTTTTCTGAATACAAGAGTACTCAGGGCTCACCCCTGTGTGAAGACAAATATCACCTTCAGTGGGTGTGGAGAGAGCATTTTCAGGGACTTTGAGAGCACTCTCAGTTCTCAGTGGACTGGATGCTTTGCTTTTCGTGAAACACTCCCTCCCTCCATAGTCTGTCATAGTTTCTGCTTTGACTTTTTCATGAAGAATTGGACATCCAGCAAATCTAGTACCATCACACTCCTCCTTGGTCTGTCTTGTCTGTTGATGATATTCATGCCTGGGAGATTTTGGATATTTAGAATGAAAGCTCTTTAGAAGGCCATGTTTATTCCAGAGTGCCCTTCTCCAGTACCTGGCAGGGTCCAACTCTGAGCCACCACCTGCTAGAGATGGTAACCAAGGACATCCCCACTTGCAGCTGCACCATCAAAGCCCTGTCTTTCACATCTCATGCAGTACACTTGCTCTGCCCCGTTCCCCTCTTGCACTGGCAGACATTGTTTGGTGTGATAATGGAACTTAAGGTCGTATTTTGCCTTCAGCCATCAGCATGTGCAAACGCTGTCTGACTAATGAGGCAGTCCCTGATGACTCCCTGTGCTGTTTGCCTACAAGATGCTTTGTTGTCTTTGCAGTCCCTCCTGACTGCTGGTGAAGAGCTGTCTTTTCCCTGGGCTTCTGACTTGAGCTGGAAATCCAATGGCAGTGCAGGTTTCTGCCCATAAGGGATTTCCTTCCCCTCCTCTTCCAGAAATGTGCTGAAAGGAAAATCTGCTTTTTGGTTTGTCTGTCTTGCTTTCAATTTGTTTTCAGTCCCTTTTCCTTAGGGGACTCTTCTGCTGGCTTGGGGAAGTTTTTTTTTCTCTCAAGGATGTCAGATGGTGGCTTGGCCAATGTGCATGCTGGGGATGAGTGGGACAGTTGTGGAAAAAATGGGGCAGCAGCAGGATTGGTGCATGGCCACAGTGCTGGGAGATGAAATAAGGTTCTCCTCCCTTCCTCCCTGTTTCATGGGCAGAAATGACTCAGCTTGACACCACAGAAAGCTCTTGGATGAGAGAGGTTTAAAAATGATGGATTATAGGATGCAACTCACCAGTGACTCAGCTTGTCAGTGTTCATCACTGGAACTCTGACCCTTCCTCTTCTCCTCTGGGGTTTTCTAGCCCTGGATCATGGATAGGGATTAAAGGGGCAAATGGAAGATATTTTCAGATGCTGAACACTTTTGGAGAGTGCACTCTCAGTGTGTATTTGAGCACAGACACTTTTAGAAAGGACCTGCTTTTCATGAAGCACTGAGTGTCTTCTTGTCTGAAAAGTTGGGTCTTGTTAAGGATGCCCATATTGGACATCCCTGAAATACAAAAGCTAAGGGAAAAAAGGGTGGTGAGGTCCTGGCTCAGAGTGCCCAGAGGAGTTCTGGCTGCCCCATCCCTGGAAGTGTCCAAGGCCAGGTTGGACAGGGCAACCTGGGATAGCGGAAGGTGTCCCTGACCATGGCAGACGGTGGGATGAGATGAGCTTTAAGGTCCCTTCCAACACAAGTCAGTTTATTATTCTCTGATTCAATGAAAATTAACTCCTGACTCCATTTGGAAAAATACTCTAAGGAGCTGCAAGGGACTTTTCAGGATTCTTAGAGAAATGTCTGCTGGGTCAGACTGATGTGTCTGGTACACATTGACCCAAACAGGCAAACAAAATTTCCCTTTCTCCTTTCAAATGTAGTTTGCAAAGCTTTCTCATTCCACCCTACGTTTCCACAATTTGTTCCCTCCCTGACATCTAAATCCACATTCCTGCTTTGCTCTGAACTAGAGAAAAAAAGCACAGATATGATTTTGTTTTCATCGGATGCCTGACCCTCTCTCCTCATCTCTTTTTTTTTTTTTTTTTTTTTAACCATTGAAGGGGATCCATCAAAATAATTTCCTGTTATTAGGCCTGAAGTGTTTTGAATTTGGAATGGCTTCTCACTTAGAAAGAATTGATGCCTATAACTTGTACCGTGCTCGCAGTTGCATGCAGTGCCTGACAGCCCAAACTCCATTCCAGGGAGCTAATCCCAGTGGCTGAACTCCATTAAAGCCTAGATGGTATCTGTTAATACAGCCCTGCAGTTTGGGTCATTGTGCTGATGTAAGGAGCACAGCTGCCTGGAGACAGATTATGATGTGAAAGGACATCTTTATTCTATTTTAAACTGAAAAAAAAAATGGATGGGAGACACACTAGTCATGACTGATTAAAGATATGAAAAGGATTTTATGAGTTTTTTTTGAGTGCTCTGTGTTTCTCATTCTGTTTGTCATTCCTCTGTGTTTGGTAAATAATAAATACATAAACCCAAACCTTGAGGATAATAGCAAAGAGAGAGACTCCTCGTGTTCAGTGGGTTTTGTTATAATGGGCTGAGGACTGTGAGTCTCAGGAATCAATTCCCAGCTCTGGCACTGATCTGTTATGTAGTCCTGGGACACCTTTTCCCCTTATATCTTCTCCAACTATTACTTCAACCAACCTGTTTAAAATTATAAATACAACATGGCAGTGCCTTTGCTCTCCTGGCTGTGTGTGCAGACCCAATCGAGTTTCAGAGCCATGTGCCATTTTACCAAATAAATATTGATCCCTCATTTCCCAGCACTGGTTATTCCAGGGACACTCTCTGAAGCCTTCTCCTCCTTATCTTCCTTCTCACTGCATTATCAGTAATATCCAGGGTGGGAGAACGGAATAACACTTTTGTTCTTCATCTCTCTGTATGTGGAGTGGTTCCTGTGTGTTGTGCTCACCTGACTCCCTTATCCAGGAGAGGCATAAACGGGCCTGGCTCTGCCTCTGGATCCATCTCACCATTCCTGCCATGCCTGCTCATGTCTGAGGTTGTACTCTGACAGCTCCATGTACTCCTTGGCAAGCTTGGAAAGGAAAGAGTCTTATATAAAAAAAATCACATTAAGCATAGCATGTGTTTCATGCTCCTTTAGCATCTTATCCTGCTCCAGAGCATTGTAATTCCCCTGGCTGCTTTTGAATTTCATGTCACACTTTTAAATGTGGTTTGGTACATTCTCTACATGCTCTGTCAGTAGAGTTCTGCCAATAACCTCAGCACATGAGCGCTGGGAAAGCAGGTCCTGGCTCTGCTTCCCTGCGTGCTGGAGTGTGGGCACCTCACAAATGGGGATATTTGTCACGTGGGAAGAAGCTCTTCCTCCTGCTGGAGCCACACAGGAGCCTCTTTCAGCAAGGCAGGTTTTTATTAACTGAATCAGTCATCTGAAATTCTGTCCTGAGCCAGAAGCATCCACAGGACATGGCTACAAAGGGATGCCTGAGCGTGTTAGTTTGAATTAACTTTTAAAGCAAACAAGTCAAAACTTCTTGTAACGGTCTTAAACATTCTTGCATGAATTATATAGACTTGTCTTAAACTTGAATAAGGTTTGACAAATCCACTTTGAACATTCATTAAAAGAAATGTTCAGGAGTGTCTTCCATGGAGACATAGAACCCTTGACTGTCCTTACACCAAGCCAAATCTACAACTGCATCTTTGCTGAGAAATAAGAGAATGAAGGACTGTGGAAAGGAACCTTTGAAAACCCTGAATTATTGGTGGGGTTGGAGTTGTCCACTAAGAGAAAATGTCAAGACACAGAGACAATAAGAATCTTTGGGAAAAGATGAGAAGGAAGGGGTGAAAATCTGCTTATTGTAAGTGAAGATTGAGGGTGACACAGATCTTATATGAGAGTAATAATGTCTATTGACTTCAGCTCCTCTTGAATCAAGAGTGGTATTTCTGCTTGTTGTCTCACAGCAGCCTCATTTATCCTGTTTTTCCTTACTCCTCTTGAAATTTATTCATCGTTTATAGATGTGCCCAGTGTGCTGACACGTTGTCTTTGAATTGCTCATAAGGGTTTAAAGGAGCTAAATTCTACTTTTCCCTGGTACTTATGGTATGTTTGATTTGAGGGCAATGTAAAGATTGAGATTTCAGACCAGACTTTCTGATGTGCATGGATTCTTTAAGCCAAAAAACAGCAATCAGAAATTTCAGTTTTGCCAAGAAAGGCAGCACTCTTCCCAAGAAGGAGTGAATGGATTTTTAAACTGTGAAGTTTTAGTTTAGCCACAGCCACTCTTCAGGGCAACATCACAGCTGCAGATGCAGTTTAGATACTTTGAGGTATTTGCAAAGATTAATTAGCTACCTAAATGGAAACTGAGCTCTGATGAAAATCTGGCCCTTGTGGGCACTGAGCCTCAGGCTCAGTGTGCTTTTGAAAAATCTCACCCCAGAGGACTCAGTGGATGCACTTTCCTGACCTGAGCTCATGCACAGAGAAGAACCTCAGAGTTATTTCAGTGCTTCCAGGAGTTCAGCTTCATTCTTTAAAGTGAACAACTTAACACTTCCCAAGTTTGCTGGGAAGTGGTGAAAATCCCCAGAGGGTTCCCTTTTGGAGAGAGTTCATCCGAGGTAACACCTCTGGATAGGCAGCAGACTGTGTGGGTGGAGATGTGTATTTTAATAACTACAGAGCAGGAATCTGAGCTACACCTAACACCTCCCTTTTAGTGCCACCGTCCCTCCCCTGCCTGCTCTGTCCCTCCACAGCCACCCAGCCCTCTCATCTCTCCTCTCCTCAGGCAGTGGTGGGATCCAGGTCCCCTCCTTGCCCATCTCCCACCTCTCTGCTGTTCCCTTCCCTTTGCTGGAGCTGCTTTTCTGCTGCTGCTGACTGAGTGTGTTTTGCAAACTTGCAATTTCACGCTGCATTTGTTGCCACGGCAACATAAGGGGGAGTTCAAAGTAGGGAAAAAGAGTCAAAAAAACTCCCCAAAAACTCTTGGATCAGCCCCTTATTTTGTGCCTTGCCCATACAAGTTTGGCCATGCAGCTACATCAGCAGTGGGGTCTGCCAGGAATCTTTTTACCCCTGGGGACCTCAGAGACTGGAAATCCAAATCTCTTGTCCTCCCCTCTTCCTCCCTTAGAGCTGCCTTCTCCTGTCTCTCTCTTCCTGGGTAGCCAAGAGTGTCCAGCAGCACCCCTGGACATCCCTGCTCTCAGTGGCAGCTTTCCCAGTGAGTCCTGCTGTCTTTGCAGGGAATGGTCAGGCATTTGGGAAGCTGGCACCAGACTCCAAGAGCACGATGGCAACGCTCAGTGGCAGCACAGTTTCACCTTTCTCTTTCATCCCAGCAGCAGATCCGTCAGCACAGATGATGGAGCGCTGGTTTCAGCTGGCTCCCATCCCTCCACCCCCTCCTCCTCCCCGTGACTACAGCCCTTAAATGAAAACTTTATGGCTAAGAGCTGCTGACACTTCTTCATGGAGAAGATACATGGGGTGGCTGGTGGCTAATGAGTGTCAGTACTCCAAAGGATAATCTCTGCCTCTCTCTGATACAATTTAACATCGTATTTCCCTAATTTGAGGCTGATTTAGTCACTGGGGTATTTGGATGCCTCTTCTATGGTGCCGATAGTTAATTAAACAGATGTTGCAGAGGGAATCATTAATTTTAGTGCTGCAGATGGGAGCAGAATGACTTTGTGAAGTTAATGTTTCAGCAAAACAATAGGCTTCTGTCATCAGTTGCTATAAACCGAGTAAATTAAGAGAACAAGTAGAGTAAAGGAGATAGCTTTGAAAGAATATCAATTATTCATTTTAGAATTGTACTTTCCCCCCATAAATCATCACAGGAAGAGAGGAGGGGAAAAATCTGCAAAAGCTGGGAAATGGGAAAGAGAGGAATCCCCAAGTCAGCAGCCTGAGAGTTTAACCCTGCTCCCATTGGAGCACTGCAGGGTCCTGCAGGAGCAGGGAGCCAAGGGCTGGGGGCTGCAGCACCTGGGACAGCACCTGCTTCTGACCCCTCTTGCTGAGGAAAGTCAGTAAGGACAGATGGCCCTTCCCATGTTTAAAAAGCAGGTGGGTGCAAAGACTTTCCTTTTTGAAGGCTGTGACACTTTTTGCACTCCAGGCTGGCTGTCCCATACCTGTGGATGAGGTTTGCTGGAACAGCTGGCTGGATTTTTGGGGTGAGGTGAGAGTTTCTAATGGCAAGTTGACATGTTTAAACACCTTTCAAAAACCTCAGGGACAGTATAAAAAGCCCCTAAAACTCCTTGTAGGGCTGCATCTGTGTATCAGGTGTTCTGACCCAGAAGTGGAAAAAGTTTAAAAACTCGAGGTCTTTACAAATTTCTTACTGGCATTAAATGTCAGTAATTTCTGCTGAACAGGAGTTCCTATTTTTGAACTAAAATGAACAGAGGTAAAATCCAGCCACCTTTGCTCCATAAAAAGGCAGTGGCAGAAGAGGATCAGGGAAACAAATGAAGTCCATCCATCGTGCTGGAGTGAAAGCACTACTGACTGCTTGAGTGCCTCATAATATGAAAATTATGTTTCTTTTTTCAGACAAATGAGTCACTTGACCACTCAAACTTCTCCATGAACACATCTCTGGCCATTTATATTACCTTTCTCTTTCTCATATGTGCATGTTTTCTTCCTTTCTCCAAAAACAATAATCAGTGGTTATTCTCATTTATTTGGTAAGGCCAAACAATTTCAGTGCCCAGAAGGTAATTATGAATTTGGTAGTTCTGATTAACAAATCTTTCAAGAACCATGCTGCATTTTGTCCATAAACAGCATCTTCCAGAGATTCATTGACAAAATACAAAAAATAGAAAGGCACAAAGTGAAAAAGACTTCAATTCTTCTTGTCAGTGAAGGCCTGAGGTCAATCTTACGTGTTTAAGGTGAATTTCACCATTGGATCTATTTCTTTAGCACCCACTTGGTACTCACATTTTATTTTAATGGATACTGTTTATATTTTATTCTTTCTGCCTTTACAGTGCCATATACTAATGTAGCTCCAACTTCAAAATCAAAATATCCCAAATTAATTCTAGGAGATCATTTCTGTCCTCAAAATGCAGCATTGTACAGCCCTTTCCTGCATAACAACTGAACAAGTTTTTTTGCTTCAAACATCCCCCAAACTGGCCAAGTACTGGCTGTTTTCAGCTGGCTAAGAAGAGGTGTCCAGTACATTTTGGGAAACATCAAGTACCCCAGACAGGGATACCAGGCAGGTATTAGGATGCTGTAGGGCCCCTCAGATGGAGCTACTGATCTTATTTGATCAATCTGAATTGATCCCTTTAGGCCTTGCAGAGAAACCTCTGCAGTGTGGATGTCAATAGGCACTGAAGTCACTCAGAACCAAGGAGAATAAATTCAACCCTTCCCAAAGTGTCCGGCTGAAGGACCTGGAGGAGCTGTGATTTGTGCCTGGCAAAGACTGAGTCTGAGGGTTCTGAGAATGCAGGATCCTGAGATCTGTCTGCTTTTTGCAAAATATTAGACTGAATTGAAGGACTTTGGCTGCTTCCTTTAGGAAATATAATTCTCATTAAAGGCATGAAATTGAGCTACTTGTAGACCTCAGTTTCACCCTGCTGAACAATCTGAACATAAGATTTCAGCAGCAGCAGCTCCTCAGTCTGTGTGCTTGTCTCTACACTGTGCCATGGGGATTTGCTTCTCTGAGAGTCCTTGGGATTGCTGTGTTTGTTCACTGGCAGCCCTTCAATTCCAGATCCCTGGCATGGAACTACAAGCACAGAATTCTCCAGAGATCTGTATCCAAACCATGAAAGTGCCTTTGTTTCCCTCTCCCCCAGGACAGGGCACCAAGCACCTACCACACAGTAGTTAATGGGCTACCCCAGTCCTGCTCAATTAAGGAATAGGGTGTCTTGAGGGGGACTAGATCCCACCAGAGCTGTGGGAAAGGATGTTCACAGGGCTCTCTGTCAAGTGTGTCTGTCTCCTTCTCCAGGGCAGACGATCCCATAGGATCACAGAATGGCAGGATGAATGAGGTTGGAAAGACCTCTGAGATCACCAAGTCCAACCTATGATCTAACACCTCCTCATTGACTAAACCATGGCACTGAGTGCCATGTCCAGGCTTTTTTTAAACACATCCAGGGATGGTGACTCCACCACCTCCCTGGGCAGACAATTCCAATGCCCAATCACTCTTCCAGTGAAGAATTTCTTCCTAACATCTAACCTAAACTTCCCTTGGCACAGCTTAAGACTGTGTCCTCTCATTCTGTCAGCTGTTGCCTGGGAGAAGAGCCCGACCCCCACCTGACTACAACCACCTTCCAGGGAGTTGTAGCAAGAGATAAGGGATTGTAAAGTTTCCCCAGGCACAAGGGCACCCCCAAGGCAGGGTGGTTCAGCAGCATTTCCCCCTGCTCTTGTCCTTGTGGATGGTGTCACAGTGCCACTTCTTGGCAAGCTTCCCTGGAGCCACCAAGAGCACCTGGAGCACAGGACTCCCCAAGGAGCACCCCGGCCTTTCCCTTCAGGGAGCCTCAACGTCCTGCCACAGTTATTTTCTCCACACAGCACCACCTGCCAGTGGTGTCTGCCCCTGTGGAGGTAATTGATTCCCTTCCCCTTTGCAGCCCTAATTAAAACCACACCATATTAAACCTGAACGCATTGGAAACAATTAGCTCCCTCCTTTGTCTCCTTGTTTGAGCCGGCAACGCGAGGCAGCCAGGTGTCACGTTCAACAAATCTCCATCAAGTGATTTCTCTGGAAGGAAATGGAGTTTGAAGAACTCCTCTGCTGCTCCTGACGCTTTGGCTCTGACCTTCTCGCGCTCCCAGCTTATCTCCATGGAGATGCTCATTTTGCAGATTGGCTCCATCTTCTGCCAGCAGCCACTCGTGGAGGCAGGAGGCAGGGCCTGGGCAGGGGAGCGAGGCTGTTCCAAGCGTTCAGTCCCATCCTTTCCCACACTCCAGCACTTTAAAATGGACTGTGGTATTGATCATCCTGCGGGAAAGATGTGGCCTGGCCACTCCGAGCTTATCCAAACCCCAAAAGGGAGAATTTTAGCTGGAGTTAGAAGCTCCCACTCTACCACAGCAGTAGTAGAGTGACCCTCACAGCCTCAGGGACAGGTCTGCAGTTTGTTTTGGTAAAACCTGACTATGTCCAGGCTCTTGCTAGAGCTGAGAGAAAGAGGGGGGTGTCTGTTCCACCCTACACCCAGGAGGATAACTCGTGTCTGCAGGAGAAACGTGCTGCGGGAGCACAGCATCCCTGCTGGGATTTGGGACACGGGGCTGTCACCACTGCTGGAGCTGGTCACAATGGAGGTAAAAATAATGCTCAGGAAAGGGGGAAAAGTGAAAAGAAAAAAATTACATCTGCAGAAGTCTCTGGAAAATTGGAAGTCCAGTACAAAAATCCTGCTCCAAAAGTCATGTAGACTTTATCTGACCTGATAGCCACCAACATCTCCTGTGAGGGCTGAGGGGGATCCACACCCTCCACATGGAAAGGAAGCATTGGCAGGGCTAAGCTCAGTGCTCTCAGGAAAAAGCACTTGTTAGGAAATTTCAACAAACCATTTTTCTTTGGAAAATGCTGATTCTTTGAAACAGGCTTTTTGTGAGAATAAAAGGGCAATTTTTCCTCATCTTAGCAACTCTAAATATTGCGGCAGCTTTAAGTGAGAAGAGAAACTAAGAAAAGCCCTGCTTGAAAGTTGGTTTTTTTATCCCCTTGTTTCAGGTTGTAACTTTATTATGATGAAAACCAAAAGAAAATCAAAACAAATGTTGTTAAAGAAAAAGGAAACTTTTAAGACTGCTGTAAAAATGAAATCCATTGATCTGAATAGAGGTGTTTTTCCCCAGAGTTTGTTCCTACCATTTTTATTTTAACTTCAGGTACTTGAGAGAGGAAAGGGATGGAGAGATCCCAGGAGAAGGGGAGAAGGCTCAGCTGAGCCTTTGGGCCAGGCTTTGTGTCTGCAGCAGCAGTTGTGGTGAATGACAAATTACAGCTTCTCAGGGCTTTGGGTACCAGAGGCAGAATTCATTTAGGGGCCAAACCACTTCCCTGGCGTGCCTGGGATCAGCTGCAGGGAGGGAATGGGGTCAGCAGGGCCCAGGGCTTGTTCCCCAGGCTCAGCTGTGGGGTGTCATGGAATGTGGGAGGAGAGAGAAGGTGATGCCTGAGACTTTGCCTAAGTTTCCCCTGAATTTCAATGCCAACTCAAGTGCCAGAGCAGCCAGATGACACCTTCTGAAGCTCTTCCACCTTCACCCAGGCTCCAAGGGGTGCAGTAAAGCTGTTTGCAGGCAAGTGTCTCTTCCTTCTGTCCTCAGGGATTTCACAGCCCTGCAGCTCTGCTCTGGTGTGAGCTGAGAGCTCCAGGGCTCTTCAATCTCCTTTTCTGTTGGCAAGGGCAAGTCTGAGCATCGACATGAGGCCGCCTCCTGTCTGCAGAAACCTCTCTCTTTTTTTCTCAACACCACTTCTGCTTCCTCCTGCCGTGCTTAAGCTGTCACATCAGCCATCCCTCAGGGAGTTACAGCACTGTCTCATCTCTCCATCAGTCCTGTGCAGTCATTGGTGGAAGCAACAAGGACTTTCCTTGTTTATTTGTTCTGCAAAGTTTGTTTGGAGATGGATTTGTTGTTGTTGTTGGTTTTTTTACAAAGACTTATTGAAGAAAGTAAGTTGGAGTTGGAAATATGCACAGCAAGGGGGAAACTTCATTTCCCATGAACTCAGCCTTTGGTGGAGTTAAAACAATGAGTAGCAGGATGAAAAAGCAGAATGTGTTTGAATCTCTAGGATACAGCTTCTCTGAGAAGAGGCTGTAAGGTGGAGTGGGGCACAACCTCAGCCCTTTTGTTGCCACTCACATCTGTCAGTGCCTCTCCAAGACTGGTTCTCACTACCCAGTGGGATCAGTGAGAAGGGCTCTCATTCAGTACAAGCCAAATTCAAATGTGTTGCTGTTGTGCCAGGAACTGGAAGCCCCACCTGTTGCAAATCAGCTTTAATTCTTATGATTTATGTTTTTCTGGCAATTTCTGATCCCACATAAAACTGAGAACATGGCTGCAGTCTTCAATCCCCTCTGAAGAAGAAGTTGTCTCCTTTTTAATTAGCTTTTCATGTCAGGACAACATGGGCTGGCAATAAAAACCACAGGAGAGATCCTCCTGAGTGAAAATGTGCTGGTGATGGAGTGAGTTGAAAGAGAGGAGAGGGATGGGGAGTGAGGGGAAGGAGTGAATCAGAAGCAGAAAGATTCTAGTGAGGAGGCAGAAAAGTGCAGAGTTCCAGCTCTGACACTGAAGCAATGGCTGGAGACCCAGCAGAGGGGACAAGCCAGCCCTTGTTAAAGGTCTCTTTGTAGGGTGATAATTTGGAAGATCAGAGCCTGGCAATGGAGCCTGGGTGGGAGCAAGAACATGACTTCCTTCCCCTCTAAAGAGCAGAGGGAGCCAAAAAACCATATGGAGCTGCAACAGAGTTTGCCAGCACCTTCTGGTTCCTGAGGGTCAGACCCAGCGCAAAGGACAGAGTCAGGCACAGAGCTGTTTTCTTTTGAAGCACATGGAGTGAACTGAACTATGTGTTTTGGAACTTGGAGCTAAAATACCAGTGCTGAAAGAGGAAACCTGTGAGCAGGACCAAAGAATGGGAATTTCTGGTCACGTTTAGAGAATCCAAAGGCCTCTTTGGCATCGCACTTGGGAGTGAGGGCCAGAGCTTTGTGCAAGGCTCTGGCTTTTTGTTTGGAAAAGCTTTTGAGGTCTCTTCCCTGGTGGAAGTGCTCCCTTGGGAGAAGGGAGACCTTCAATCCCATTCACCAGATTGGGTGTGGAGATGTGTCCCACCAGTAAATTCTCCCTTCCAGGCAGGATCCTGGGCACTGTGCAGAAACTGGAGACTCTCCATCCTTCCTGCTGAGGCCAGACCTGATGTGCGAAGGATGTGGGAGCGAGGGACTTCAGTGAGCCCTCACAGGGACTGAGTTACTGTAAATCATGCAGGAAAAGCACTGGTGGATTCTGGACTGTGCTCCATGAGTTCTTTATTCACTTTTTTAGGTAATTATTGTGTTAAACACCAGTGATGGAGAGGAAAGGACTCTCATCTCCCTGGAGCACGCAGATCCCTGTGCACATTTACCTGCTGCAGTGCTGCTGGTGGTGTGGGGAGGCATTTGAATTTATTTCACAGGCTTTGAGCTGAAACAAAGAGCGCTGTGTAATCCATTTATCACAAACTACTCCAATTCCTATCTTAAGCAAGAGAGGAGTCAATTAACAAATGAAAACAGAGTGCCAAAACACTCTCTCCATTTAGATCACAAGATGGTCTGTAGTGGCACAGCATGAACATTGTTTTCCAGAATGTGAATTTGGAGATCCCAGGGGAAAGCAACTCATTCTGGGATTCAAGCTTTGGAAATGGACTGTTATCTTTCCGATGATCTCCCTGCTTTTGTAACTCCCTCACCAACATTTTCCTGCTTCATGGATTTGTCTGCCCAACAGATGTGACAGCAAGAAATATTAGCTTTACAAATGGGGATAAAAATGACATATACTGAAAGCTAAAGCCAGTTAATGAGAAAGGATTTTCAAAATGTCACTCATCCTGTTTCTCACATTCAGTTTATATTTCTAAAAACTGGTATCACTTTTCTTCCCATGAAAAGTCCATTTTCAACTTGAATTTCCTTCCATCGACTTCTAACTAAATAATTATTAGCTTCCAAATTAATTTAACTTGTTAGTCAAATTACAGCCCAGCAAAAAGGAAACCACAAATGTATTTATGGCTTTATTTAATCTTTATTAAGACTAACAAGGCTTGAGCAGAAATGATCTCTTGACAAAGCCATTAAGAGCACAGACAAGATCACAGGTCTGTAACGCATCTGAAAGGGTACAGCAGAAAAGTCAAACGTTTGTCTTCTGGGAGACAGTCAGAGCCAGATTATGCTGGAATTAAATAAAAATAGAGCAACTGAAGGACCAATCCTGCAATGGTTTGATAATCATTCATAGCTTTTTAAAGAAAGGCAACAGGGTTTTTCGATGCTATGACTGATGGCCACATTTCAAGGCACAGAGAAATTGTGCAAATAACAATCTCAGAATGGTTTGGGTTGGAAGGGACCTCAGAGCTCGTCCATTCCACCCCTGCCATGGGCAGGGACACCTTCCACTGTCCCAGGCTGCTCCAAGCCCTGTCCAGCCTGGCCTTGGGCACTGCCAGGGATCCAGGGGCAGCCCCAGCTGCTCTGGGCACCCTGTGCCAGGGCCTGCCCACCCTCCCAGGGAAGGATTTCTTCCTAATATCCCATCTTAACCTGCTCTCTGTCAGTGTGAAGACATTCCCCCCGTCCTGTCACTCCATGCTCAGGGTTAATGTTGACTGTGCCTGTGTCAAATCCCAGCAGTTCAGGGTCCCTGGGTGATTTGGGCAAAGCCAGCTGTGCCAGCAGGACTTGGTGGCCCGAGGGGGGCACATCTCCTTGTGTGGCACCAGAAAGAGAAGTCCTCTCCTGCCCAGTTCCCAGCAAATCACCCCCAGATCCACATCTGACAGCACCAAGCATTTCTGGAGCCACTTGGACAGACGTGTCCAGGAAGGAAAGTGCCCCATTCCAGATCCCAGCTGGCCCCCTGGCTCCAGTGTGCACAGCCTCAGCTCTGAACCTCTGACTGACCGGGAGGAGCTGCCAGCTCCTCTCATAACAGTGAAGTTGTTCCTGCACTGCAGGGACTTCCAGCCATGCTCTCTTCCCCTGTCCTTGTGCAAACCTGGGAGGTGACTTGTGTGAGTGTGGATATTCTCAGTTCAGTCAGAGAGAAAAAGAGAAAGATTTCTGCCAGGCTAAGCCTGGGAAAAAGTCCGAGAGGAATGTAAGCAATCTATTGTCTTGCTTTCTGTTCATATTGTTTATAGATGTGTTCTACCACACTGACCGAAGTCCAGTGTACCAATCAGGTGAAATGTTTTCACTTTAAGACCAATAGAATTAATGTTCACAATGTTCTCTATAAAAGAGAGAAGTGCTTTTGAATAAATGCTCATTTTGCCTTCTGAAATCGTGCGAGTCATTTCGGCCGTCCCTGGCTCAACAACGTCAGTGTGAGGTCATCAGCTGAAGGGCCATGAAAGCTGCTGGTGTGAGCACAGTGCTGGGCTCTGAGATGCTGTCTGCTCAGCTCCCTGTCCTCAGGGAGACATTTACACAGCCTGAAGGCTTCCCTGGCTCTGACCTCCCCTCTCCTCTCTGCACAGAAACACAGCCCTTGGGCATCTCTGCTGCCAAAGTGCAAAATGGACTAAAATCCAGGACAGACCTGGAATGGAAATCAAGGCAGAGCATGCAGGCCTTGCCTCGCCTTCAAGGGAATCTAGATCTCCCAGAGCCTTGGCTCCTCTGCCTGACCAAGCAACCAGCAGGTTATTGCCTTGACCATGACAGGATCTCCTCTCTGCCAGCTCTGGTGCAGGCCAGTGCGGATGGGGAGATGTGAGGGCTCTGCAGGCCCACAGGGAGGGCTGGAGATCAGAAGGGATTTGGGAAAAGGACAGGCATGAGCATGGGGCTCAGGCAGACAGGATGTTAGCACAGCCAGAGCAGCCCCTTGTGAGTCTGGCTTCTTTTTCTGCTGATTTTCACACTGAAAGCTCCAGCTCTGCCAGCTCTGCCAGCAGTCTAATCTTTTTTCCAGTCTCAGCTCGTGCCCACTAATGTGTTTCAGGCACAGAAATTTCATTAAGGCTGCCCTGATGTCCACAGGCTTTAGCCATGGACTTTATCATTAAGTGGGTTTCATTGCAGCCAGTAAACAAATCACCCTCTGCTCCTGGGTGGGAGTGGAGGGCTGGGGATAGAGGAGGCACAAAGAAGGAAAAGAAGCAAAGAAAAATCCTTTCCATCCATCCAGGGTTGATATGGACTGGATACCCCCATCCTCAGGGAAACAGATGCACAGAGCTACCTTTGAACACTTTTGGAAAAACCCCTTAAACCTTCTCTAAATTTTTATTATTTTTACTCTGAATTTAAATCCAACCATGGTTTTCCAAACAGTCCTGGGCAAAAAAAGAAATTTTTTCCTTCCAGCAGCAGGAGATCTGCTCCCACATGGGGTGTCCTCAGTGGAGCCTACAGAGCTCTGTGCATTCCCTACGTGGAGGGCCAGGGGTGAGAGGGAGCATCTTATTTGAGGCTAATCAGAACAGCACGCAACAAAAGGAGCAGCTGTCATCTTATCCTTTCCCTCAGCCACTGTTTGATGGATCAATCAGATCAAAACATTTTCAGAGTCACTTTTTTTGGGAAGGATTTTTGAAGTATTTTCTTTTCCTCTAAAATGCTCCCATTTAGAAAGGAAATATGTAAAACTGAAACAATTCCTGTAGGTTTGTAACAGAAATAAACCTCATTTTTCTTTCTGAGAGGACATACATTTGGCAATGGATGCAGCTCATCTGCAAGAGACAGAAGCTTCCTAAACATCCAGAATTAAATTCTTTCAAAATTCAGACAGCGTCAAGCCAGTGAGTTCAATTTGCTCTTTGTTAGTATAATCCTGGTTGTATTTCCTCGAGGGCTGGAGCTGCAGAGCCCTGTTCAAGACCAGACAGTCCCAAAATAGATTTTGGATGATTACTGGGAGCATGACACACTGCTGGGGCTGTGGTCCCTCTTGCAGGCAGGAGGTCCTGAGGTTTTTGTGTCTCTGTCCCACTGGAGAGCCTGAGAGCTGCTGGCTCTGGGATCACTCTCTCCTCTGGCTCTAAGCACTGAATACTCTTACTGTGACCCTCTGGTTATTGGGAATGCCGTGGGAATGCTGAATGCAGGGATGCAGTGGGGTTCTGATGTGTTACAGCCTTTACAGGGAGAGGACAGTGGCTTTATTGCCTGAGCTCTGCAGAGTGCCCAAGGAAGAGAAGAAAAAAAAAATCTCCTGTTGCCTTTTTCTGGCCAATTCTAACTCCACACCTGGGCCAGCTTACTCTGATGTCCAGATTTTATCATTTAATCACACAAACTTTGCTTTATCTGCCCATCCTGTGGGCTGGGGGTGCTGATTTATAAACTGAAGCAAGTACCTGTATTTAGCTCACACTCATTCTGCCTGTCTGGGGTGTAACATCCCTGCAGCATTCCAGCCTTGAGCTGCCTGAAGGTGCTGATCACTCCCAGATGGAAAACAAACAAGGAGTCTGGGAGTCCTGGCTTAGGCCTCCCACTGGGAGGGAGAAGGGGCAGGCAGCAGTGCTGGAGGTGCTGCTGGAGCTGGGAGTGCCCCCAGGGAGGAGATGGGATCATTCTTTAAGTCTGAGGAAGGGCAGAAGCCCAGCAGGGATGGCCCTGGTCACCCCCCTTGGCATGGGCAGCAGAGGACCCTTCATGTCTGTCCAGCAGCTCTGGAGAGCAGCGAATGAAATCCCTCGGGATGCTCCAGTGCCTGAAGCCTGCCACTTAAATAATGTTTGACCTTGTATTACAGTCCTTATACCCTTCTGCTCCTGCTCCCTGGGGGCCCACAGGGCTCCATCCCTGCCCAGCTCTGACTTGCTCTGCTCAACCCCATCAGGATTTTGCCTGGCTGATGGTGCTGTGCCAGTGCACGCCGCTGTCTGCAGGCAGGGGCTGTGTTAGCATTGATTCTTCCAGCTGCCAAAGCAGAGCACAGATTTTCCTTGAGATGTTTCCCCTCTACAGAGTCCCCTTTTTGTGGAGTTAGAGTGATGAAAGGAGAGGAGGGATGGGGAAGAGAGGGAGGAAAGGGAAAGAAATGAGCAGAGCAGTTCCTGCTGCTGATGGGGAAGTGCCAGACAGGCTCTCCAGAGCACTGCCTAATGTGACCTACTTCAGTGGTCTGCAGAGAGGTATTTGTCTTGCAACAGTTCTTTTTGGAGGAAAACAAATGATGATCTCAAGCAGCTCCAGAGAAGGAACCTGATTTCCAGAGGAAACTCTGGCTTTTGCTCTGTGCTCAGCAGGGAAGGGAAGAATCAGGGCTTACCCTGGTTTGTCACCCCTCTTCAGCACCACAGTGACACACACAGGGGTGCAGGAAGTCTCTGGCCATGGTATAGTCCCAATGCAGTGAGGTTTTTGAGTCGCTGGAGTTTTATAATTCACAGGCTGTGTGTACATAGAGGCCTCCTCTGTCAAGGGTCTGCCCAGTGACCTCAAATCTCCTTCCAGACTAGGAAAAAGTGAAAACTCTGGGGAAGCTGGATCAGTGGAACATTATTCTGTGTTTTCAGCACTCTAGGAGACCTAGACTCAGCCAGAATTTCAGCAAAATCATTGTTTTTCTACCCTCTCTCCAACAAAATGCAGGGACAGTGAGGTGGGTTGTCCCTGACCCACAATTTTAGGGAGATATGAAGAGGACTCTGGCCTACAGAGCTTGTACCTCAGCCTGGGGAGCAGGGTGAGGCTCTGTGAGAATCTTGATGCTCCTCAGCCAGGCAAAGACTCGTAGCAGATGTCCCGGATCCAGCAGGATACGAATCCCTCCAGCTGCCAAGAGATTTTGTCAATGCCCCTGGCCAGAGATTTATTTTAGCCTATTAATACTTCCTGCATAACATTTTGTTACCCTTCTTCCTCTCTGTGTCTATTTTTTTTTTTTTATTCTCTTTTCCTGGAGCACTTTGATGTGCTCTCTGAATAGAGCTCCATGCAGCAAATGGCATCAGCAGACTGATAAATTAGCGATGAATTGGAGCCTTGGATTAGCTCAGGCCAGTAATTTAAACTGATACAGGAGATGTTTGCATTTGTTCTGTTCATGCACCAATAGATAGCAGCTATCCTGGAAACCTGACACTTGTGGGCACTGCTCTCCCCAGAAAGCACCCCTGTGGCAGCCCACAGTCGCTTCCCATTTGTCTCACCCCGGGCCATGCCGGGTGAGCCAGCTCTGGCAAAACCTTTTAGGAGGGGAGGGAATGGGAAATGAAATATTTACTTTTTGTTTTCGCTTGCTGGCGGTGAAAGGATATTGATGTGGTGTAGATGGAATGTTAAAATCAGAATTAAGCTGGGGAATAAAATAAATAAATAAATAAATAAATAAATAAAAAGCCAGGCATAAATTAGCAGTGTTCGCTTCCTCTGCGGCTGAGGGCAGTCTGCATTACACCAGTGCCATCCAACACAGCAGGGTGTGCTTGGAGCTGCTGGGCCATAAATCACAGGTGGCAAAGGAGGAAAGGCCACACGGGGATGGATGGGTGTCCCAGGAAGGGACTGTCCAAGGGGCAGCTGCAAACATGTCAGGAGGCGAGGCAGGAGGGGGAAAGGGGATTTTGAGGACTGGGAGCAGAGGTGAGTTCTTGCAGGGGGAGTCAGGGGAGAAGCTGACCTCCAGTCCTCAGCTGTTAGGGAGTACAGGCTGAGGCATGGCAGCCTTGTTTTGCCACACTTCAAGATTTCTAAATTACTTCTACGTTTTTCCCCCCTGTGAAACAGCAAAATGTTGTAGTATTCATTTTTCACTAAAAAGGTCAAGTTTTCAATTCTACTTTCTCCTCCTGACAAGAGCTGACCAGAAAACCCAAGGCTTACATACTTTTACAGGATATCTTCATCCTATCTGAGGTGTCAATACAAAATTCTTTCCTTAAAATAGTCAGCCAGAAACTCTCAGTGATGAAGTTCATGCCTTGTGCCAAACCAGGATGACAGCCTGTGATCTTGAGAGGTGCCAAATTCACCCCAAAGGAGAGAGGGGCCTTTTCTTCACCTCAACCTCTGTGTGGGACACAGAGATGATGTTGCTGTGACTCCGAGCACTGCAAGACTCCAGGGGCTCTGTTCAAGGAGCCCTCTTGACTTTAGCAGGATTATTTCAGGAACAATGTTGTGAAATCACTCTCAGCTTTCCACCCCCTGGATATCACAGTTCAAATGTGCCTGCAGCCAAGGGAGAAATTCCTTGTGTGATGGCAGCTTTTTGCAATGTTCCACTGTGCTGTACAAACCTCCACTGAAAGGTTACTGGTTTTTTTTGGCATGGTCACCATGCACTTCCTCACACTTCCAATAACAAGAGAACAACAAGGGCATTTGCTCTTTAGTGAAGTGCTGCAGTCGCGCTCTTTAGAAAGAGGGCCTGAAAAAAGGAGTGTGATTCAAGTCAGGCTTAGGATCAATAAACAGACTTAGGGTCAGGGCTGGAGTAAAACTGGGGGATGGAGAAGATGAAAAATCTCAAGGAGAAGGGATTCAAGGACAAGGACAGATGGTTCTTCAGAGGAAAAGTGTGGCCTTTTGGCAGAGCTGGTGGGTGGGTGGTGATGAAACAGGCTCAGGACAGGGACGGCCAAGGTGCTTCAAGTCAGAAGTGGAAGTATTAATTCTGTTTGGAAAAAAGCTTAATCCTGGCAGCTGGCAGCCTGGAGTCTCTCAAACTGCAGCACAGCTCTTGGCTCTGAGATTTCCCTCCTGCAGGAACACAAGTCCCCTGCTGCAGAGGCAGCTGCACGGGAGCCTGTTCCAAGAGTCAGGGCAAAGCAAGGGATGTGTCACAGCACCAGAGGGCCCTGACTCTCTGCACAGGGACAGGCACAACTGCTTCAGAGAGAGACTAATTCATCAGTAAAACATTAATTATCCTGATGACTCCATTCATTAACCTCTGAAGTGAGAGGAACTGGTCCCTCTCCCACTCTGGAGAATTTTAGCTCCTCCCAGCTTCAGCACAGGAGTCCCATTTCAGAAATATAGGTACATGAACCTGTTAAAAATGGGGCAATCTGGGAGCAAATATCCCACAAGGGCCAAGATCCCCCACAGGCACCAGTGGGGGATCACACCATTAATGTCAGCAGAATTTCTGCCTTCCCCAAACACTTCTGACTCCAGGTGTGAACATCAGGCTTGCTCTCCAGCAACTGTGCTTGTGATTCCCTAGTTGTACTCTACCAAAATTGTACTCTACCATCTTTTGGCCAGCAGAATATATGGAGCAGTCCCACTGGGATTGCAAATAATATTCTGTTTAAGAGCTGGTCTGAGGAAAGGCTTAATTGTGTGCACAAATACTGCTTTGGCAAGGAGCTCATGCTGTGCAGGCAGTCCATGTGTATGAGCTGATCCTGCAGTTCCTCCTGTGTTTGTAAGGGCTTGCATCTGTCAGATAAATTATCTGGGAAGCTTGGAAATGGGTGGAAACTCCTCTTCTTCAAAGAGGCTCTGGTCCTGCTCCTGCTCTCACACTGGCTCCCAGCTCATCCTGTCTCCTCTCTGCCTGGGTTTGCTTCCATGCAAACTGCTTTATGATCTATTCATTAGAAGTGCTGCATGAGAGCTGGAAACCAAATGTTGTTTCTGGGATGGAGCCCACCTCTGCCCTTGGGAGACTCCATGGCTGCTTCTGAAGCCATGTGCTGAGTGAATTCAGCTTCATGGTGTGCTCAAGTCATGAACAAATGCAGCCTGCAGCTCCAGGGGTCTCTGTAAGGCATTTCCAGCTGGGGCTGACACTTCATACTTCACTCTGAGCCCCTCACATGTATAGGAGCCTCTCCTAGGCTCTCCCTAGCAGCAGAGTCTGTGTGATCCTTTCTTGGACATCAGTGCCTCCTGCACACTGTATCTCCATGCACCTGCGATCTCCTGGGCTGGATTATTTCTCTGTTGAGTGCCAGGATCCCCTGTCATCTCTGCCTGCTTGCTGGATTGCTGTCGAGTCACTGGAGCTATGACAGATCTCTCCTAAGTGCTGGATCTGAACTGGATCCACCCTGGATTTAAGATGCTTTCCAGAAGCCTTAGCAGAGCTATTCCAGAGTCCAATAATTTTATTTTTAAAAAGCTTTCAATTTCTTTTGACAGGGCTGGAGTGTTTAAAGATGGCAAAGTGAAGGAGATAAATAGATTATTGATCGGACAGGCTTGTAATTCCTTAGTGAATTGGATTTAACTCCTTCACTGAGATCTGGTCTCTGCCATAAATCTCCCAATGAATCAATAGGCTGGAGAGTGCCTGGTGAGCAGGATTTTGTTTGTTACCATGGCCACAGGAAGGGAGTGGGAGCAGGTCTCCTGTGGGAGTGGAGGGCAGGAACCTGGATCCACACATTTCTGCTGAGGCAGCCTTGGCACAGCCTTACCCTGGTGCTCCAACACAACAACTGCTCCCATGGCCTGTCTGCCATGTGGAGGCAATTCCAGGTGCACTCAGGGCTGCCACAAGTTATCCTGGCATTAAAGGACAGCTCAGCTGCAGGGGCTGGGGGGCAGGAAAGCCAGGCACAACCGGATGGAAAATTCCCATCAGGTGCCCACGCTGTCCATTCCTTGTCACCTCCAGGCCCCCGTGTGCTCAAGTCCTGTCTCACTGCTCACTGAAGGCAGCTCCAGAGCCTTCCTGGCTGGGCTGGGCAAGGATTCAAACCATGATTAGAAAACCAGTGGGAGCTGTCAGCAGTTAAAAATGCCAAAACCCCAAATTTCTGTTGACTCCCCAATGCAGCAATATTGCCAGGGAATAAAAACTGGCTGCTGGGGGAATAAAAACTCCCTGCAGTCCCTCCCAAGAGCCTGTGTGTGCTCTGTGCCTGTCCCTGGCACCAGCACAGCATCCGTGGCTCCTGGGAGCTTTGGGACACAAAAGACTTTGCTGTTTGGAATGACAGGAGTACATTTGGAGCCTGGGCTCCAGAAGAGCATCCATGGCCTCATGTCTCGAGCTAATTAGATTTCTGTGTCTGAAGGTTTGTGGGTATCCAGACTGAGGCTGCATAAATGTCCAGTACACTGCGCTGGTGTGGAGGTCAGCCTGTCAGTGCTCCTGCTCTCTGTTCCTCCTCCTCCTCACCAGCAAATTCAGAACAGACACAACCATGACTTCCCTAAAATCATTTATAATCATGTTTATCAGCATTCTCATAAATGAACTTGAGCATAAACCAACAAGAATATATAAATTCAGACCTTCTGGACTAATTTTTTTTTTTTTTTTTTTTTTTTTTTTTTTTTTTTTTTTTTTTTTTGTTTTGTTTTGTTTTGTTTTGTTTTTCCAGTCAGGTATACAGTGTTCCAGTTCCCATCAACCCTGCTTTGCTCACACAGCTGAAGTATTTGGGTTGTATGTGGCATTTCCCAGAAGTTCAGCCACTCTGCAGAACCTCTGGAGCCTCAGGCCCCGACAAAGTGGGCTGGAGGTCTTCCAAAGCTGGACTTAGTTGGGAGACTTCCAGTGCTTCCTGGTTCCAACTGAGCTGGCAAGGAACAAAATAGCTTTTTTCACTCTATTTCATTCTCCTTCTGGTGCTGGCTACTCCCCAAAAGGCAGAGACAATGAAAGGGAAAGGAGGAAGGAATCAGCTGCATCTTTTCAGTTCTGAGCAAAGGATCTGTGGGCCCTCAAGGTGGGATCCAGCACAGGGCATGTGGGAAGGGGATGTATTTGCACACCTTGGTCAGCTGTGGAAATTGGGGGGAATCTTATTTAGAGCCAGTGAGAAAAACTCGTTGGTTTCCCATCTTCCATGGAAAACCAACATAGAAACTGGTTGTGGCTTTTTTTTAGTTTAAAGAAAAAAATATCCCCAGATATGTCATTGAGAGCCTTTGAGGGGAGGGGCAGAAGGAGTTCTGCTGAAAAAGTGCCTTGAAGTTAGAGCTGAACGTTTTATAGACTGATTTTATTTTAGAACAACTGCAATCCAGGAAGAGATTTTGAGCTGAACAGATCTGTTTGCAAACTTTTTATCTCGCCAGAAAATCCACAACCCATGAATCACATTTTCCATCGTGAAAAACTTTTCAAAAACACGAGCTGCTCAACCAAAACTCATCTTGTTTGACCATTCCCAGAAGCGAGTGATGCAGAAGAAGCTGAGCTACCTAGAGCTGCAAATCCAAAGCCAGTCCAATTTTGTCATTGTGTACAAATCACGGAGCTGCAGTGGGTGCAATCCAAGCAGGCATTGCTCCCAGCCCTTCCAGCTCAGCCGGCAGAAAGCTGTGTTTGCATCCACCACGCTCGGGCCTGGCTGAGGGGGCACAGGCAGCAGCAGTCAGGTTGCAAACTCTTCCTGGCGGATCAGGTGAGGTGGACGCGGGAGCTGGATGGTTGCCCATGGTTAGTCAGGGGTTACACAGTTATCCCTGGCTCCAGAAGCCCTTTCCTAGCCCAGATTCCCATATCAGCAGCCACAAGGTGCACTGGGGACAGTGCTGATGGGGCTGGGGCCTGGGGGAAGGTCTGGAAGGGGCCAGCTGGGATCTCTGGGCAAGGGAGGTGGAGATGGATTACAGTGTGGCTTGTGTGCTCCAGCACAAAAATGAGGTTTATTAACAGGAAGGGGAATTGTTCCACCCTTCCTGGGCTAAAATGGTGACTGAAGGGCACAGAAGACTCCAAAGCATGCTGTGTGATCACCACAGGCTCTGTACAAGCCCCACACCAATGTCAGTGTGAAGCTAGCTCTGGCACCTGGCTCTCAGGTGTCCCTGCAGTGGGTGTCACCTGTGGGCAATCAGAGGTTGGAATTTGGAGTGTGCAGGATGGTGCTGGTGGGGGAAGAACTGTTCCCCACCTTGCAGGGGGGAGGCATGAAGCAACACAAACCCCTCTGAGCTCTCCTGAGGGCTTGGTGAACAGTGAGACAGGGAGAGCTGCCAGCCTGGCCTCCTTTCCCAGCTGGGATAAACCATTCCCAGTGCTCCACCTGAGCCCCTGCAACAGCCTGTCCCTGTTCCTCAGCATGGGAGCCAAAACAGACATTTCCCTTGCTGGTGAGACAGAATTCCCATGGCTGGAGCACTCCTGGCTTTCCAGAGCTCCCCTTGTTTAGCACCTTCATTTGTCAAGCACCACATGAACACTTCCCAGGCTGCCTCTCCCTGGAGCTCAGAGTTCTGAAAAGGTCACCAGTCAAACAGGGAGAGGTGCTGGAAATGAACTCACGTGTTTTTCCTCTTTTCCAACATCCAATGTGACATGGGAAGATGAACCAGCTGCCAGGAACCCTCTTGGAAGGTGAGGTGTTCTGCAGTGGTTTCTCCAGGTTGTGCCTCCACAGACTCTTGGCTGTTCCTGCTCCCAGGCTGTGCCTCTCTGTGCTGTGGATGCCTCATTTCTCCTTGGAAACAAGAACAATGGGTGCATTTGAAAGCCAAAGAACCATGCAGATGCCCAGCTCATGGATCACCTGGGAGATCTGACCCATCCAGCCCCACAGGTGTGCACATGGAAGGAAAAGTTTTGTTCCTCCTGGGGACACTGAGGATGCTGAGCTGTGAGAGACTCCCTGTGACAGGGAGAAGCAGCTCCCTGCCTGCACCAAGGGCAGCAAACCCAGCCTGAGCTGTTATCTTCGTGTGCTGTCAGAGCTCCAGGGACTATGACCTTGCTTTGAAAGGTATTTAATGTCTACAAGGAAGATACAGTCAAAACAATTCTCTTCCTCCAAAGTGAAACACAGCAGAAAAAGAAGTGAGGAGAAGGAGTGAGAAGAGACTGGGCAAGTTCTTCAGTGAGGCTGAGGAGCAGCTCTTTGCTATTTTGAGCTGATGGCTGCTCGAGGCAGCTCTGGGGGCTGAGCTGGGCCTGGCTGCTCAGCTCTGGATGCTGAATCTGAGCCCCTCTGGGGATGGCACAACTGGAAATGGATCAGGAGCCACAGTTCAGAATGCTGGTAGCTCTGGCATTTCCCCTCCCTCCTCAGCAGGACATCCCATTTGCTGTTTGCACAGTTCGTGTGTGACACTGGGACAAACTCTGTGCTCTACAGCAGCTCTAGGGACAAGCCTTGCAATGGCCAGGTGGCTTAGGAAAGGAATAGGACAAGGAAAAACAGCAGTGAAGACAGGCCTGAGACATAGGAAGCAGCTGTCCAAAGATATCTGAAGCTTCTTTACAATGTTCTCCCTAAGATTCATCCATTCCTCCCTCAGCAAAGGAAATTGGACTTGTTTCCTCTGCTTTGTCCAGAACTGAGAAGAAATATTTTCACTTCTACCAAAGATGAAACTGCAAAATAGCTATGTCCACTCAACAAAACCAAGAAACTCAATTCTTTTGTTAAAATATTTAATTTTAAAGCTTTAACTTTAAAATTTTAGGTTTTGTTAAAGATGGAACAACATTTTGAACATTCAGATGTTGCTTTGAAAAAACAATTAAAATATTCCACTTTTGAGTTTAAAACAGACAGAATAGGAGCAATGCTTTCCAGAAGAAGGGTAATATTTGAGGCCATCTACTTTGCAGTGGACCAAGAGGGCAGAAGTGGAGAATACAGCAGGAAAACTGGGGCACAGCAGAAGCCACACAACTTGTCAAAGACACAGAAGAGTCACTTGGGAGCCACAGTTCAAATTCATGAGGACATAACTCCTGGAGCTGCTCTCTGCTGACTGGAACCTGCCAAGGAGAAGCTGTTGCATCTGATGCCCTGTTCAAGACCTTCAGCAGGGCGTGACTTATGTTCCAGGGTGTGGGAATAACCTCTGGATTTTAGCAGCTCCGCAGTGACCCCAGTCCCACAGGTCTGTCTGTCCTGTCTAACCCTGTTGCCCCAGCCCCAGCAGCCTGTGCCAAAGAGGGGATGAGACCCCCAGGCACTGGCTTGGGTGAGGGGGAGCTGTTTGCCTGGACATGGGAATGGAACCCACCCTTTTCAGTCCCTGGTGGCTCATTTCACCTGATTTTTTCTAATTGCTGTGCCCAGTCTGCCATTTCCCAGGTTAGATGCTGAGCTCTGCCCCATCTATGCAGCTCCTAAGATCATTCTGCTGTTTGTGGAGATTGGAAGAGCTGGACACACCAAGATTTTATAGATGGGAAGGAGTCTGATAGATCCATGAGTCCTTGACAAGTTTCCCCGAAAATAATTTGGATTAAGAAGGGAAGGAAGAAGTGGGACTGCCTGGGGACCCAGAGATGTCCCCACAAGCTCCTTGAACAATCTCAGGCTGAGGTAGATGCACTGTTTGGACATCAAAGTTCTCAGACCCACTTTCCACCTGTAACAGAGCCCCTGAGTGGCTGAAGGGTGGAGTTCCCATCCCTCTCTCCAAACTTAGTGTGCAGCTTGATGACCCATCTGGCTGCTATCCAGAGTGGAGGTTTTGGGATTCCCATTCTGAGCCCTGAAGCCTTTTCATCTGCCTTTAAATAGAACAGGGCTTTGAGGGAAACTGGAACTGGAACAAAGCTCCTTCCCCACTGTGGGGCCAGCGGGGTCGATGAAGAAGCAGCTGAGGGTGAAATCAATTAATTCATTCATTACAGAGCTACTGCAGTCACAAAGATATTTCAATTGTGCTTGCTGAGAGGTCCTCATGAGAGATACATCTCATTTTCAGAGAGGTTCCCAAGGGGAGGGCATCGTCAGACAATTTCATTCCTGCTGACTAGAGGGTAACAGACGTTCTAAGGAAAACGTACCCTCTTGTCACCTCAAATTTCACTCCAGAACAAGCAAGAGTTTGAGTGAAGTCAGATCCCACTTTAATCTAGGGAGATTTGTAATAGAAAACCACAAAAACTTGGGGAGGTAGGACATGGTGAATGCTATTTTTAAGGTTCAGAAAACAAGAAAATGAGGCTGGAAGTACCTTTCCCTTCCAGAGAAGTTTGCTGTCAGGCTGGGCAGGACTTCTGAGATGGCTCAACACTCACAGGGAAACCTTCCAAGCCCCTTGATCATGATTCCACCAGAAACCAAATGCTCTGGGCTGTAGCTTTCTGCCCCAAATTCCTCCTGCTGGCTTCATGGGCACATCCTGCAGCTGTATTTCAGTCCATGCCCATCATAGCCCTCCCTGTGCTTCACACATCCCTGCACTGTCTGATCTTGTAAGGGAAATTTAATGATTTTAAATATAAATTTAGGTCATTTAAAAAAGACTGTGAGGTCTGATCACTTAACAGCTCTTATAACAAGGTATGGCACTTTTTCCATGCACTTTTGTGCCCCAAACCAGAGAACAGGATGTCAGTTGCTTAATCACAGTGGTGATTTCAAACCCTTTGCTCCTTACAGAGAGATTTTTCAAGAGTCCTACAATCAGTATCTCAAAATCTTCTGAAGATACAGCTATTTATTGCAGGGTTTGGCTGGGTAATGTTTCAGAGAAAAAAATGTCATCCTGTCTGGATATTCCATGTTAGCAAGAGAGAAAATGCACCTACTGGCAGATGAATAGACAAAAAAAAGAGCCTGCAATTCTGGAGAAAAAACAGAGCTTTTCAATCATTTCTAGGTACCTGACAGCAAAGTTCACCTGCAAAGCAAGGGCATAGTCTAAACACCTACAGCATAATCCAAAAAACACTGAAGGGAGCAGGGCTGTGGGGTAAAAGCACAAAGTGCTGATGAATTTAGGCCAGGCCTTTAATATGTTGAGGATACAGATGGCACAAGCAGTCCCTTCCCAGGCTGGGCTGAAACCATGAGAGGAGCAATGGATAGAAATGGAGAGAAAGACTGAAATCTGTGGAAGTTCAGTGACAGCAATGGAGCAAAGTAATAACTGCTCTTCCTTGCTTGTCTGTCTAAACAGGGATCATTCATAAAGTGGAATCAGCTTTCTCAGCTTGGAGGATGGATGGGTGGAGGGATCCAGGGATGAATGGGTGGATGGATGGATGGATGGATGGATGGATGGATGGATGGATGGATGATGGATGATGATGGATGGATGGATGGATGGATGGATGGATGGATGGATGATGGATGGATGGATGGATGGATGGATGGATGGATGGATGGATGATGGATGGATGGATGGATGGATGATGGATGAGGGATGGATGGATGGATGGATGATGGATGGATGGATGGATGGATGGATGATGGATGGATGGATGGATGAGGGATGGATGGATGGATGGATGGATGGATGGATGGATGATGGATGGATGGATGGATGGATGGATGGATGATGGATGGATGGATGATGGATGATGGATGAGGGATGGATGGATGGATGGATGATGGATGAGGGATGGATGGATGGATGGATGGATGGATGGATGGGATGGATGGATGGATGGATGGATGGATGGATGGATGGATGGTGGATGGATGGATGGATGAGGATGGATGGATGGATGATGGATGGATGGATGATGGATGGATGGATGGATGGATGGATGGATGGATGGATGGATGGATGGATGATGGATGGATGGATGGATGGATGGATGGATGATGGATGGATGGATGGATGGATGGATGGATGAGGGATGGATGGATGGATGGATGGGATGGATGGATGAGGGATGGATGGATGAGGGATGGATGGATGGATGGATGGATGATGGATGGATGGATGGATGATGGATGGATGGATGGATGGATGGATGGATGATGGATGGATGGATGGATGGATGGATGGATGATGGATGGATGGATGGATGGATGGATGATGGATGGATGGATGGATGGATGATGGATGGATGATGGATGATGGATGGATGGATGGATGGATGGATGGATGGATGGATGGATGATGGATGGATGGATGAATGGATGAGGGATGGATGGATGGATGGATGGATGGATGGATGATGGATGGATGGATGGATGGATGATGATGGATGGATGGATGGATGGATGGATGGATGGATGATGGATGGATGGATGGATGGATGGATGATGGATGGATGGATGGATGGATGGATGGATGGATGAGGGATGGATGGATGGATGGATGATGGATGGATGGATGAGGGATGGATGGATGAGGGATGGATGGATGGATGGATGGATGGATGATGGATGGATGGATGGATGATGGATGGATGGATGGATGGATGGATGGATGGATGGATGGATGGATGATGGATGGATGGATGGATGGATGGATGGATGATGGATGGATGGATGGATGGATGGATGGATGATGGATGGATGGATGGATGGATGGATGAATGGATGAGGGATGGATGGATGATGGATGGATGATGGATGATGGATGGATGGATGGATGGATGGATGGATGGATGGATGATGGATGGATGGATGAATGGATGATGGATGGATGGATGGATGGATGATGGATGATGGATGGATGGATGGATGGATGGATGGATGGATGGATGGATGGATGATGGATGGATGATGGATGATGGATGGATGGATGGATGGATGGATGATGGATGGATGGATGAATGGATGAGGGATGGATGGATGGATGGATGGATGGATGGATGGATGGATGGATGGAAACCTTGGTTTTGCAATTCTGTGTAAAGAAAATTCATATACCTCATGCCAGCATAATGTGAAATTTCATCAGAAGTTTGGTTAAGTGTTTTCGGGTGTGGTGTGAGGCACACCTGGAAAAATACTTCTGAAGGGATAAAGACTTAGCAGAGTCTGGAAGTTTCATGTTTCCATGTCCCACATTCAATGCTTTTTTATTTTCCCATTTTTTTTCCAAAGCTCCAATATACATATAGAGATATTTTCTTGCTTCCATCCCCATTTTCAGGCCTCAGCCAAGAACCAAAAGTGCTCAAAATACTTCTGAGTGCTGTCTGCATAGCCAATTGTCCAATTTCACAGGCTTTAATGGCTTTGAGTGGAACTCACACGTCCCTCTCTGTCTGCCCTGCTCCAACCCAGACACAGCTAATGGCAGTGACAGAAAGCCAAGCTAAGTGGCCAAAACAAACCCTTTGATATACAGGAGGCTGAAAGGGATCATTATTTTTACTATTTAAATTATCTTTTTTTTAAAAAAACATTTTCAAGATATTTTGTTCTTAGTATAACTACTTTTTAGTGATAGAAGAAAAGACATCAGAAGTGTGACACAGACAGCTTTGGGGCTGATTTGAATTGCTCTTCGCTGACGTATGTCTTCACATGAAAATCCCAGATGGTCACTTGCTCAGTTCAACAAATTTGCAATATTCAGCAAGATATGAAAAAAAAAAAGCCTTCTCCCTAAAACTTCATCATTTGTAGCTCTCTCTGGACTGATTTTTTCAGCTGTTCAGACACTTTGTCCCCACAGCCAAATGCAGAGCCCCTCTATGAGGATTGGTTCATTACCTCACTTCATTGCCTGACTGCTAATTCTCCAAAAATACACAGAAAAAAAAAAAAAAAAAAAAAAGCCAATTAACAAGAGAACCTGAGAAACAAGGGGGATGAGTCTCCTGTCCCAAGCCTGTCCTACGCTCCTTGTGTCCTGCAGTGGGGTCTGCCCACATGGGAAGACAAGTGGGAGCTGCCTCTGTGTTTATTTAAACAAAGCTTCAGCTGGCTGATGGGGATCAAAATGAATGATTCCACATGGCAGCACAGACATACCCCCCTGCTTCCTGGGTTTCTTTCTTTTCTGCAAGGAGAATGAAATCCCCAAACTCTGCCTGACTGCTGCTGCTTTCAGAGGGTGGGTTGTTGCTCTGCTGAGTTCAACTCTGATGTTCTCAAACTCCAGAAGAAAAGTATAATTAAATCAACCTGAAAAGGCCTTCTGATTCCAACGTGTGGATACATTTTCTGAAGAGAGAGTGTTATAAAAGGACTTACTTTCTGTGTTCCTGCTGCAAGATTTAAACCCTCTCTCCTGGTGGGATTCTGCTGTGTCCCAAAATTCAGACTAATGTTCATGACATATTCACTAGCTCTGTGCTGCATTATCATTGCCTTGCTAGGCTGTGCAGGAGGGTAAATACAGGAATATGAAATCTTCCACCCCATTTTCTTTATTCCCACTTTCAGCTGCTCTGATTCTTTTCCAGCTTCGCTCTCTGCTCCTTTCTGGCTCGTATTTGGTTGCAAAGATGGGAGAGCAGTGGGTGGGTGCCTGTCACACAGAGTCAGAGAGCACCAGGGGTAGGGACAGGTCCCTTTGGAGCCCCAAGGCAGTGGGGTTGTTCCCCCTGGCAGGTTGTCCCTGGGGGCTGCAGCACAGCAACCTCCAAAATCCACATCCTGGGAGCCAGGCGTGTGGCCAGGATGTCTGCAGAGGCAGCTCTGTGCCCTCATCACTGTCAATCCTGTATTTTATGGGAATAAATTGTCCAGGTCAAACTCTACAGTTAATGGCTAAATCGTGGAGGGAGAAACCTGCCAGCACCAAGACAGAGATGTAGGGAAATCAGTGGGCCACAGGAACAAATTCAGGCAAGCTTACAACAGGGAAATAAACAGAAAGGCAGAATTTTTCCTAAGCTTTTAAGAGAATTTATCCTACATTTAGAGCCATAGAAAAGTTTGGGTTGGAAGGGACAGTTAAAGATCATCCAATTCTTCCCCTGTGTTCAGGACTGCCCTTGGCAAGGCAGGACAGTGGCAGTGCAATGGCTTCTTAGGGGCTGTGCTTGCAACTTTTCCCACTGAAATACTCTGCTTTTAAGTGCTTTTAATTATCTGGACCCTGGTGTGTCGTGCTGAACAGCTGCTGCAGGTTGGATTCTGCATGAACAGTTTGAGATAAAGTGAAGCACGGTTCTGTTCCCCCCCCACCTCCACCTTGGAGATCATGCTCATCTCCTACCCATTAAAAGAAAAAATCTCAGGTAAAAATAGTGTGAGATGATGTCATTGAAAATTATCATAATGCATCTGGAGAGAAAAACCATTGGGGATACCTGGGTGATCTTAAATCTGACTTTTTATTATTTTTTCTTTTAATCCCTGATTTATTAATTTTAACCTGCTTCTAGCAGGAAAGAGAACGTGATTTGTATTTGCAGAGGTCTGGCTCTGAGCTGAATAGCGTGGGAGAGTGGGAGAGGAAGGTGTGTCTTTATGTGATCATTTCTTGTCCTTTCCCTGTGCAAGTTTCTCACAGGTCAGAGCAGTGTCAGGGGTTCAGCGTGCCCTCCTCAAGATGGAAAATAGAAGCAAAAAGATCACCAAAAGCTTCTGGCTCTGTGCCATCCCCTTAATCCTCCCCAAACTGAATGGAAAGACCGGCAGAAATGAGGACAGGATGTCCAGGCAATTTATATCCATCCTCTCCCTGATAACATCTCTGCTTCCTCAGGAAGGCCCCATTTCTCTGCTAAGAAATAGCCTAAGCTGGTGGTTGTGCAGCATCTTTTCCTCCTGACGAGCTGGGGCCATTCCAAATGAGGATAATAAACGATGTAAGGAACAATATAAGCACTGCTATAAATAAGAATGCTGCAATTCCACTGATGACTTATGGTGGCATTATAAATGATCGGAGCAAAGTCAGGAGGTCTCCTCACACCACCAGAGCCTCATGGTAGAATTATAGATCTAATTTAAGTGCATTTTGGGGGTAAATTATTTATTAAAGTGTAAAGCTTATGGAGACAAATGTTCAAGTAGTCAGACTCCTGGACTAGGTGAGCATTCCTGGTCCTAATAATTACAGGTAGAATTTGCTCCTGGGCAAAAGGACTAGATTAAGATTTTAGCAACATTTCAGGTGTCCAAAAGCCCTGCAGAACACTTCTTGGCACAGGGCTGCAATCTCTAAACTTATAATGAAATGGGCTCCTTGTACAGGTGATCAATCCAGAGCACCCACTGCTCATAAATCCATTTTAATGATTAAACTGGAGCTAGGAGATCAGAGCAAGAAGAAACTTCTCTCAGGCTCATGAAAAATCACAGGTTGTTGTCTTGCAACTTTTGTTTTAAGTTTTCCTGCATCTCAGCCCTGAAAAAGAGTCCCTTTGCTGGTGTTTTCTTTCATATTTCACTCTAATTTCAGTCAGGATTTGTCACTGTTGATAAACCAGGAAAGTGCTCGCCGCAATCTCACCATGGTGAAATTTCTTCACAGAAGGGGTTGTGAAATACTGGAAGGGGCTGTCCAGGGAGGTGGTGGAGCCCCCATCCCCGAGGGTGGCCGGACACCTCCAAAAATCCAAACGATCGAAGATGTGTCGCAGACCCAAGCTGCCCCCACCTCAAACCTGTGCTGCCCTGACAGTCCCAAGGGAACCCTACAAACTGACATCAGGAACCTGGGCTGGCCACTTTTCTTTCCCAGGGAAAAGGACTGGTCTTTGTCTCCAGGGGCCTGTGGCCCTGACTGGCCAGACACCTCCAAAAATCCAAACGATCGAAGATGTGTCGCAGACCCAAGCTGCCCCCACCTCAAACCTGTGCTGCCCTGACAGTCCCAAGGGAATCCTACAAACTGACATCAGGAACCTGGGCTGGCCACTTTTCTTTCCCAGGGAAAAGGACCGGTCTTTCTCTCCAGGGGCTTGTGGCCCTGAAGTGGCCGGACACCTCCAAAAATCCAAACGATCGAGAATGTTTCGCAGACCCAAGCTGCCCCCACCTCAAACCTGTGGTGCCCTGACAGTCCCAAGGGAACCCTACAAACTGACATCAGGAACCTGGGCTGGCCACTTTTCTTTCCCAGGGAAAAGGACCGGTCTTTGTCTCCAGGGCCCTGTGGCCCTTTGTGGCCGGACACATCCAAAAATCCAAACGATCGAAGATGTGTCGCAGACCCAAGCTGCCCCCACCTCAAACCTGTGCTGCCCTCACAGTCCCAAGGGAACCCTACAAACTGACATCAGGAACCTGGGCTGGCCACTTTTCTTTCCCAAGGAAAAAGGCTGATCTTTGCCTCCAGGTGCCTGTGGCCCTGAAGTGGCCAGACACCTCCAAAAATCCAAAGGATCGAAGATGTGTCGCAGACCCAAGCTGCCCCCACCTCAAACCTGTGCTGCCCTGACAGTCCCAAGGGAACCCTACAAACTGACATCAGGAACCTGGGCTGGCCACTTTTCTTTCCCAGGGAAAAGGACCGGTCTTTGTCTCCAGGGGCCTGTGGCCCTGATGTGGCCGGACACCTCCAAAAATCGAAACGATCGAGGATGTGTCGCAGACCCAAGCTGCCCCCACCTCAAACCTCTGCTGCCCTGACAGTCCCAAGGGAACCCTACAAACTGACATCAGGAACCTGGGCTGGCCACTTTTCTTTCCCAAGGAAAAGGCTGATCTTTGTCTCCAGGGGCCTGTGGCCCTGACTGGCCGGACACCTCCAAAAATCCAAACGATCGAAGATGTGTCGCAGACCCAAGCTGCCCCCACCTCAAACCTCTGCTGCCCTGACAGTCCCAAGGGAACCCTACAAACTGACATCAGGAACCTCGGCTGGCCACTTTTCTTTCCCAAGGAAAAAAGCTGATCTTTGCCTCCAGGGGCCTGTGGCCCTGACTGCCCGGACACCTCCAAAAATCCAAACGATCGAAGATGTGTCGCAGACCCAAGCTGCCCCCACCTCAAACCTGTGCTGCCCTGACAGTCCCAAGGGAACCCTACAAACTGACATCAGGAACTTGGGCTGGCCACTTTTCTTTCCCAGGGAAAAGGACCGGTTTTTTCCTCTAGGGGCCTGTGGCCCTGAGTGGCCGGACACCTCCAAAAATCCAAACGATCGAAGATGTGTCGCAGACCCAAGCTGCCCCCACCTCAAACCTGTGCTGCCCTGACAGTCCCAAGGGAACCCTACAAACTGACATCAGGAACCTGGGCTGGCCACTTTTCTTTCCAGGGAAAAGGACCGGTCTTTGTCTCCAGGGGCCTGTGACCCTGAGTGGCCGGACACCTCCAAAAATCCAAACGATCGAAGATGTGTCGCAGACCCAAGCTGCCCCCACCTCAAACCTGTGCTGCCCTGACAGTCCCAAGGGAACCCTACAAACTGACATCAGGAACCTGGCCTGGCCACTTTTCTTTCCAGGGAAAAAGGCTGATCTTTGCCTCCAGGGTCCTGTGGTCCTGAAGTGGCCGGACACCTCCAAAAATCCAAACGATCGAAGATGTGTCGCAGACCCAAGCTGCCCCCACCTCAAACCTGTGCTGCCCTGACAGTCCCAAGGGAACCCTACAAACTGACATCAGGAACCTGGGCTGGCCACTTTTCTTTCCCAGGGAAAAGGAGCGGTCTTTGTCTCCAGGGGCCTGTGGCCCTGATGTGGCCGGACACCTCCAAAAATCCAAACGATCGAGAATGTTTCGCAGACCCAAGCTGCCCCCACCTCAAACCTGTGCTGCCCTGACAGTCCCAAGGGAACCCTACAAACTGACATCAGGAACCTGGGCTGGCCACTTTTCTTTCCCAGGGAAAAGGACCGGCCTTTGTCTCCAGGGGCCTGTGGCCCTGAAGTGGCCGGACACCTCCAAAAATCCAAACGATCGAGAATGTTTCGCAGACCCAAGCTGCCCCACCTCAAACCTGTGCTGCCCTGACAGTCCCAAGGGAACCCTACAAACTGACATCAGGAACCTGGGCTGGCCACTTTTCTTTCCCAGGGAAAAGGACCGGTCTTTGTCTCCAGGGGCCTGTGGCCCTGTGTGGCCGGACACCTCCAAAAATGCAAACGATCGAAGATGTGTCGCAGACCCAAGCTGCCCCCACCTCAAACCTGTGCTGCCCTCACAGTCCCAAGGGAACCCTACAAACTGACATCAGGAACCTGGGCTGGCCACTTTTCTTTCCCAAGGAAAAGGCTGATCTTTGCCTCCAGGGGCCTGTGACCCTGACTGGCCGGACACCTCCAAAAATCCAAAGGATCGAAGATGTGTCGCAGACCCAAGCTGCCCCCACCTCAAACCTGTGCTGCCCTGACAGTCCCAAGGGAACCCTACAAACTGACATCAGGAACCTGGGCTGGCCACTTTTCTTTCCCAGGGAAAAGGACCGGTCTTTGTCTCCAGGGGCCTGTGGCCCTGATGTGGCCGGACACCTCCAAAAATCGAAACGAACGAAGATGTGTCGCAGACCCAAGCTGCCCCCACCTCAAACCTCTGCTGCCCTGACAGTCCCAAGGGAATCCTACAAACTGACATCAGGAACCTGGGCTGGCCACTTTTCTTTCCCAGGGAAAAGGACCGGTTTTTTCCTCTAGGGGCCTGTGGCCCTGAGTGGCCGGACACCTCCAAAAATCCAAACGATCGAGAATGTGTCGCAGACCCAAGCTGCCCCCACCTCAAACCTGTGCTGCCCTGACAGTCCCAAGGGAACCCTACAAACTGACATCAGGAACCTGGGCTGGCCACTTTTCTTTCCCAGGGAAAAGGACCTTTTTTTTCCTCTAGGGGCCTGTGGCCCAGAGTGGCCGGACACCTCCAAAAATCCAAACGATCGAAGATGTGTCGCAGACCCAAGCTGCCCCCACCTCAAACCTCTGCTGCCCTGACAGTCCCAAGGGAACCCTACAAACTGACATCAGGAACCTGGGCTGGCCACTTTTCTTTCCCAAGGAAAAAGGCTGATCTTTGCCTCCAGGGGCCTGTGGCCCTGAGTGGCCGGACACCTCCAAAAATCCAAACGATCGAAGATGTGTCGCAGACCCAAGCTGCCCCCACCTCAAACCTGTGCTGCCCTGACAGTCCCAAGGGAACCCTACAAACTGACATCAGGAACCTGGGCTGGCCACTTTTCTTTCCCAGGGAAAATGGCTGATCTTTGCCTCCAGGGTCCTGTGACCCTGAGTGGCCGGACACCTCCAAAAATCCAAACGATCGAGGATGTGTCGCAGACCCAAGCTGCCCCCACCTCAAACCTGTGCTGACCTGACAGTCCCAAGGGAACCCTACAAACTGACATCAGGAACCTGGGCTGGCCACTTTTCTTTCCCAGGGAAAAGGAGCGGTCTTTCTCTCCAGGGGCTTGTGGCCCTGAGTGGCCGGACACCTCCAAAAATCCAAACGATCGAAGATGTGTCGCAGACCCAAGCTGCCCCCACCTCAAACCTGTGCTGCCCTGACAGTCCCAAGGGAACCCTACAAACTGACATCAGGAACCTGGGCTGGCCACTTTTCTTTCCCAGGGAAAATGGCTGATCTTTGCCTCCAGGGTCCTGTGACACTGACTGGCCGGACACCTCCAAAAATCCAAACGATCGAAGATGTGTCGCAGACCCAAGCTGCCCCCACCTCAAACCTGTGCTGACCTGACAGTCCCAAGGGAACCCTACAAACTGACATCAGGAACCTGGGCTGGCCACTTTTCTTTCCCAGGGAAAAGGAGCGGTCTTTCTCTCCAGGGGCCTGTGGCCCTGAAGTGGCCGGACACCTCCAAAAATCCAAACGATCGAGAATGTGTCGCAGACCCAAGCTGCCCCCACCTCAAACCTGTGCTGCCCTGACAGTCCCAAGGGAACCCTACAAACTGACATCAGGAACCTGGGCTGGCCACTTTTCTTTCCCAGGGAAAAGGACCGGTCTTTGCCTCCAGGGGCCTGTGGCCCTGAGTGGCCGGACACCTCCAAAAATCCAAACGATCGAAGATGTGTCGCAGACCCAAGCTGCCCCCACCTCAAACCTGTGCTGCCCTGACAGTCCCAAGGGAACCCTACAAACTGACATCAGGAACCTGGGCTGGCCACTTTTCTTTCCCAGGGAAAATGGCTGATCTTTGCCTCCAGGGTCCTGTGACCCTGACTGGCCGGACACCTCCAAAAATCCAAACGATCGAAGATGTGTCGCAGACCCAAGCTGCCCCCACCTCAAACCTGTGCTGCCCTGACAGTCCCAAGGGAACCCTACAAACTGACATCAGGAACCTGGGCTGGCCACTTTTCTTTCCCAAGGAAAAAGGCTGATCGTTGTCTCCAGGGGCCTGTGGCCCTGAAGTGTCCGGACACCTCCAAAAATCCAAACGATCGAAGATGTGTCACAGACCCAAGCTGCCCCCAACTCAAACCTGTGCTGCCCTGACAGTCCCAAGGGAATCCTACAAACTGACATCAGGAACCTGGACTGGCCACTTTTCTTTCCCAGGGAAAAGGACCGGTCTTTTTCTCTAGGGGCCTGTGGCCCAGAGTGGCCGGACACCTCCAAAAATCCAAACGATCGAAGATGTGTCGCAGACCCAAGCTGCCCCCACCTCAAACCTGTGGTGCCCTGACAGTCCCAAGGGAACCCTACAAACTGACATCAGGAACCTGGGCTGGCCACTTTTCTTTCCCAGGGAAAAGGACCATTTTTTTCCTCTAGGGGCCTGTGGCTCTGAAGTGGCCGGACACCTCCAAAAATCCAAACGATCGAAGATGTGTCGCAGACCCAAGCTGCCCCCACCTCAAACCTCTGCTGCCCTGACAGTCCCAAGGGAACCCTACAAACTGACATCAGGAACCTGGGCTGGCCACTTTTCTTTCCCAGGGAATAGGACCGGTCTTTGTCTCCAGGGGCCTGTGGCCCTGTGTGGCCGGACACCTCCAAAAATCCAAACGATCGAAGATGTGTCGCAGACCCAAGCTGCCCCCACCTCAAACCTGTGGTGCCCTGACAGTCCCAAGGGAACCCTACAAACTGACATCAGGAACCTGGGCTGGCCACTTTTCTTTCCCAGGGAAAAGGACCGGTCTTTGTCTCCAGGGGCCTGTGGCCCTGAGTGGCCGGACACCTCCAAAATCCAAACGATCGAAGATGTGTCGCAGACCCAAGCTGCCCCCACCTCAAACCTGTGCTGCCCTGACAGTCCCAAGGGAACCCTACAAACTGACGTCAGGAACCTGGGCTGGCCACTTTTCTTTCCCAAGGAAAAAGGCTGATCTTTGCCTCCAGGGCCTGTGGCCCTGAGTGGCCGGACACCTCCAAAATCCAAACGATCGAAGATGTGTCGCAGACCCAAGCTGCCCCACCTCAAACCTGTGCTGCCCTGACAGTCCCAAGGGAACCCTACAAACTGACATCAGGAACCTGGGCTGGCCACTTTTCTTTCCCAGGGAAAAGGACCGGTCTTTGCCTCCAGGGGCCTGTGACCCTGAAGTGGCCGGACACCTCCAAAAATCCAAACGATCGAGGATGTGTCGCAGACCCAAGCTGCCCCCACCTCAAACCTCTGCTGCCCTGACAGTCCCAAGGGAACCCTACAAACTGACATCAGGAACCTGGGCTGGCCACTTTTCTTTCCCAGGGAAAAGGACCGGTCTTTGTCTCCAGGGGCCTGTGGCCCTGAGTGGCCGGACACCTCCAAAAATCCAAACGATCGAAGATGTGTCGCAGACCCAAGCTGCCCCCACCTCAAACCTGTGCTGCCCTGACAGTCCCAAGGGAACCCTACAAACTGACATCAGGAACCTGGGCTGGCCACTTTTCTTTCCCAGGGAAAAGGCTGATCTTTGTCTCCAGGGGCCTGTGGCCCTGAGTGGCCGGACACCTCCAAAAATGCAAACGATCGAGGATGTGTCGCAGACCCAAGCTGCCCCCACCTCAAACCTGTGCTGCCCTGACAGTCCCAAGGGAACCCTACAAACTGACATCAGGAACCTGGGCTGGCCACTTTTCTTTCCCAAGGAAAAAGCTGATCTTTGTCTCCAGGGGCCTGTGGCCCTGACTGGCCGGACACCTCCAAAATCCAAACGATCGAAGATGTGTCGCAGACCCAAGCTGCCCCCACCTCAAACCTGTGCTGCCCTGACAGTCCCAAGGGAACCCTACAAACTGACATCAGGAACCTGGGCTGGCCACTTTTCTTTCCCAGGAAAAGGACCGGTCTTTGTCTCCAGGGGCCTGTGGCCCTGAGTGGCCGGACACCTCCAAAAATCCAAACGATCGAAGATGTGTCGCAGACCCAAGCTGCCCCCACCTCAAACCTGTGCTGCCCTGACAGTCCCAAGGGAACCCTACAAACTGACATCAGGAACCTGGGCTGGCCACTTTTCTTTCCCAAGGAAAAAGGCTGATCTTTGTCTCCAGGGGCCTGTGGCCCTGAGTGGCCGGACACCTCCAAAAATCCAAACGATCGAAGATGTGTCGCAGACCCAAGCTGCCCCCACCTCAAACCTGTGCTGCCCTGACAGTCCCAAGGGAACCCTACAAACTGACATCAGGAACCTGGGCTGGCCACTTTTCTTTCCCAGGTAAAAGGACCGGTCTTTGTCTCCAGGGGCCTGTGGCCCTGAGTGGCCGGACACCTCCAAAAATCCAAACGATCGAAGATGTGTCGCAGACCCAAGCTGCCCCCACCTCAAACCTGTGCTGCCCTGACAGTCCCAAGGGAACCCTACAAACTGACATCAGGAACCTGGGCTGGCCACTTTTCTTTCCCAGGGAAAAGGCTGATCTTTGCCTCCAGGGTCCTGTGACCCTGAGTGGCCGGACACCTCCAAAAATCCAAACGATCGAAGATGTGTCGCAGACCCAAGCTGCCCCCACCTCAAACCTGTGCTGCCCTGACAGTCCCAAGGGAACCCTACAAACTGACATCAGGAACCTGGCCTGGCCACTTTTCTTTACCAAGGAAAAAGGCTGGTCGTTGTCTCCAGGGGCCTGTGCCCCAGACTGGCCGGACACCTCCAAAAATCCAAACGATCGAAGATGTGTCACAGACCCAAGCTGCCCCCAGCTCAAACCTGTGCTGCCCTGACAGTCCCAAGGGAACCCTACAAACTGACATCAGGAACCTGGACTGGCCACTTTTCTTTCCCAGTGAAAAGGACCATTTTTTTCCTCTAGGGGCCTGTGGCCCTGAGTGGCCGGACACGTACAAAAATCCAAACGATCGAAGATGTGTCGCAGACCCAAGCTGCCCCCACCTCAAACCTGTGCTGCCCTGACAGTCCCAAGGGAACCCTACAAACTGACATCAGGAACCTGGGCTGGCCACTTTTCTTTCCCAGGGAAAAAGGCTGATCTTTGCCTCCAGGGTCCTGTGACCCTGAGTGGCCGGACACCTCCAAAAATCCAAACGATCGAGGATGTGTCGCAGACCCAAGCTGCCCCCACCTCAAACCTGTGCTGCCCTGACAGTCCCAAGGGAACCCTACAAACTGACATCAGGAACCTGGGCTGGCCACTTTTCTTTCCAGGGAAAAGGACCGGTCTTTGTCTCCAGGGGCCTGTGGCCCTGAAGTGGCCGGACACCTCCAAAAATCCAAACGATCGAGATGTGTCGCAGACCCAAGCTGCCCCCACCTCAAACCTGTGCTGCCCTGACAGTCCCAAGGGAACCCTACAAACTGACATCAGGAACCTGGCTGGCCACTTTTCTTTCCCAGGGAAAAGGACCGGTCTTTGTCTCCAGGGGCCTGTGGCCCTGAGTGGCCGGACACCTCCAAAAATCCAAACGATCGAAGATGTGTCGCAGACCCAAGCTGCCCCCACCTCAAACCTGTGCTGCCCTGACAGTCCCAAGGGAACCCTACAAACTGACATCAGGAACCTGGGCTGGCCACTTTTCTTTCCCAGGAAAAAGGCTGGTGATCTTTGCCTCCAGGGGCCTGTGGCCCTGAGTGGCCGGACACCTCCAAAAATCCAAACGATCGAAGATGTGTCGCAGACCCAAGCTGCCCCCACCTCAAACCTGTGCTGCCCTGACAGTCCCAAGGGAACCCTACAAACTGACATCAGGAACCTGGGCTGGCCACTTTTCTTTCCCAGGGAAAAGGACCGTCTTTGTCTCCAGGGGCCTGTGGCCCTGAAGTGGCCGGACACCTCCAAAAATCCAAACGATCGAAATGTGTCGCAGACCCAAGCTGCCCCCACCTCAAACCTGTGCTGCCCTGACAGTCCCAAGGGAACCCTACAAACTGACATCAGGAACCTGGGCTGGCCACTTTTCTTTCCCAGGGAAAAGGCCGGTCTTTGTCTCCAGGGGCCTGTGGCCCTGAAGGGCCGGACACCTCCAAAAAACATCAAACGATGAGAGATGTGTCGCAGACCCAAGCTGCCCCCACCTCAAACCTGTGCTGCCCTGACAGTCCCAAGGGAACCCTACAAACTGACATCAGGAACCTGGGCTGGCCACTTTTCTTTCCCAAGGAAAAGGCTGATCTTTGTCTCCAGGGGCCTGTGGCCCTGAGTGGCCGGACACCTCCAAAAATCCAAACGATCGAAGATGTGTCGCAGACCCAAGCTGCCCCCACCTCAAACCTGTGCTGCCCTGACAGTCCCAAGGGAACCCTACAAACTGACATCAGGAACCTGGGCTGGCCACTTTTCTTTCCCAGGGAAAAGGCTGATCTTTGTCTCCAGGGGCCTGTGGCCCTGAGTGGCCGGACACCTCCAAAAATCCAAACGATCGAAGATGTGTCGCAGACCCAAGCTGCCCCCACCTCAAACCTGTGCTGCCCTGACAGTCCCAAGGGAACCCTACAAACTGACATCAGGAACCTGGGCTGGCCACTTTTCTTTCCCAGGGAAAAGGACCGATCTTTGTCTCCAGGGGCCTGTGGCCCTGAGTGGCCGGACACCTCCAAAAATCCAAACGATCGAAGATGTGTCGCAGACCCAAGCTGCCCCCACCTCAAACCTGTGCTGCCCTGACAGTCCCAAGGGAACCCTACAAACTGACATCAGGAACCTGGGCTGGCCACTTTTCTTTCCCAAGGAAAAAGGCTGATCTTTGTCTCCAGGGGCCTGTGGCCCTGAAGTGGCCGGACACCTCCAAAAATCCAAACGATCGAAGATGTGTCGCAGACCCAAGCTGCCCCCACCTCAAACCTGTGCTGCCCTGACAGTCCCAAGGGAACCCTACAAACTGACATCAGGAACCTGGGCTGGCCACTTTTCTTTCCCAGGGAAAAGGACCGGATTTTTCCTCTACGGGCCTGTGGCCCTGAGTGGCTGGACACCTCCAAAAATCCAAACGATCGAAGATGTGTCGCAGACCCAAGCTGCCCCCACCTCAAACCTGTGCTGCCCTGACAGTCCCAAGGGAACCCTACAAACTGACATCAGGAACCTGGGCTGGCCACTTTTCTTTCCCAGGGAAAAGGCTGATCTTTGCCTCCAGGGGCCTGTGGCCCTGACTGGCCGGACACCTCCAAAAATCCAAACGATCGAAGATGTGTCGCAGACCCAAGCTGCCCCCACCTCAAACCTGTGCTGCCCTGACAGTCCCAAGGGAACCCTACAAACTGACATCAGGAACCTGGGCTGGCCACTTTTCTTTCCCAGGGAAAAGGACCGGTCTTTGTCTCCAGGGGCCTGTGGCCCTGAGTGGCCGGACACCTCCAAAAATCCAAACGATCGAAGATGTGTCGCAGACCCAAGCTGCCCCCACCTCAAACCTGTGCTGCCCTGACAGTCCCAAGGGAACCCTACAAACTGACATCAGGAACCTGGGCTGGCCACTTTTCTTTCCCAGGGAAAAGGACCATTTTTTTTCCTCTGGGGGCCTGTGGCCCTGAGTGGCCGGACACCTCCAAAAATCCAAACGATCGAAGATGTGTAGCAGACCCAAGCTGCCCCCACCTCAAACCTGTGCTGCCCTGACAGTCCCAAGGGAACCCTACAAACTGACATCAGGAACCTGGGCTGGCCACTTTTCTTTCCCAAGGAAAAAGGCTGATCTTTGCCTCCAGGGGCCTGTGGCCCTGAGTGGCCGGACACCTCCAAAAATCCAAACGATCGAAGATGTGTCGCAGACCCAAGCTGCCCCCACCTCAAACCTGTGCTGCCCTGACAGTCCCAAGGGAACCCTACAAACTGACATCAGGAACCTGGGCTGGCCACTTTTCTTTCCCAGGGAAAAGGCTGCCGTCTTTGTCTCCAGGGGCCTGTGGCCCTGAAGTGGCCGGACACCTCCAAAAATCCAAACGATCGAGGATGTGTCGCAGACCCAAGCTGCCCCCACCTCAAACCTGTGCTGCCCTGACAGTCCCAAGGGAACCCTACAAACTGACATCAGGAACCTGGGCTGGCCACTTTTCTTTCTCAAGGATAAAGGCTGATCTTTGTCTCCAGGGTCCTGTGGCCCTGAGTGGCCAGACACCTCCAAAAATCCAAACGATCGAAGATGTGTCGCACACCCAAGCTGCCCCCACCTCAAATCTGTGCTGCCCTGACAGTCCCAAGGGAACCCTACAAACTGACATCAGGAACCTGGGCTGGCCACTTTTCTTTCCAAGGAAAAAGGCTGATCTTTTTCTCCAGGGGCCTGTGGCCCTGAGTGGCCGGACACCTCCAAAAATCCAAACGATCGAAGATGTGTCGCAGACCCAAGCTGCCCCCACCTCAAACCTGTGCTGCCCTGACAGTCCCAAGGGAACCCTACAAACTGACATCAGGAACCTGGGCTGGCCACTTTTCTTTCCCAAGGAAAAGGCTGATCTTTGCCTCCAGGGGCCTGTGGCCCTGAGTGGCCGGACACCTCCAAAAATCCAAACGATCGAAGATGTGTCGCAGACCCAAGCTGCCCCCACCTCAAACCTGTGCTGCCCTGACAGTCCCAAGGGAACCCTACAAACTGACATCAGGAACCTGGGCTGGCCACTTTTCTTTCCCAGGGAAAAGGACCGGTCTTTGTCTCCAGGGGCCTGTGGCCCTGAAGTGGCCGGACACCTCCAAAAATCCAAACGATCGAAGATGTGTCGCAGACCCAAGCTGCCCCCACCTCAAACCTGTGCTGCCCTGACAGTCCCAAGGGAACCCTACAAACTGACATCAGGAACCTGGGCTGGCCACTTTTCTTTCCCAGGGAAAAAGGCTGATCTTTGTCTCCAGGGGCCTGTGGCCCTGAAGTGGCCGGACACCTCCAAAAATCCAAACGATCGAAGATGTGTCGCAGACCCAAGCTGCCCCCACCTCAAACCTGTGCTGCCCTGACAGTCCCAAGGGAACCCTACAAACTGACATCAGGAACCTGGGCTGGCCACTTTTCTTTCCCAGGGAAAAGGACCGGTCTTTGTCTCCAGGGGCCTGTGGCCCTGAGTGGCCGGACACCTCCAAAAATCCAAACGATCGAAGATGTGTCGCAGACCCAAGCTGCCCCCACCTCAAACCTGTGCTGCCCTGACAGTCCCAAGGGACCCTACAAACTGACATCAGGAACCTGGGCTGGCCACTTTTCTTTCCCAGGAAAAAGGCTGATCTTTGCCTCCAGGGGCCTGTGGCCCTGAGTGGCCGGACACCTCCAAAAATCCAAACGATCGAAGATGTGTCGCAGACCCAAGCTGCCCCCACCTCAAACCTGTGCTGCCCTGACAGTCCCAAGGGAACCCTACAAACTGACATCAGGAACCTGGGCTGGCCACTTTTCTTTCCCAGGGAAAAGGACCGGTCTTTGTCTCCAGGGGCCTGTGGCCCTGAAGTGGCCGGACACCTCCAAAAATCCAAACGATCGAAGATGTGTCGCAGACCCAAGCTGCCCCCACCTCAAACCTGTGCTGCCCTGACAGTCCCAAGGGAACCCTACAAACTGACATCAGGAACCTGGGCTGGCCACTTTTCTTTCCCAGGAAAAGGACCGTCTTTGCCTCCAGGGGCCTGTGGCCCTGAAGTGGCCGGACACCTCCAAAAATCCAAACGATCGAAGATGTGTCGCAGACCCAAGCTGCCCCCACCTCAAACCTGTGCTGCCCTGACAGTCCCAAGGGAACCCTACAAACTGACATCAGGAACCTGGGCTGGCCACTTTTCTTTCCCAGGGAAAAGGACCGGTCTTTGTCTCCAGGGGCCTGTGGCCCTGAGTGGCCGGACACCTCCAAAAATCCAAACGATCGAAGATGTGTCGCAGACCCAAGCTGCCCCCACCTCAAACCTGTGCTGCCCTGACAGTCCCAAGGGAACCCTACAAACTGACATCAGGAACCTGGGCTGGCCACTTTTCTTTCCCAGGGAAAAGGACCGGTCTTTGTCTCCAGGGGCCTGTGGCCCTGAGTGTCCGGACACCTCCAAAAATCCAAACGATCGAAGATGTGTCGCAGACCCAAGCTGCCCCCACCTCAAACCTGTGCTGCCCTGACAGTCCCAAGGGAACCCTACAAACTGACATCAGGAACCTGGGCTGGCCACTTTTCTTTCCCAGGGAAAAGGACCGGTCTTTGTCTCCAGGGGCCTGTGGCCCTGAAGTGGCCGGACACCTCCAAAAATCCAAACGATCGAAGATGTGTCGCAGACCCAAGCTGCCCCCACCTCAAACCTGTGCTGCCCTGACAGTCCCAAGGGAACCCTACAAACTGACATCAGGAACCTGGGCTGGCCACTTTTCTTTCCCAAAAAAATGGCTGATCTTTGTCTCCAGGGGCCTGTGCCCTGAGTGGCCGGACACCTCCAAAAATCCAAACGATCGAAGATGTGTCGCAGACCCAAGCTGCCCCCACCTCAAACCTGTGCTGCCCTGACAGTCCCAAGGGAACCCTACAAACTGACATCAGGAACCTGGGCTGGCCACTTTTCTTTCCCAGGGAAAAGGACCGGTCTTTGTCTCCAGGGGCCTGTGGCCCTGAAGTGGCCGGACACCTCCAAAAATCCAAACGATCGAAGATGTGTCGCAGACCCAAGCTGCCCCCACCTCAAACCTGTGCTGCCCTGACAGTCCCAAGGGAACCCTACAAACTGACATCAGGAACCTGGGCTGGCCACTTTTCTTTCCAGGAAAAGGACCGGTCTTGTCTCCAGGGGCCTGTGGCCCTGAAGTGGCCGGACACCTCCAAAAATCCAAACGATCGAGATGTGTCGCAGACCCAAGCTGCCCCCACCTCAAACCTGTGCTGCCCTGACAGTCCCAAGGGAACCCTACAAACTGACATCAGGAACCTGGGCTGGCCACTTTTCTTTCCCAGGGAAAAGGACCGGTCTTGTCTCCAGGGGCCTGTGGCCCTGAGTGGCCGGACACCTCCAAAAATCCAAACGATCGAAGATGTGTCGCAGACCCAAGCTGCCCCCACCTCAAACCTGTGCTGCCCTGACAGTCCAAGGGAACCCTACAAACTGACATCAGGAACCTGGGCTGGCCACTTTTCTTTCCCAGGAAAAAGGCTGATCTTTGTCTCCAGGGCCTGTGGCCCTGAGTGGCCGGACACCTCCAAAAATCCAAACGATCGAGGATGTGTCGCAGACCCAAGCTGCCCCCACCTCAAACCTGTGCTGCCCTGACAGTCCCAAGGGAACCCTACAAACTGACATCAGGAACCTGGGCTGGCCACTTTTCTTTCCCAGGGAAAAGGCTGATCTTTGTCTCCAGGGGCCTGTGGCCCTGAGTGGCCGGACACCTCCAAAAATCCAAACGATCGAAGATGTGTCGCAGACCCAAGCTGCCCCCACCTCAAACCTGTGCTGCCCTGACAGTCCCAAGGGAACCCTACAAACTGACATCAGGAACCTGGGCTGGCCACTTTTCTTTCCCAAGGAAAAGAGCTGATCTTTGTCTCCAGGGGCCTGTGGCCCTGAAGTGGCCTGACACCTCCAAAAATCCAAACGATCGAAGATGTGTCGCAGACCCAAGCTGCCCCCACCTCAAACCTGTGCTGCCCTGACAGTCCCAAGGGAACCCTACAAACTGACATCAGGAACCTGGCTGGCCACTTTTCTTTCCCAGGGAAAAGCCGGTCTTTTCCTCTGGGGCCTGTGGCCCTGAGTGGCCGGACACCTCCAAAAATCCAAACGATCGAAGATGTGTCGCAGACCCAAGCTGCCCCACCTCAAACCTGTGCTGCCCTGACAGTCCCAAGGGAACCCTACAAACTGACATCAGGAACCTGGGCTGGCCACTTTTCTTTCCCAGGAAAAAGGCTGATCTTTGCCTCCAGGGGCCTGTGGCCCTGAGTGGCCGGACACCTCCAAAAATCCAAACGATCGAGGATGTGTCGCAGACCCAAGCTGCCCCCACCTCAAACCTGTGCTGCCCTGACAGTCCCAAGGGAACCCTACAAACTGACATCAGGAACCTGGGCTGGCCACTTTTCTTTCCCAGGGAAAAGGACCGGTCTTTGTCTCCAGGGGCCTGTGGCCCTGAGTGGCCGGACACCTCCAAAAATCCAAACGATCGAAGATGTGTCGCAGACCCAAGCTGCCCCCACCTCAAACCTGTGCTGCCCTGACAGTCCCAAGGGAACCCTACAAACTGACATCAGGAACCTGGGCTGGCCACTTTTCTTTCCCAGGGAAAAAGGCTGATCTTTGTCTCCAGGGCCTGTGGCCCTGAAGTGGCCGGACACCTCCAAAAATCCAAACGATCGAGGATGTGTCGCAGACCCAAGCTGCCCCCAGCTCAAACCTGTGCTGCCCTGACAGTCCCAAGGGAACCCTACAAACTGACATCAGGAACCTGGGCTGGCCACTTTTCTTTCCCAGGAAAAAGGACCGGACTTTGTCTCCATGGGCCGGTGGCCCTGAAGTGGCCGGACACCTCCAAAAATCCAAACGACCGAAGATGTGTCGCAGACCCAAGCTGCCCCCACCTCAAACCTGTGCTGCCCTGACAGTCCCAAGGGAACCCTACAAACTGACATCAGGAACCTGGGCTGGCCACTTTTCTTTCCCAGGGAAAAGGACCGGTCTGTGTCTCCAGGGGCCTGTGGCCCTGAAGTGGCCGGACACCTCCAAAAATCCAAACGATCGAAGATGTGTCGCAGACCCAAGCTGCCCCCACCTCAAACCTGTGCTGCCCTGACAGTCCCAAGGGAACCCTACAAACTGACATCAGGAACCTGGGCTGGCCACTTTTCTTTCCCAAGGAAAAAGGCTGATCTTTGCCTCCAGGGGCCTGTGGCCCTTAGTGCCGGACACCTCCAAAAATCCAAACGATCGAAGATGTGTCGCAGACCCAAGCTGCCCCCACCTCAAACCTGTGCTGCCCTGACAGTCCCAAGGGAACCCTACAAACTGACATCAGGAACCTGGCTGGCCACTTTTCTTTCCCAAGGAAAAAGGCTGATTTTTGCCTCCAGGGGCGTGTGGCCCTGAGTGGCCGGACACCTCCAAAAATCCAAACGATCGAAGATGTGTCGCAGACCCAAGCTGCCCCACCTCAAACCTGTGCTGCCCTGACAGTCCCAAGGGAACCCTACAAACTGACATCAGGAACCTGGGCTGGCCACTTTTCTTTCCCAGGGAAAAGGCTGATCTTTGCTCCAGGGCCTGTGGCCCTGAGTGGACGGACACCTCCAAAAATCCAAACGATCGAGGATGTGTCGCAGACCCAAGCTGCCCCCACCTCAAACCTGTGCTGCCCTGACAGTCCCAAGGGAACCCTACAAACTGACATCAGGAACCTGGGCTGGCCACTTTTCTTTCCCAGGGAAAAGGACCGGACTGTGTCTCCAGGGGCCTGTGGCCCTGAAGTGGCCGGACACCTCCAAAAATCCAACCGATCGAGGATGTGTCGCAGACCCAAACTGCCCCATCTCCAACCTGTGCTGCCCTGACAGTCCCAAGGGAACCCTACAAACTGACATCAGGAACCTGGGCTGGCCACTTTTCTTTCCCAGGGAAAAAGACCGGTCTTGTCTCCAGGGCCCTGTGGCCTGAAGTGCCGGACACCTCCAAAAATCAGAACGATCGAAGATGTGTCGCAGACCCAAGCTGCCCCCACCTCAAACTGTGCTGCCCTGACAGTCCCAAGGGAACCCTACAAAACTGACATCAGGAACCTGGCTGGCCACTTTTCTTCCCAGGAAAAAGGCTGATCTTTGCCTCCAGGGGCCTGTGGCCCTGAGTGGCCGGACACCTCCAAAAATCCAAACGATCGAGGATGTGTCGCAGACCCAAGCTGCCCCCACTCAAACCTGTGCTGCCCTGACAGTCCCAAGGGAACCCTACAAACTGACATCAGGAACCTGGGCCGGGCGGACTTTTCTTTCCCCAAGGAAAAAAGTCTGGTCTTGTGCTCCAGGGGCCTGTGG